>NC_092780.1:57092706-57404893 GCF_047496795.1 Chiloscyllium punctatum
GCCAACTGAACCTGCACAGTAACCATAACAGAGGACGAGTGTTTCAAAATCTTTTTGTGCTTCAGGTTTAATGGATCCTATTAGAACATAGTGTCTGCCTCTAGTCCGCCTACCAAAGTGCATACTCTCACACGTGCCCATATTATATTCCATCAGCAACGTGTTTGCCCACAGTCCTAAACTGTTCAAGCTCTTCTGCAGTCGCCCTACTTCATGAATATCACCTGCCCATCCAACCATCACTGTAACGTCTCGAAACTTAGCAAAAATGCCCTCAGGTCTTTTGTTCAGGTGGTTCATGTAAATGGCACTTCCTGACCCCCTAACGACTGTGAGAAAGTGAGGACGGCAGATGCTGGAGATCAGAGCTGAAAAATGTGTTGCTGGAAAAGCGCAACAGTCATGCAGCATCCAAGAAGCAGGAGAATCGATGTTTCGGGCATGATCCCTTCTTCAGGAATCAGGAAAGTGTGCCCAGAAGGCTAAGATAAAAGGTAGGGAGGAGGGACTTGGGGGAGGGGCGTTGGAAATGCGAAAGGTGGAAGGAGGTAAAGGTGAGTGTGATAGGCCGGAGAGGGCGTGGGGGTGGAGAGGTCAGGAAGAAGATTGCGGGTTAGGAAGGTGGTGCTGAGTTCGAGGTTTGGGACTGAGACAAGGTGTGGGGAGGGGAAATGAGGAAGCTGGAGAATTCTGAATTCATCCCTTGTGATTGAAGGATTCCGAGGCAAAAGATGAGGTTGGTGGAGTGGGTGGGGGAGGTGAAGTGTTGAGCCACGGAATGGTTGGGTTGGTTGGTGGGGGAGTCGCAGAAGTGTTTTCTGAAACGTTCCACATGTATGCGGCCTATCTCCCCAATATAGAGGAGGCCTCATCGGGTGCAGCGGATGCAGTAAATAATGTGCAGGTGAATTTGTGGCAAATATGGAAGGATCCCTTGGGGCCTTGGAGGGAAGTCAGGGGGAGGTGTGGGCGCAAGTTTTGCATTTCTTGCAGTTGCTGGGGATGGTGCCGGGAGTGGACGTTGGGTTGGTGGGGGGTGTGGACCTGATGAGGGTATCGCGGAGGGAGTGGTCTTTTCAGAACACTGACAGAGGAGGGGAGGGGAATATATCCTTGATGGTGGGGTCCGTTTGGAGGTGGCCAAAATGACGACGATGTATCTGGAGGTTGGTGGGGTGGTAGGTGAGGACCAATGGGATTCTGTTCTATTGGCGATTGGAGGAGTGGGGTTCAAGGGCGGAGGAGCAGGATGTGGAGGAAATGCGGTGAAGAGCATTGTTGACCATGTCTGAGTGGAAATTGCGGTCTTTGAAGAAGTAGGCCATCTGGGTTGTTCGGTATCGGAACTGGTCCTCCTGGGAGCAGATGCGGTGGAGGAGAAGGAATTGCGAATATGGGATGACGTTTTAACAGGGGCAGGGTGGGAGGAGGTATAGTCTAGGTAGCTGTGGGAGTCGGTCGGTTTATATTAAATGTCCGTGTTGAATCGGTCGCCCGAGATAGAAATTGAAAGGTCTAGGAAGGAGAGGGAGGAGTCTGAGAATTTATCTGGACAGCCTCAGACTTCTCCCTCCCCTTCCACCTATCATATTTCCAACGCCCCTCCCCCAAGTCCCTCCTCCCTACCTTTTATCTTAGCCTGCTTAGCACACTTTCCTCATTCCTGAAGAAGGGCTCATGCCCGAAACGTCGATTCTCCTGCTCTTTGGATGCTGCCTGACCTGCTGCACTTTTCCAGCAACACATTTTTCAGCTCTGTGCTTTCTCATGTACAAGGATGGTAGTGGTTTTCTTGAAGCAGGCTAGGATTTGGGCTTCAGGACTGAGAGGTTGAAGTTGTTTGTAAATACCTCTGTCAGTTGGTCCTCACAGGATTTGAGTGCTCAGCCATGAACACTCTCCAGGCCTGTCGCTTGCCTTGACTTGACCTGCAGGAAGACTGATCACACTCCGAGGACATGGAAGTCCTGGGCCTCCTTCACCGCCGCTCCCTCACCACCAGACGCCTGGAGGAAGAAAGCCTCATCTTCCGCCTCGGAACACTTCAACCCCAGCGCATCAATGTGGACTTCAACAGCTTCCTCATTTCCCCTTCCCCCACCTCAACCTAGTTTCAAACCCAGCTCAGGTACTGTCTCCTTGACTTGTCCGACCTGCCTATCTTCTTTTCCACCTATCCACTCCACCCTCTCCTCCTTGACCTATCACCTTCATCTCCTCCCCCACTAACCCATTGTACTCTATGCTACTCTCTCCCCACCCCCACCCTCCTCTAGCTTATCTCTCCATGCTTCAGGCTCACTGCCTTTATTCCTGATAAAGGGCTTTTGCCCGAAACGTCGATTTCGCTGCTCGTTGGATTGCTGCCTGAACTGCTGTGCTCTTCCAGCACCACTAATCCAGGAAGACTGATCATGTCTGCCGTGCTGACAGCGGGCACAGGTACATCCGAGGCTCATGCCCGAGTCGTCGATTCTGCTGCTCCTTGGATGCTGCCTGACCTGCTGCGCTTTTCCAGCAACACATTTTTCAGCTCTGATCTCCAGCATCTGCAGTCTTCATTTTCTCCTAGTGAGAAAACACATGCAACATTCCTTAATGACTACCGCCCAGTGGCTCTGACCTGAATAAACATGAAGTGGTTTGAGACGCTGATTGTGCCCCACATCAGCTTCAGTCTCCCAGCCTGACCTGCTGTCCTATAATGTGCAGACTGATGTAACGGGTCCACAACAGATGCCGTATACCTGCCCTGCCCTCGTCCATGGAACATCTGGACAACAAGGAGGCATACACCAGACTCCCGGTCATTGACTACAGCTCCACCTTCAACATCATTATCCCCTCCAGACTTATCTGAAAACTCTGTGACCTTGATCATGGCTCCACACTCTGTAACTGGATACCCTGGTTTCTGACACACAGACCACAATCCGTGAAGATTGGTATCTGTACATTCTCCACGATAAAACTCAACACTGGAACTACTGCAGGATGTGTTTTCAGCTCCCTATTGTACTCTCCATGCACCCACAGCAGTGTCCTCATCCCCTACTGTGTCCCTGTATATCAACAGCTGTGCCCTCAGCACCCTACTGTACTCCATGTACACCCATGGCTGTGTCTTCAGCCCCCTATTGTACTCCCTGTGCACACATGGCTGTGTCCTCAGCCCCCTACTGTACTACTTGTACACACACGGCTTTTCGTCAGTCCCCTACTGTTCTCCCTGTACACACGCAGCTCTGTTGTCAAATTCCAAACAACGCCAACTACAAGTTCATGGATAACATCACCAAATCAGGAGGGATATCAAACAACGATTAGTCAGAATACAGAAAGGAGATTGAGGGCTTAGTGGCATGGTGTAATGATAATAACCTCTCTCTCAAATTCAGCAATAATAAGGAACTGATCATTGACTTCAGAAAGAAAGGAGAGGAACACACCGTCATCGACATCAATGGTTGAGGGAGTGCAGAGCATCAACTCCCTCGGAGTGACGATAACTCACAACCTATCCTGGTCTTCTTGCATAGGTGTGACAGTCAAGAAGGTTCAATAACGCCTCTTCTTCCTCAGGAGGCTCAGGAAATTCAGCATGTACTACTTCAACAGATACACCACTGAGAGCATACTGTCTGGGTGCATCACGGCTCCATACAGCAACGCTCTGCCCAGGACCATAGGAAACTACAGAAGGTTAGGTGCACAGCCAAACTCCCAACCATTGACTCTGTTTACACGGCTCGTTGCCGGAGACAGGCTGCCAACATCCAGAACAAAGAACATAGAACATAGAACAGATCAGAACAGGCCCTTCAACGCACGATGTTGTGCTGACCATTGATCCTCATGTATGCACCTTCAAATTTCTGGGACCATATGCATGTCCAGCAGTCTCTTAAATGTCCCCAGTGACCTTGCTTCCACAACTGCTGCTGACAACGCATTCCATGCTTCCTCAACTCTCTGTGTAAAGAACCCGCCTCTGGCATCCACTCTATACTTTCCTCCAACCAGCTTAAAACTATGACCCCTCGTGTTAGCCATTTCTGCCCTGGGTAATAGTCTCTGGCTATCAACTCTATCTTTGCCTCTCATTATCATGTATGACTCAATTAGGTCCCCTCTCCTCCTCCTTTTCTCCAATGAAAAAGGTCCGAGATCAGTCAACCTCTCTTTATAAGATAAGCCCTCCAGTCCAGGAAGCATCCTGGTAAACCTCCTCTGAACCCTCTCCAAAGCATCCACATCTTTCCTATAATACGGCGAACAGAACTGGACGCAGTATTCCAAGTGCAGTCTAGACAAAGTTTATAGAGCTGCAACAAGATCTCACGACTCTTAAACTCAATTCCCCCGTTCATGAAAGCCAAAACACCATATGCTTTCTTAACAACCCTGTCCACTTCGGTGGCCATTTTAAGAGATCAGTGTACCTGCACACCGAGATCCCTCTGTTCCACCACACTGCCAAGAACCCTTTCCTTAATCCTGTACTCAGTATTCAAATTCGACCTTCCAAAATGCATCACCTCACATTTATCCAGGTTGAACTCCATCTGTCACTGCCCAGCCCATCTCTGCATCCTGTCAATGTCCCACTGCAGCCTACAAAAGCCCTCTTACTGGCAATGACACCTCCAACCTTTGTGTCGTCTGCAAACTTGCTGACCCATCCTTCAATCCCTTCATCCAAGTCATTAATAAAAATTACAAACAGTAGAGGCCCAAGGACAGAGCCCTGTGGAACACCACACACGACTGACTTCCAGGCAGAATATTTTCCTTCTACTACCACTCGCTGTCTTCTGTTGGCCAGCCAATTCTGTATCCAGTCAGCTAAGTTCCCCTGTATTCCATTCCTCCTGATCTTCTGATAGAACCTACCATGGGGAACATTATCAAATGCCTTGCTGAAGTCGATATACACCACATCCACAGCTCATCAACTTTTCTAGTCACATCCTCAAAGAACTCGATAAGGTTTGTGAGGCATGACCTGCCCCTCACAAAGCCATGTTGACTGCATTTAATCAAGCTATGCTCTTCCAGATGGTCATCAATCCTATCCCTCAGAATCCTTTCGAAAACCTTGCAGACGACAGATGTAAGACTTACTGGTCTGTAATTGCTGGGGATTTCCCTATTTCCTTTCTTGATGAGAGGAATTACATTTGTTTCCCTCCAGTCCTCAGGTATGACTCCAGTGGAGATCGAGGATGAAAAGATCTTCCCAAGTGGCGAAGCAATTGCATTTCTCGTTTCCCAAAGCAGCCGAGGACAAATCTGGTTCGGGCCTGGTGACTTGTCAATCTTAATGTTTGATTAATCTTTCAGCACATCAGCTTCCTCTATCTCTATCCATTCTGACATGCACATCTGCGCTTCAAAGGTTTTACTCACTACAAAGTTCGTTTCTTTAGTAAAGACAGAAGAAAAAACTCAAAAGCTCCCTACCTCTTCAGACTCCACACACAAGTTCCCTATAGTATCCCTGATCAGCCCTTCTCTTTCTTTGACCATTCTCTTATTCCTTACATAAGTCGAAAATGCCTTTGCTTTCTCCCAAATCTGTTTTGCCAAGCCTTTCTCGTGCCCACTCCTTGCTCTCTTAGACCACTTGTGAGCTCCTTCCTCGCCTGCCTGTAATCATCTAGAGCTGAGCTTGACCGTAGCTTCCTCCACCTTATGTAAGCTACCTTCTTCCTTTTGATGAGAAGCTCCACAGCTATCGCAGATTACTGAGGGAAGGGAGACAGGAAATAGCTGTGGCATTAACAAATATCTTTGTAGCATCCTTGAACACAACTAAGGTCCTGGAGGACTGGAAAGTTGTTGTTTAAGAAGGGTAGCATGAATATTCCAGTTAACTATAGACCAGTGAGCCTGTCATCAGGGTAGGGGAGCTGCCAGAGAAGATACTGAGGGATAGGGTCTATTCTCATTTGGATGAAAATGGTCTTATCAGTGATAGGCAAGATGGTTATGTGCAGGGAAGGTCATGTCTTACCAACTTAATAAAATTCTTTGAGGAAGTGAGAAAGTTGATTGATGAGGGATTGACTGTAGATGTCATGTACATGGACTTCAGGAAGATGTCTGATAAGTTTTCCCATGGTCAGGTTATGGAGAAAGAGAAGTCACATGGTGTCCAGGGTGTGCTGGCTACATGGATAAAGAACTGGCTGGGCTACAGGGGACAGAGCGTAGTAGGGGAAGGCAGTTTCTCAAAATGGAGAACTGTGACCAGTGGTGCTCCACTTAAGATGTTTCCGGAAAGATATATGAATGGGCAGGGAGCAAAGGGATACAGACCCTTAGAAAATAGGCGATTGATTTAGATAGATGATCTGGATCGGCGCAGGATTAGACCGCCGAATGGCCTGTTCCTGTACTGGAATTTTCTTAGTTCGAACATTACCAAAGACCTAGCTCATGACTGTAAAGATCTCCCACAACCTCTTCCATCAAGCTAAAAGATACAGAAGCTTGAAAACACAGATCAGCTGGTTCCGTAACAGCTTCTTCCTGGCTGTTATTAAACTGATGAATGGACTCTCTGATCTCTGATAATGCCGATCTTGTTCATGTTGATGTCACCTAGCGCCTGCCCTGTGCAGCGTAAGCTATGTGCCTCACAGACATGTTTTACAACCATCGTTCTGTACATCCTTGCTTACTATGATCTGCCTGGACATCTTGTTACAGGTCAAAATAAATCCTCACCTCCCTACTCCCAGCTCCCTCCAGTGCTCGCTCCTAGGTCTCTCTGGTCCACACCTCCAGCTTCATCCTTCACCTCCCGCTCCCTGTGACTGCATCCACAGCTCCCCATGTCCCTTGTCTCTCACTGTGTCACTCACACTGCCTGTTTCCCTATGTTTTCCTTTTCCCTGCCTTCTGTTTCATTCTCTGAACCTATTATCTTCCCTGCTCCCTCTCCATGTGACGGTTTGTTTCCTTGTTTTGTTTCCTTTCTCTCTTCGACTGACTGTCCATCTGTTTCCCTCGCTGTGTTCTCTCTCTCTCCTTCCCTTCGTGCCTGTCTATTACTCCCTCGTTGTGATGTTGATGGCTTCTCTACTCGTTTAAAGCAGGTGATGGCTCATTGGTTCGATGTTGGCAATATAATTAACTCAACTGGGTTTTGGTATCGATTACATAATTTAAAATTATCGGTTAAACTTCAATTGTTCACAAAACAGCAACCAGAACATGGGTATCCATTTAACAGCAATTATTATATCTAACTATTTTGAAACAACCCATCTCACAATGTTCCATACGCTGGCAACTGGAAATATTCTATTCACATGCATAATGGTTTGACATGGTAACTGCTCTGCCCAGGACAATAAGAAACTACAGATGGTTGTGTGCACAGTCCAGTCCATCACTGAAGACCACCTTACATCCATTTATACTTGTCATTGTCGCAGAAAGGCTGGCAGGATCAAAGATCTCTCCCAAAACATTAATGATCTCCTACAACCTCTTCCAACAGGGAGGAGACACAGAGGTTTGAAAACATGGACCAGCATGCTCAGGGACACTACCTTCCCTACCATTATTAGACTGACGAATTTACATCTCTAACTTTTCAAATAATATTAATCTTACTAATGTCGATTTTGCTTTGCCCACCTCCTGTGAACCTGTAACCATGTATGCCTCACTCTGTGTAAGTACCCCACGATCATTGTTTTCTTGTATACTATCATGTGCCTGCATTCCTCGCAAAACAAACCTTTCCATTGTACATTTGACTAAAATAAATCAAATCAGATCAATCACGTGAACTGCAGTGGCTCAAGTTCTTCTCAAGGGCAACTGGGAAAATGAACTAATGCTGGCCCATTCAGACACACCCATATCCCGTTAACAAATATAAGAAGATGACCACACTCAGGGAATACTGACAGGGGGAAATCAAATCGCTTAAAACATAAAATACAGGTTTCCCTCACTATCTGAAAGAAACCGTTCGCAAGCTGATTTTGTGTAAAGTACAGTAGCACTAATTTATATTGGAAAAAAAATCGCCTTTCTTCGTAAAAGTGAAAATTCTCTCCAGATTTCTTTTGGTTAGCGAAACAAGTCCCTAATGTAGGTCATTCAGGAAGGGAAGTGGCGAAAAGCAAACTTTTGAAAAGCGGGGAATACCTGTATGTACATGGGCATGATAATCAGGAAGATGGGAATGGCGAAAAATAAATGATGTGAATCTCACATTTGCTTTCCAGCCCAGCTAATCATCATTCTCTTTGTTTGCTCTTTTTCTTTCTCTATTGATTTATCGTTCCCTTCAGACTCCCCTCTCAACGGTATTAATCACAGTCCTTTCCAGCTGCTTTCAATTCGGGAAAGTTCCCCAGCACTTTCTGTTCGTTTCTTTGCATTGCCTTCTATAATTTCAGATTTTCAGCGTCTTCCTTTATTTGATTTCACCTTCAATTTTGTTCTTTCGAGGGACTTTGGTATCGCTGCCAAGGGCAGCATTTGGTTACCATCACTAATTGCCCTGATTCTAAGGCCATTCCACAAGCCAATATAAAGTAAAGCACATTGTCATGGGTCTCAAGTCACAATTAACCCAGACCGGGTAATAACATTAGATTTCTTTACCGATCAGTGAAACAGGAAGGCTTTCAGACAAAATGTTGCTTTTATGGTTGTTTTTGTGAAATTCACGTTTATTCCAATTCTTATCAGTTTTGTTGAAGTTCTGTCATCAGCTGTGATGGAATTGAAACAAATCACTTGAAACAATATCTTTCATTTAATTAGCTTTGCTACTGAATTACATCCAGCGACATTCCTACATTCATATATTGTCCTAATCATGAAGTAACGTCCAAGACAAGAACAATTTTATGATTGAAATGTTTATAATCGGAAAAGTGGTCAGAAGAGAGCTTGAAACATTATGTCTGAATTTTACCAACGTGTGGGCAATGGTTTGTTCAGCAATCAATACTGACACAGAGATGAAGATTGGGGATATTCAGAGCTGGTAGTGGACAGGTTTGGTGACAGAAAGAACAGAAGACATAAATCAGTTCAGGGCAAATAGGGATCCCGAGGTTGTGCACAGTTTTGTTTGCAGATGTTTGTGAGGGAGTGGTCTGCAATTCAATAGTTTCTCTGACAAATACAGATAACAGAAATTGCAACGAAGCTTTAACTTGTTTGTGAGATTAATGAATGGACAGAGGTAGAGAATACCGACAAGAGGTTAGTAATAGGTTAGTAGCACACCCTCCACCCCTCCCAGAATAATAATCAGCACTGCTGATATTCGATATGGTAGAAATTCCCAACAGGGGGAAATCTTGAAAAGATTCAAGAAAAACCTCCTCTCCATTGTTGTAATGTTCCTGTCCGCTATTCTCAGATTGAGATCTGTCCTCTCCCTGTCTAGGCAGCTGTTGATCTCTGTTACTGTTGAAATTGATGCATCTGCTACGACAGGGGATAACGCACTGAATGAAGCCCTTCACCAATAAGAGAGGGAAACCCTCCAGTGACACAGTTACATTGCATGGAGACTGACATTAATCATAGTCACTGAGCAACCAGTCCCAGCTTTCAATCCAGCACATTCTGTTCACAATATGACTGGACTGGACTACATGTTGACATTGCTGGCTATTGGTCAAATCTCCCATCACCAATTGCTCTTGTGAAGTCAGTTGTGAGGGAGAATGATGGATGTTACCTTTTCGTAGGCTAGATGATTCTGCTCTGTTGTCTGTTTACCATGCTGAAACCATGTCTCCCCAAATCCCTCCACCCCCCAAAAGAAACACAACCAGGATGTTGTTACTGTGCTGTTCTCTCCTCAACGGGAACAAACGGCAGCCAACGCACTGTCACTGGGCACATTTACCCTGAATATTGACAGGAAGCATGCTTCAATAATTTATTTATACAAATTGACAAACTTCTAAATGCAGTTTTATTTGCTGTAAAACCGTATTTTTTACGCATTTTGGCTTCAGTCCAAAACCGAAAGTGATAATTAGAATGAACTCATTCATTAAGACTTATGAATTAATGAGTCAGCTTCGAATGAACATGACATTGGCTGGGGGAGAGGACAGAATGGGGATCGTGGCTGTGCAGACTGCATGGGGAGTAAAATGATATTCTCCAGTCATCATCACTCTTTCTGCCAGACGGAATTAAATGTAATGCACAACAAGGAAACAGCCAAAATCTGGGAGATGCAATGCTGAATGACAAAGTGAACTGAACAGGATCATTTTAAATGTGATGAAGTTAACTATATTTTATATACACACCATTTAATCATTGGGAATACAGATTGAGTAGGATCAGTGGACCGGAAACATTAACTTTGATTTCTTTTCACAGGTATGCCAGATCTGCTGAGCTTCTCCGCTAAGTTCTGTTTTTTTTTTGTTTGAGTTTGATCGTATTGTCCATATCTGGCAGGATACTGAAA
The DNA here is from genome assembly GCF_047496795.1 of Chiloscyllium punctatum. Classification (NCBI taxonomy): domain Eukaryota; kingdom Metazoa; phylum Chordata; class Chondrichthyes; order Orectolobiformes; family Hemiscylliidae; genus Chiloscyllium; species Chiloscyllium punctatum. The sequence continues at coordinate 57,103,181 of NC_092780.1, forward strand.
ATTAAAAGCAGACACTAATAACAAAATGTGGAGGGCTATGGGGACAGTACAGGAGACAAAAAGGAGATAAATAGTCGTTCCAAGGTGGAAGAGACAATGGGCAGAGCTTCCGCAACTTTTGCTGTAAATAATTCTGTGTTATGTAATCAAAGCCGTTGGAGAGGGGACAGACAAGCTAGTTCAACAAAGGGACAGAATGTTCCACCATCAATAATTTATTCCTGTTATCTCATGAAATTTCAGCTGCCTCTGAAATGTCTTTTCAAACAAAGTGGCGCTCCTGAGATTTACAGAATAATCAGAAACATATTCTTTATCCTTTGAATCTTAAAGAAGAAACAGATTTCGACCGTAACACAGGTGTCACAGACACACCAACGATCATCGGAAAAGGAAAGGACTACATTGTCCATATATAATCAAATTCAGCATGTAGCCCTGTCAAGACGCATGAAATATAGTGATACGGAAACATGAAATACAAATAAAAAATTGATGGAGAAGCGCAACAGATGAGGAGGCATCTGCAGAGAGAAATAAAGTTAACATATCGAATAAGATGTGACACTGTTCTGAAAACGTCATATTGGAATCAAAGGTTAATTCTGTATATCTCTGCTCGGAGAGTGAAAGAGGGAAAACTGCTGAGTTTACCTCTTTCGATATTTTTCTTTCTGAACTGTGACAAATTGACTGATCTGAACGACACAAACAAAGCTGCTACTCATTTGAATCTCGAGTAATTTGTAACCAGAAGAGAAAATGCTGGAAAATCTCAGCAGGTCTGGCAGCATTTGTAAGGAGAGAAAAGAGCTGACGTTTCGAGTCTAGCTGCCTCTGTGCAGAAAAATCAGAATTAAAGTTTCTAGTTCAGTGGCCCTTCCTCAGAACGGATGGTAGCCCTGAAAATGTTGATTTATATACAGAAGACGCTGAATTGCTGTTAATGGAGACGAATAGTAGCTTAAAATAGGCCACGAGTAATGGAAGGCTAAGTGAGTACTAGGCCTGGTGGTATGGGTAGGGAGCATTGAGGAGTTCAGTCCCTAAAATTATTGAGTACTATTTTGAGTTGAAGGGCTGCAGGGTCCGCCCGCAGAAAATGAAGTGTTGTTCTTCCAGCTTGCGTTGAAATGTCCTGGAACACTGCAGCAAGCCTGACGCAGAGATACTGGCCAGGGAACAGGATGGGGTATTAAACTGGCAGGTAACTGGAAACTCAGGATCTTTTGTATAGGTACAGCTTGGATACACTGTGAAGTGTTCACCCAGTCTACCTTTAGTTTCCCCAATGTAGAGCAAATCACAATGTGAGCAGCGAATGTAGTAAATTGGAGTGTGGGAAATGTTGATAGGATGCTGCTTCACCTGGAAGGTATGTTTGGGCCCTTAGATAGTGAGGAGGGAGGAGGTAAATCGGAAAGTGTAACACCTACGGCAGGGGAAAGTGAGGTGGACCTGTGGTGGGGGGGTGGGGAGTTGAGGGGAGGTGATGGCAGTGACTAACGAGCGGACCAGGGTGTCCTGGAGGAAATGGTCACTTCAGAAGGCGGAAAAGGGAGAGGAAGCAAATATGTATCTGGTGGTGGCATCTCGCTGGAGGTGGGGAAATGCCGACTGATGATCTTATGCATGTCAATGCTGGTGGGATGGTAGGTAAGAACAGGGAGAACTCGAACACTGTTACAGGAGGGAGGAGAGAGGGTGAGGGTAGAAGTGCAGGAGGTGGGTCAGAACTGGTTGAGGGCCCTGTCGACAAAAGTGCAGGGTTGAGGAGGAAGGTGAACATTTCAGAGGAAACATTTTTGAAGTTGACATTATTAGAAGCAATGCGGTTGAGAGGGAGGAACTGGGAGAATGGAATGGAGTATTTGCAGGAAAGAGGGTGTGAGGGTGTATACCCCAGGTAGCTGTGGGAGTCGGTGGCTTAATACTGGATATCATTGACCTGCCTATCCCCAGAAATAGAAGCAGAGATGCCGAGGAAAGAAAGGGAGGAGTCAGAGATAGACCAGGTGAAAGTGCGGGAGGGGTGCAAATTGGAAATGATAAACTTTTCCAATTCTGGACAAGAGAGAGGTGCAACAGCTAAGATATCATCTATGTATCCGAGAAACAGTTGTGGGTGGGGGTTGAAAAGAACTGGAACAAGGAATGGTCTATGTACACCATGAAGGAACAGGTATAACTTGGGCCCACGTGTGCATCCATGCACCCCCTCTCTATGGCAGGAGCAAGCTGAAGCAATGGGTCTGCCCAGGCAGTCCTGTTTGTGGATTTTCAGGAGGACATAAAAGCGAGCTCTGTTATCAGAGGACCATCAGCTTCGGGACTGTTAGGTGGGGGCGAGTGAGTGGGAATCTCCATATGAAATGTTGTCAGATTTAGTTAATAAAATGGCCTGATGTGCCATGGCAGGGTTATGGAGCAGAAGGTGATATGTGGAGGTATCTGAAAGCTGACACTCAGCCTCTGAAATGGAGAGATGAGTCCACCAGACTACAGCAGCACCACCCTTATTGGCACAGGCTGAATAACACAGTCAGGGTTGGATCGAAGCATACAGCGTACAGTCTGTTCAGAGAGTGATAGGTGGGATAGGGTGAGGGGGATGCAGAGAAATTAAAACAACCAGTGTCACATAGAAAGTTCTCAAAGTACAGACTGAATCAAAGTAAAACCAGAGAAATGGGTCCAGGTGGAGGGAGAGTTTTGGAGCTGGGCGAAGGATCTGTGGAGAGGTGAGTGGACTCTTGTCCAAAGAAAGGGACACTGAGGAGTAGACGGTGGAAGCGGAGTTAAACATTATGTCTTTCCTGAAATTCTTTAAAGTGGGGACACAGAGGGATAAAGCTGAGACCTTTGCTGAGTACAGAACATTCAGCATTAGAGCGTGGAAGGTTAGGAGGGATGGTGAATACACGACAGGAGGTGGCCTTGGCGGAGGGGTTGGGCTCAGAGCGCAGTGCATGGGTGGGATGGCAGGTTCTATAGGCTCGTAGGCATCTCTAAGTTATTGTAGTCCTCATACAGCTGGCGAGTACAGCGAATGAGCTGGAGAATGAAGTAGAATGGGGTAATGGTGCAGCCTTGAGCCAATGTGATGAGATGCTGGTGGACAGAGAAAATGTTGATCTCAGTGGCAGTGACATCGCACGATCAGTCCTCAGAAAGTAACAGATTGAAAATAATCGGAATTGTTATCTTATTGTAACGCTCTGATTTCATTGGGGTGACACTCAATTAGCAAGATCTTACTTTTCTGAGACTTTAGACCAAACTGTGAAAACAAATGATGTTATTACTCAGACAAATCCATCCATGGTTTTGGAAGGCACTAGCAAAGGCAGAGTTTATTTGTCATTCCCAATAGCTCTAGGGAAGGTGTCATTGTTCATTGAGGAAATTACCAGCACAGAATGTCCTCTGACTCCCATTAACCACAGTTTGCTGAGGGTAAATGATGCTTCATGAGTCAAATATTACTTTTATGCAAGGGAAGTTACTCTGATCTCGCCTCTAATGTCATTGGAAAATCAGGTAAAATGGTAAAGAGCAAAATGATAGTACACAGCTTATTAGAACAATGTGGTCACTGTCGTCACAACGTTCAAGGAAAAACTGATGCATAGACGTCTGATTCTGAGGAGAGGTTTGTCCTATTTGTGATGAGGCTGTTTGGTTAAGCATTTTGACACAGACAGAAAAAATGTTCCACTCTGTATGGGAAAAAAACCCTCTTCACGGTGCATTGGACAGTGACAGGCACACACTGTTGTCTGTTCCTATTGGACATTGATCATCTCAATCTCATCATTCACTGATGACCAATAGCAGCACAGAAGCCAGCAGTTCCCATCTGCCCAGTTGTAAAGCAAAAAGGGAAAGGAAGGGCCAGTGGAATTCGGAGTAACTAGGGAACTGATGTAATTTACAGTGGGAGTGGGAGAAGAAAGATGTGAAGAGATATCATCAGTGGAAGAGTATGTAGCAGCAGAAGGGGTAATGCAAGGGAAGTAGGAGTGCAAAAAAGAGTAGGAACGCGGAGGAAGAATGGCGAATGAAGTTTTAGTGACTTGGAAAAACTTGATTTCGCAAAAATGAGGTTGGATGAAAACTATCTCTGTTCAGGAAAATTGGGATCTGGTTCCATTGAAAATTAAAATTTGATGTACTTCATTTTCTATGACTTGATTCTTGTTCAGATTGCACATTCACTCTGTATTTCTGTATCTCCATCAAATGCAGATGACATGTTTTTTTTTCCCTTGGTATGGTGTCTCGACATTTTTGAATTCTTTAACAGTGTGTATTTGCTTCCAATTCAAGGTAGACATAAGAATACGATTTGAACTCCTGCAGTTTGTCCATAACGTAGAATTTAATTGAGTATTTATCCTCATCACATTCACTGATTCAAGCAATGAGTCAGTGTCCATCCTGCAGATGAAAAATGTCTTCAGTTCTCACTATTGTTACAAAGAACACTGCCACAGAAAAGGCTAATGTTCCAGTGCAAGGTGCCAAACCCTAGTTCATCCTAAATTAGGTACACGCTTTATGAATAAGACATGCTGAGGGGAGAGTGTAAAAGATAAATTCAACCCTGTGTCGAAAATGCTATTTGCAGCTCCCTCATAATAGGTATTAACCTACATCACTTTGTAAATTCCCCAAAATAAGAATAGCAAGGGACTGGAATTCTTAATTCCTCCTCTGTGAATAACAGGAAGGAAATCAAGGTTTGTTTGTGACATTCATAAATGTTGATAGTGTGAATGTGGAAGATGGACGGCAGTGGAATGATAACACATGCTGGGGATGACACAAAGATTAACTGGGTGGTTCGCAGTAAGGAGGAAAGGGTTAGCCTCAGGACGATAAAAACAGATGATTTCTATATCCCCAAATTAATAGCCATTAAACAGTTTAATACTGATAAATGTGAGATGATGCACATCTGAATTAACAAGACAAGTGAGTACTCAAACTGTGAAGTACGATGACTAAATTTGCTCCTTTTTTCATTGCAACAGGGAAGGTTGAGGAGGAAACCTGGTACAGGTGTACAAAAGCATAAGGGGAATGGAGAGGATAAACAGTCAGCAGCTGTTACCCTTACTCCAAGGGACAAAAACAAAGGAATGCATGAGTAAAGTGAAAGGCAGGGGATTGAGAGAGGATTTATGAGTCTGTTTTGAACTGAGAGGGTGGCACAGACATAGAATACAAAATTCCTACAGTGTGGAAACAGGCTCTTCAGCCCAACAAATCCACACTGACCCTTGAAAGAATAACCCACACAAACACATTCCTCCTATATTTACCGCTGACTAAAGCACCTAACCTGCACATCCGTGAACATGATGGGCAATTAATCATGGCCCATTCACCTAACCTGCACATCTTAGGATTGTGGGAGGAAACCGGAGTACCTAGAGGAAACCACGCAGGCACGGGGAGAATGTGCAAAATCCATACAGGCAGTCAACCAAGGCTGGAATCAATCCTGTGTCCCCGCACTCTAAGGCAGGAGTTCTAACCACTGAGCCACCGTTCTGCCCCTGGTGACATGTGGCTGGAGTGCAGTCCCTCGGCGGGTGATTGAGCAGATAATCTCTCAAACGTTCAAAAAATCCTTTGGATATGCAATTGGTTGTGCAGGCTTGCATTTTCATTCAATGATTCTATGTGGTGGCAGCCATGAACACTGATATATTCTGAAGCAATAGCTAATGGTTGTTCCTGGTTTGTTCCATTGACTGTCTCAGTAAGTGATCCTCCAGAGAAGTACTGGTATTATCTCTCACTTTCTATTTAAGTGTTTCAGTTTCCTTACGTTGGTAATGTAATTTCCTGCATCGATGATGTCATTTCCGGCCCTTTTTCTCAGAGAGTGGTACATGGAGTCAAAATTGATGTGTTTGTTGATGGAGTTCCGGAAAGCCATGTTTCTAGGAATTCTTGTGCTTGTCTCTGTGTGGCCTGTCCGAGGATGGATATGCAGACCTAGTAAAAGTGGCGTACTTCCTCATCAGTACACAAGAAATTTGAGTTGGGGTCATGTACTTTGTGGCTAGTTGATATTCACATATCCTGGTGACTAGTTTTTTGCTTGTTTTTTATTCCGTTGTAGTGTTTTTTACAGTTCTTGCAAGGCTTATAGTTCCTGAAGCAGAACAGACAAAGATATGAGTTTTTTGCGGTGATCAAAAGTATGAATAAACTGTCAGAGTGAAAAATAATACTCTATTAGTTGCCATTATAGCGTCAAAAAATTATAATTTCAAGGTTGTCAGCAAAAGAGCAAGGACTGAAATAAGGAAAAGTGTCTTTATTTAGAAAGTTGTTATGAATTGGAATTGACTGGCTGGGAAAGATGTGAATGAAGATTCAAAAGAGAACTGGATATATATTTGGAAATTATGAATTTAACGGGCAACAGAGAGGGGGTGGCAAATGGTAGGTGCATGGGAGACATTTTGGGCGCTGATTTGTACATAATGCCAATGGCTTCCTCCTGTACTTTAAAGTGTTGTACACTATCAAGTGTCACCTGTGAATAAAAGTCAATATCCAATTATTTTAAAGTGTAAATGTTCACAAATATCTGATTATTTGGTGCAGCATAAACATTTAAAATGCAAGTATTGCAAGGTCAGCTTCATTATGAAGTCTAATTATACTCAGAACATGAATATTTGACATGTTGTATTCCAATCACTAAAACAAATATACCATTGCTTTGGCACAAAACGCTTTGGAAAGCTCTGACTTTTCACTGGCACGATATTATGTTCGTTGCTTTTTTTTCACTCTTCACATTTCATATAAAATATCATTTATTTTAAAAATTCGAAGTTTTCAAATTATGGTTTACTAAAATTTGGTAACACAAATAATTTATTTAGTTTAATATTCACAGTCCATGTTGAATTATTGCCATTTTAAAATTGCTGGGAAATAGCTGAAGATCGTACATTTCAGTGAGAAATTAAACTGATTGATTATATATAAATGTATAAGAACGCTAATTCTATTTGTATGTTCAATTGTTTGCTCACTCTGAACATGTAATCATTCAGAAGCCGCCCAATTAAAAATATTGGTGTGGCAAAACAATTGCTTTGAATCCTGACATTGAATATCTAATTCTAATAACCACAAGAGTTATATTCTTTCTTCGATAAAATAAAATGTACATGCTTTAGTTCTGTGTTAGAAAATCTTGACAGGAGTTTATACTTTAGTTCCATAAATATAGAATCAACATAATTGATTTAAGAGATTATAGTTCAGTTGAATGATTATCGTTCACATCTTATTGTTGTCCAATTCATGAAATAGAGCAAACATCTGATTATTGTTCGGGTCAGTCAACTCAACACCTTGCAATGAGCTACTCTGGAAATTGCTTACAATTTATCTGAAATCATTTACAGTGTTATTGGACCTCACAGCTGCCTGTGAGACAGAGAGGCTCAGTGGTGTGTTCCAAAATCTGTGCATTTGGCTTCTTACCTAGTTCGGGGCAGTCAGTCAAACTTTACTTCAAAATAATTAATTTGAAATCTACCTTGGGCAGGGGGACAACCCGCCAACAGACTATCACGAGTCTCAGAGTAGGTACAAGTATTGTCCAGGTTAAATACTCATGGCTGACCAGCAACCAAGTTTTAAAATTCATCTTCAGTCAGAGCCTGGCCAAGAGAGCAGACGTGTTGACATGGAGAGTCAGAATTACTCCATACAAGTTACCTATGGTGATGCAACCTGAACTGCCTCCCAGACTCCATACATCTGCAACCCAGACCAGACATGGGTCAAGACGTTAACAAATTGACAATCTATTGCAGTACCTTGTGTCTCACAAAGAAACCTCGAAAGCCATCTCCAATAAATGTCACGTTCACATTCTCCAGTATCAAAATAAAATTGTACTTTGATATGAATGGTCAGAGTGGGTCACACTCTGGGTCCCACAGTGGAATTTATGTGAAGTAACCAGCAGCAAACGGCAATCCAAAAATTATATTTTTAACTGAACTTGGCGGATTCTGTCTGGTCTAAGTAACCATACATATTATACTGGCTTTCAGGTGACTGTAACAATGCACACCTTAATTGGAGGTCTTGGCCTTACACTCCTCCGATGGTTCCTGATCTCTCACACACATCACACCCTCGCATATTCAACAATTGATGAGAATCCACAAGCTGGGTGAAACTGGAAACATAGAACAGTGCAGCACTGTACAGGCCCTTCAGCTCTTGACGTTCTGTCGACCTTTTATCCTACTCTAAGATCAGACTAACCGACATACCTTTCATTATACTATCATTCGTGTGCCTATCCAATTAAATATCCCTAATATAGCTGATTATACTACAACTGCTGGCTGTTCATTGCACACAGCTACCACTTTCTGTGTAAAGAACCTACCTCTGACATCTCCCCTAAACCTTCCTCCAATTACCTTAAAATCATAACCCCTCGAGATAGCCATTTCCACCCTGGAAGAAAGTCTCTGGCTATCCACTCTATCTGTGCCTCTCATCATCTTGTACACCGCTGTCAAGTCACGTTCCATAATTCTTCGTTACAATGAGGAAAACGCCCTAGCTCCCTCAAATTTTCTTTGCAGGACATGCCCTCCAGTCCAGGCGCATCTTGATAAATTTCCTCAGCACGGTCATCAAAGCTTCCACATCTTTCCTATAACGAGGCAACCAGAACTGATCACAATATTCTAAGTGTGGTCTCACCAGGGCTCCATATAGCTGGAGCATAACATTCCAGCTCTTAAATTCAATCCCTCGGCGAATGAACACATCAAACACTTTCTTAACAACCTTATAAACCTGGGTAGAAACTTTGTGGGAGCTGTGCCATGGCCCATATGATCCCCCGTTCCTCCACAATGTAAGAATCCTGCCTCTAACCCTGTATTCTGCATTCAAATTCGACCTTCCAAAATTAATCGCATCCCACTTTTCCATATTAAACACCATCTGCCACTTAGCAGCCTAGTCCTGCATCCTGTCAATGTCTTGCTGCAATCTACAACAGCCCTTTACACTATCCACAATTCTACCAATCTGTGTTCCAACATCAAACTTACGAACCTACCCTTCCACTTCGTCATCCAAGTCATTTATCAAATTCACAAACAGCAGAGGTCCCAGAACCGATCCTTACGGAACACCACTGGTCACCTAGTTCCACACTGAATACTTCCCATTTACCACCATCTTCTCTGCATTCTATGGGCTAGCCAATTCTGCATCCAGACAGATAGGTCTCCCTGTATACCATGCCTCCTTACTTTCTGAATGAAACCACCTCGGGGAAGCTTATCAAACACCTTGTTAAAATCCATGCACTCTGCATTCGCTGCTCTATCTTCTTCATTGTGTTTAATCCTACCCTCAAAGAATCCAATATGATTTGTGAAGTCTGACCTGCACCTCACAAAGCCATGCTGACTATTTCTAATCAGCTATGATTTTTCAGAATCCTCTCCAATACTTTGCCCAATACTGATGTAAGACTGACTGGTCTGTCATTCTCAGGACAATCCCTGTTCCCTTTCCTGAACATGGGAGTGACATTTGCCACGCTCCAATCAACCGACGCTATTCCAATGGAGCGTGAAGACGCAAAGACCATCGACAAAAGCACATAAATCTCTTTCCTCTCTTCCTGTCGTAACCTAGTGTGTTTCCTGTCTGTCCGAGGGATTTATCTATCCTTATGTTTGTACTTCAATCAGTCTGTATTTGACCTCAACTTGTTTACTCCCTATCCAACCAACTGATTGGCTGCTTTCCATTTCAGGGCTCAGTACAGTGCTGCCTTCCTGTGTAAGTATGGTTCCCAATATCCTGTGTATTATGGAATGGAAAACATGCGAAGGCACGAATGCCTTTCTCATGAAGGGCAGATGCCAAAACTTTGACTCTGCTGTTACTCAGATGCTGCCTGAGTAGTTGTGCTTTGACAGCGCCACACTTTTCGACTCTGATCTCCAGGATCTGCAGTCCTCACGTTCTCCATTGCTAAGCACTGTCCCCTCTGCACACTGAGCAGGCAATTAATCAGCAGAAACCCGTTGTATTTCGAGCTGACTGTTCAGTTCTGGAAAGCTGCATTTGATGAACTATTTTTCTAAAAATGAAATTACAATTCAACAAATATTCATTCAGTCCCAGAGTTACAGTTTTGGTTCATGAATTGGACAGCTTGATAACGAGCAGTCGATGACTGAAGAACTCCTAGGTGCAGAGCATTGCAGGTGATATATTCCAGGCTGGATGTGCTTTACTTTAATGCTGCTAATATTATCAGACAGACCGATATGACAAGGAAACGATGTGACATGTGGAAATGTCACATTTTTGCCATTATAGAGATGTGTTTGAGGGAGGTCGTGGCTGACAACTCAATATTCTGTGGTACCAGAAATATAGTCAGGACAGGAGAGAGGGTAAAAGAGGAGGTGGTGTTGCCTTATTAATTATGGAGTCAGTTACTGGCGTAAGAAGGGGCAATATCTTGAAAGGATCTTTTAATGAGGCTTCATGGTTAAAGCTCAGTCTCAAAACGATGACAGAAACATTGCTTGGGATATATTGTAGACCCCCAGATAAAGGAAAGTACGGGAGCAGGTATATAACCAAGACATTGAGGTGTGTCAAAACAATAATAGGTTCATTTTATTCACACATTTCAATTCCAAACATTCATTACGGCAGTGATAATTTCTTAAGAGGGGGGCAGGTGCTTTGAAATTTATTCCATAGAGCTTCTTATATCAACATAGAGCTGATATAACAATGGGCAGTGCAGTGTTGGGCCTCACGTGGGGAACGAATCCAGTCAGGTGTTCCAGGCAGAAGTGGGAGAGCATTATCGGACCAGTGACTGTGATATCACACATTTTGACCTTGCTGAGGAAAAGACCTCAAAAATGTTTGAAACATAAAAGCTTTTTTGATTGGGTAGACAGATGTTATGAAAAGAAATGACAGGATCTAGGCAAAGTGCAGTTGCTTCTGGGTGAAACCGTAGCAGAATAAGGTGGGACGGGGGTTGAGGGATCATTTGACTAAAATTGAATTGATGACAGTGTCGGCCCAGCATATTACACCGAAGATAAAATTTAGGAAAACAAGCCCAGAGAACCTCAGATGTTGACACAAATTCTGAACAGGATGAAAAAGGAAAGAAAAACTTAAAGCAGGTTCCAAGTGAGCAGGCCAATGAAGGTCCTAAAAGAATTTCAAAAGTGGAGCGCTAAACTTAAAAAGTCAGCAGAAGAGCAGGAGGAGGGGTGATAAAACATTAGCAGGTAAGATTAGCAAGAATCCAAAGCCATATTTTTCGGTTTATTAAGGGGAAGACGATAACTTGGGAAAGAATGTGAGTGTTAGGGACTAAGGGGACAGCCGTCCACAGAGACAAAGCATATGTTAAATACATTCAATGAATCGATCTTGAGTTTGGAGAAGCAGTTTCTGGATTCAGGGAGAGTGACCGTTTGACACTTGAGCAAATTGACACAGGAGCTGAGGAATAATTGGATGTTTATGCAAGATTGAGTGGGCAAATCAACAGATTAAATACCACCAAGCCTCACATCAGGGAGAGGGAAACAATTGTAGAAAATTCGGATGGCTGTTGAGGCTGGATCATTAAATATCTTCAAGGCTGAGACAGACAGATTTTTTATAAAAGTGTTCCAGGAAATCCCAGGAAAGTGGAATGGGGGGATTAACAAAACAAATATAACCTAATCAAGGAAAAGCAGACTCAGTGAGAGGATCGACATATTGTTGCCCCTTCGTCTAATGGTATTCTTTTCCAATAGCCCTGTATTCCAAAGAACATCACCCCTCCCGCTATAGAGTGAGACGCAGTTTGGAATGCAATCGAAGGATTAAAGGAATCCATAAACGCGATACTAATAGACAGAAAGTACGAGAGGACTGCGACAGCACGGATTGCCTGTCGGGGTGAGGATTTGCATTGACACAGTCACCACTACAAGCAGGAAGACCTCAGCAAGACACCCTCCAAGGACAAGACGAGACCTGCACTGAGGACCTGGTAGTCAGTGGCCAGATGTCAAGGAGTGCTGAAGGCCTAAACACTACATCACTGTCGTGTCTCCTTCCTTCTCTGACCAAAACTGTACATGGAGAGGTAGAGAGACATGCCGTTGTAGCAGAGTAAGCAGTAAGGCTTTGACACGAGAGGCTTTGGACAGCTCCAGCTCAGCAAAATGCACAGGGAAACTGAAATACAGTCCATTTTACTTTATTGTTACAGCAATTGAGATGGCAGTCGCATGTTCCTCTTGTGGGATGTGGGAGCTCACGGAGATTTCCACCGTCCCTGATAACTGCACGTGTGGACTGTGCACCCAGCTTCTGCTCCTGGGAGACCGTGTTAGAGAGCTGGAGCTGGGCGGCATGGTGGCTCAGTGGTTAGTACTGCTACCTCATAGCACCAGGAACCAAGGTTCAAATCCTGGCTCGGGCAACTGTCTGTGTGGAGTTTGCACATTCTGCCCGTGTCTGCATGGGATTCCTCTGGGTGATGCGGTTTCCTCCCACAATTCAAAGATGTGCAGGTTAGGTGCATTGGTCATGCTAAATTGCCCATAGTGTAGGGTAGTGGGTCTGGGTGGGCTGCTCGTCGGTGCGGACTTGTTGGGCCGAAGGTCCTGTTTACACACTGTAGGTAATCTAATTTAGGATGCATTCAGGGTCATTCGAGATACGGAGAACTTCATAGATAAGTGGTTTAGTGTGATGGCCACACCCAAGACACGCCCCTAGTTACGTTTCTTTAATGACTGTAATATTCCAGTCCAACATTCATCGCCCTGAGTTTACCTGTCAGTCCTGTTGTATTTAAATAAACACAATTTAATCCAACAGGCGTTCCTTGCTTCCTGTCATGTTCCAAGCAGAGAGTAGCTGTGCGACCACCAGGAATGGCAAAGGGAGTAGGCAGAGAGTGCAGAAATCCCCTGTGGCCATTCCCCTCAATAACAAGTAGACCATTTTGGATTGTTGGGGGTGATGTCCGTTCAGGGGAAAAGAGCAGTAGCCAGGTTGGTTGGTACTACCACTGGCTCTGGGGCACATCGGGAAAGGGTAAAGGTAAACAGAACGTTAAAGATAGGAGGGTTGATTGTTAGAGGGACAGATCGGAGATTCTGTGGCCACAAACGGGAATCCAACATGGTGCATTACCTCCCATGTGCTGGGGCCCAGGATGTCTCCAAGTGGTTGCAGAACATTCTCAAGGTGTTTGGTGCGCAGCCAGAAATCATTATGCACGTTGGCACAAATAATATCCGTAGAAATAGTGACAAGGTCCTGCAGCGTGATTACAGAGAGCTCCGAGAAACATTTAAAAAGAAAACCTTGACAGTGGTAACCTCCTGAGAGGGAGATTACCATCCAAGACATGCACTGTAGGGGACACTAGTATCTTGGCGGCCAGTTTTGCTAGTGATACGAGGGTGAGTTTAAACTAAATTGGCAGGGGGCAGTATCCTCAAGAGCAGGGAGGCAGGTGCGAGGCTGGAAGGAGATATAGTAATCAGAAATAGTAAGATTAGGCTGGAAAACGACAGAGATAAATGTCTTTTGGATTAAATTGCATCTATTTTAATGCAAGAAGGCCTACAGGTAAGGCCAATGAACTCAGGGCGTGGATAGGTGGGTGGGAATGGGATATTATAGCCATTACAGAAATATGGCTAAGTGATGGAAAGGACTGACAGCTTAATGTGCCAGGGTACAGGTGCTTTAGGTGAGACAGAGTTAGTGGAAGGAGGGGAGTGGAGTTGAATTTCTTATTAAGGGGAGTGCCACAGCAGTAATCAGAGATAAAATAACTGATGGATCACCCATTGAGGTTTTGTGGTGGAGTTCAGAAATAGGAAGGTGTTGGTGAGGTGATTGGGGATGTTCTATAGGCCTCCAAATAGTCAATAGGAATGAGAGTAACAAATATGCAGTGAGAGAGGGGAGAGACCTGCAGGAGTAACAGAGTTATCATAATACGGGATTTTATTTTTTTCTAATACAGACTGGAACGGCCAGAGCATTAAGGGATTTGATGAGATAGAATCTGACAAAAGCTTCAGGAAAGTTTCCTCAAGCAGGATATAGAGTGCCCTACTCGGGAAGGGGCAAAACTCGAAATTGTCTTAGGAAATAGGACAGGGCAGGTGACTGAGTTAACAGTGGGGGAGCACTTTGGGACCAGTAACCATAGCTCTATTAATTTTCAAATAGTTATGGAGAGGGACAAAACTGGTCCTCAGGTTCATGTTCAAACTTGGGGCGTGGCTCAGGTCCAGGCAGCTGGGATCAAGGGAATTCCTGGGGGTATATAAGAGATACAGGATATCACTGAAAAAGGAAATCAGTAGGGTGAAAAGGGGGCAAGAAAGAGCCTTGGCTGAGAAGATTAGCATGATACCAAAAAGGTAATTTAAATATATTTATAGAAAAATCAATAACTGGACAGAAATTAGGATCCATCGAAGACCAATGTGGACAAGTATGTGTGGAACGTTAAGAGATGGGTGAAGTCCTCAACGAATATTTCTACTCTATTTTTACCGTGGAGAAAGACATGTTGACTTGAGAACTTGAGGAAGTTAGTGGTGATATCTTAGGGACAATCCATATCATAGTACAGGAGATTTTGGATGCACTAGAATGTTTGAAAGTGGATAAATCTCACCCTCCATACCCGATATATCCAAGAACACCTCAAGGGGCTCCAGAAGAATTTGTGGGGACCCTGGCTTATAATGTTTAAAATCAGTAACCACAGGTAATGTCCTGAAAGACTGGAGAATAGCAAATGTTGTGCCCTTATTCAAGAAGAACTGAACAAAAAAACCCACGAACTATAGACCAGTAGGTTGAACATCCATGGTAGGTAAGTTACTTGAGAAGGTTCTGATGGATACGATTTACATGCATTTAGAAAGAAAGGCTTTGATTCGGAATAGTAAGTGTGGCTTTGTGCGAGGAAGTGTGTGCCTGACAATTCTCTTAATGTAATTGGATGATGTAACCAGGAAGATTGACTTGGGTGGGATAGTAGACTCCAAAACATGTGGTGTTGGATAAGCACAGTAGGTCAGGCAGTATTCGAGGGGCAGGAGAATCTATGTTTCGGTCATAAGCCCTTCATCAGGAAGGTCCAAAACATCGATTCTCCTGTTCCTCTGATGCTGCCTGACCTGCCGTGTTTATCCAGTGCCACACTTTTCGACATTGATCTCCAGCATCTGCCGTGCTCACTTTCTCCATGGCAGGAAATTTAGTCGATATGGATTTCAGTTACAGCAGAACAGAATGAGGCTTTTCACCCCTGGATCCTGATGTACAATTACAGGAGGAGACAAATAAGCCCTTCGGAACTATAAAATTGTAACCAGATCATGCAGCACCAGTATCCAGTTGCACAGCAACAGGATCAATCTATTCAGCGACTTGAAGTCAGTAACGCAGGAAATGGTAGAGACCACAAAGTGACTCGACTAAGGGGTATACTGGAATAAAACCAGGTTACATAGCCCCTCAGACCTGCCTCTCCATTTAGTAAGTCAGGGCTGATGAGCACTCGGCCGCAATTTCTCTTTCATGCCCAATTCTTTGTAGCTCTCGACTCTCTGACTGGTCAAATCCCATTGAAACCCATTTTCTCCCCCCAAACATTTCAGTGATGTAGCCTCCCCTAACTGTGTGATCCCGACCATCACTACACCCTGAGAGAAGGAAACACTCCCCACACATATACCTTGTCCTATTGACATGGATAGAAGATATGAACACAGTGTAAAGAGACTGGCCCTGATATCACGGCAGTATTTGATTGAGCAAGATGTCAAGGAGACTGAACAAAATTGAACTTGATGGGAATCAGTTGTTAACTCCCCACTGGTTGAATCATTCAGAGCACAATGGGGCTGGTGGACTTCAATCTTTTCAGTCCCTGGATATCTCTGTGGGCAATCCTCAGGGGAGCTTCTTTGGCAAAAACATCTTCAGCTGCTTCATCAATGTCTTTCCCTCTATCATCCGATCGGGGTGGGGATGTTCGTTGAAGATTATACAACGTTCAGAACAATGACTCGCCTCCTAAGATACTAAAGTATCAAATCTGGACAACATTCAAGCTTGTGCTGTTAATGTATAGGTAACACTAATCAAAAGCACTGATGGCCACTAAACATTTCCATGGTTCAAAGAAAGAGGAACCCCTTCAGCAACTCTACCCGGTTTCACAGTAATATAAGAAAGCCATTCAGCCCACCAGATCTATTGGATAACAAGATGCACAATGCGTTCACTCACTCCTGTCTTTTACACAAGAAGACAATTTAAAATAAAAGCACGTGTTGGAATCCAACATACATACGCAGGAAGATGGAAGAAAGTAATAAACAAGGCAGCATCAAGACTTTGGGAAGTGAACGCCTTGGATATAACCCTTCGCCAGGGCTGTGGATGGGAGTAATGGGGGCTATAAATAAAGTGGGGGTTAGGGAGGAGGAGCCAGAATGGCGAGGTGTGGAGAAGTGGACACAGATAAAGGTATCAGCGAATTGTTGATGGGAGGGCTGAATCCAGTTGGTCGCTGGACAAAAGGTTGGTCAGAGGAATGGAAGGGAGGGGAGGGCTTGCAAACGGAGTCGGGGGACGGGAAGGGATGTTATGAGAAATTGGAGAATTCAATCTTGAGTCCACAGGGTGTAGGCTGCACAGGTGACTGATGAGATCTTGATCATCCAAATTATGGTTTGGTTCATTGTGACAATGGAGGAGCCCACCAGGATGACTATGTCGGAAAGGGATTGGGAAAAAGAATTGAAAGAGGAAGTGAATTGGAGGTCTTCTATTCCACTTAACAACCCTACCTGTCAACTGCCAACCGGATTCATCCCTCCCATTGCCAAACCAGGTTGCACCAACCACTTGTGTCCACATAGCCGTAACTCAGAAACCAAGGGTTGCTAACTGAAGTCCTTGAAACTCTGCCCTTGGGTCAGGAGGAAGACATTCAGTCCCTCGAGACACTGACACATTAACAGAAGAGGCTATTCAGCCCCTCCAAACTGATTTACTGAAATAGGAGATGTCATTGTTGCTGCAACACGACAAAACAATGAGCCATAGACTGCAAAGACAGACTGCTCCATGTTTTTCCTCCTGGCTCCATTGCTAATGGTACACACGTGCTATGTTGACATGGTTTGCTGATCATGAGGAGGGAACGTGATTGGTTTGTGCCAATTCCCAAGGAGGCATCTTCCATCTCCGAGATGTTATGAACTAGGCTCGACGACTCAAAACACTTTTAAGCAGGCAGCCCAGAGCATACCTTTGCAATTTGTTTCGGTAAGTGTACAATGAAAATTAACTGGAGTAATTTATCTGGGGTGACTAGTAGATTTTAAAACAGACAAAAACTTTATTCATAAAATTATACGATGAAACACAAAGAACAGAATAAAGAATCACGACAGAATTCAACCTATTCAGCTAGACTTAATTATGCTATTCCGAATATACACAACTGTCCCAATAAGCAAACTCCCAATAAAAACCAGTATGAATGGAACACAAACTTCCAGGTTGAAGTTGAAGGTCAGAAAAGAGAGAGAGTTTCCACACAGATTCCAGATGAACTTCCCAGTTCAACACTCTACTGAAAACTGCTCAGGTTAGCGAGTTCAGCTAAAATAGCTCCCCACTCTCCGTTCATTATACTGGTCACTTATAAAGCATGACCACTTTGACCTGAAGTCTCATCTGTTTCCATATAAACAAAAGGCCTCTGAAAATCCTTTTCATCTCTGTACCAAACCAGACTGATCGGAGCTTGGCCTCGTTTTCTTATACCTCTGAATAAAAAACAAGGGCAGAGTCTCCTTGAGCCAAGGTACAGCTTTTAGACAAAAAATGGACTTGCTTTGTGACATGTCTCTCCCACCCCTTAAAAACAGAACCATAAATGCTTTTTGGTGGCTGCATTTTTAACCCTTCAAACCCAGTTAGTAGTCTCAAAACTGACAGATACACTATATTAATTGTAAATATTCAAACATGCTCAAACCCATGCAAATTCAGGCCGCGGTATACCCACCACCGAACAGCTCCGTATCTCATTCGAGTCTCAATAACTCATCAGCTTTCACGTTTTCGCGACCTGCCACATGCACAATTGACAGATTGAATGGCTGCAACAAGAAGCTCCATCTAAACAGTCTGGCATTTTTGTCTTTAAATTTTTTTCACTCATGTCAATGTGTTGTGATCAGTGTATGCGATTGTCTCAGATGCATTGCTGGTAATATATACACAGTTATGGTGCAATGCCAACACCAAGTTTAAAGTCTTTTTCTCCACCATTGAACATTTCTGTTCATGAACGTTCGACTTCCCAGAAATATACCCGATGGGTCTTTCTATTCCCTCATCATCCTCCTGCAGGAACACCGGACCGACATCCACATCACTGGCAACGATAGCGACCTTGAAAGTCTTCGTATAATCTAGTGGAGTTAATACTGGGGGCAGTGTTAACACAGTTTTTAGGCTGTAAAATGCTTCTTGACAGTCCTCTGTCCACTAAGAGTTCTTGCCCTTTACAATTCGGCGAGTGGAGCTTAAAGTTTGGCACAAACTTTCAGTAAAATTCAGTCAATACCAGGAACCGTTGTATTACATATTTCTTTTTGTCGACGGTGTGGAACATTCCCCAACTACTTTCGTTTTTGTATCTCATGGGGCCATTGGTCCATGTTCAATAACGTGACCCAGGAACGTGACTTAGGCTTTCTCAAATTCACTTTTAGCTAAGTTTACCAACAAGCCTGCCTTCTGAAGTCAATCAAACAAGTCCGATAAATGCTGTAAATGTTCCTTTCATGAGTGACTAAAAACTACCAGGTTATCAATGTACACCACATAGTTGGGTAATCTGGTAATGACCTTATTATCAGTCTCTGAAGTGTGACTGGATCGTTTTACATACCAAATGCGACAACTTTGGGCGGATATAGTCCAATTGGCGTTTTGAAAGCCAAAATTGCTTTGCTCTCTTCTGACAGAGATCCTTGCCAGTAGCCTCTGAGCAAATCCAACTTAGAAATTTAATTAGCTTCTCCCACCATTCCGACACAGATCTTCAAACATGGAATTGGATATGCATCAACTTCAAAATGAAGTTGACTTTGTGATGGTCCACACATGTCCGCTGGGTAACATCTGGCTTTGGCACCATGACTATACATGAGCTCCAATCACTGTAACTCACTTCAATTATGCCATCTTGGAGCGTGTGCTCTCTCTCCTTCCGAATCTGTGCCAACTTTAGAAGGGTAATGCCTTTAAGGATTTCATTTAATCAGAACAGCATCTCCTGTCTCTACAGCATGCACAATTATGTTCGTACTTCCCAGTTTATTTCCGCATATCTCTCCACGATATCATAATAACTCTTTCAGGTCACTATGTTTTTCTTGTGGAAGGTAACTCAGTAATTTATCCCAATTTTTGACAACTTTCTCTTGTTCAATTTGATATAGGAATGTCCAATTCCGAATCCTCTGAAACTGTTTCTTCCTTCTGTGCTGTAAGCATTAATACCTTCTCCTCTTGCTTTCTCTCCCTATCAAAATAGCTGTTGAGCATATTCACATGACACGCTCCGTGAGATTTCATCCTGTCTGGAGTCCGTACCAAATAGTTCACCTCATTCAATTTCTTCCCAATTTGATAAGGTATACTAAAACTTGCTTCTAAAGGCTCAACTGTTACTGGAAGTAACACCAATACCTTATTCCCAATTGCAAAATTGTGAATTTGTGATTTCTGAAACACTTCCTGCTTCATTGTATGCTGCGATACTTTTAAATGCTGTCTAGCCAAATCTCCAGCTCTATTTCATCGTTCCCTAAAATTTGACACATCGTCCAAATGTGTGGTCTCTGAATTCTGACTTATTAATTTCTCCTTAACCAATGGTAATGGTCCTTTTACTTCATGCCGACAAATTAATTCAAATAGTCTGAATTTGGTCGCTTCATTCCGTGCGTTTCTGATCACAAATAGTTCAAAAGGAATTTCCTTATTGCAACTGGATTATCCTGACCATAAACCGTCAACATAGTCTTCACTGTTTGATGCCATCTCGCTCATGCTCACTATGATTCCGAATACTACGTAGTAGATTTGATTTGCTTTATTCCAAAGTTATCCATCACCTGCTTGAATAGTTCGGATGTGAGGTTTGATCTGTCTGGATCTCTATTGGTAGTCCGTACCTAGTGAAAAAATAAGTATTTTTATTCTACAACTCTTTTAGCTGTGATGCTGCATAATGGGTCTGCCTCGGGAAATCTATTCGACACATCCATTATTGTTAATAAATACTTATTCCCACTTTCTGTTTCAGATAGGCAACCTATACAATGCATCAACACTCTTGTGAAAATTTTCTCAAATGCTGGAATAGGTATTAACGTTGCAGGTTTTATAACTGCCTGTGTGAAATGTTTGAGATGTCTGGCAATATTCAACTACATCTTTGTGTAGTCCAGGCCAGTGAAAATATCTTTGTATTTCAGCCTGTAATGTCCTCACCCCGAAATGATCTCCAAGTTGTAGCTCATGCGCCACTCGCAGCACCTCCTTTCTATACCCAACAGGCAAAACAATTTGATGAATTTCTGTCCACGTCTGATCTGCTTCAATGTACGCTGATCTCCATATCCGCATTAAGACATCATTTGTTAAGTAATAACACACAGGAATACATTCATTCACTTTCTTGCTAAATATTTTTTGATGTCACTTTTGTAACTCATCATTTTTGTTCTGTGATTCAATCAGCTTAGCAGAGCTAAAAATACGTTCATGTTTTCCAACTTGCTCCTTCTCTGTTCCACTTATCTGATCAAAAAGAAACTTTCGGATAACTCGACGTCAGCTTCCTTATCTGTGCTTTTATCCTGCTTAAACCTGTGCATCTGTGATCTTCTGGTCACGCAATCAGGGGAAATTCCTGGATAAACATTCTCCAGGTCTTCGGTTGCCAGCAATTATTACAATTTTATTACAATTAAAGCACCATAGTATTTTAACTTCTTACCCCCCTCCCCCCAAGGTTTTCTTTATTACCGTGGGAAATTATCCTTATGATCTACGCTGTGATATACCTTACCCTTTGCACGTGAGGATATCTCTTTGCTCCAATTTCCGTCCCTCGATGACCAGAACTGGTTCTGGAAGCCAAACCAAGTTTATGGACCAGTTCATAATCATCAGCCATTTCAGTAGCTAACCTTGCTGTTTACGCTCTCCGCTCTTCCACCTGAGTTTGCATTACTTCAGGCAGTGAATTTTTGAATTCCTCCAAGTACTAAACTCTCTAAGGGCATGAGAGCTTTGCTTGAATTTTGAAGCTCTTATCCAACTACCGAAATTAGTCTGTTTGATCCTTACAAATTCAGTGTAGGTTTGACCAGGATTCCTCATTAGATTCCTGAAAGGTTGCCTATGCAGATACAATGTTTTTTTTAACCTGCTCATATTCCCCAGATCCCTCCTCTGACAGGGATGTGAATACCTCCCTAGTCCTACCTACAAGTTTCGTTTGGATCAACAAAACCCACATGACCTCTGGCCACTGCATTTGTTTAGCGAACTTTTCAAATGAGATGAAAGGGGCATCACATTCTTCTCATCAAACTGATGCAATGCTTGAACATACTCAAACAAATTCTCACTAGGCTTCTGACTACCAGGGGCTTGCTCATCCTCACTCTCTTCCTAACTAAGCGTACCCTCAGCCGTTATCTCCAGCCTTTTACACTGATTTTCCTTTTCAAGTGTCTGTTTTTGCTATTCAAAAGCTCTCTCTTTCTCTCTCCCCTGTTGTCATTCTTTCTTTTTATTCTCTGTTCTGCTGCGCTCTCCCCACCCCCTCCCCCTCTGCATTTTATCGAAAGTCAAATGTTTCATTTTGGCCGCCCATTCCTTACCTCTCAACGTTAACTCAAGATGTTTCATTTGCAATTGAATTCTTGCCATCTCTGATTCTGATGGTTTCTCCAGCAAGTTTAATTGACGAGCTGCTGCTGTAATTATCTCTCCTTTCCTTACAGATGCAGTCAGTTCCAATTCCAGCTTCTCCGTTAATTCTTGCAACTTGGTCTTATTCACTTTTCGTAAAAATTCCAAAGTCACTGCATGCACACTCAGGAAACGTTTGGCGACTGAAAGAGCCATTACTATTCTAAGCTTTGTCAACCCAATCAAACTAATACCCGAAATAAAGACACTAGCATCTCCCACTCGCTGTTACAAATCCAGCAATGAGCCCCCAGTCTGTTATGGACGAGGCCAGACCACTCAAAACAGACTTAAATAAGCATCCCAGAGCATAACCTCGCAGTTTGTTTTGGTAATTATCCAATGAAAATTAACCGGAGTAATTTAGCTATGGTGACGACTAGATTTTAAATCAGTCAAAAACGTTATTCACAAAATTACACAATGAAACACAAAGAACAGAATGAAGAACCCCTACAGAATTCAACCTATCTAGCTAGACTTAAATATGCTATTCCAAATACACACAATAGTCCCAATAATCAAACTTCCTTGAGAAAACGTTATAATGGAACGCATGTTTCAAGGTTGAAGATCAAGGGCAGAAGAGTGAGAGCGTTTCCACACAGCTCCCAGTTGAACTTCCCAGTTCAATACTCAACTGAAAACTGCCCAGCTCAGTTCAACTCAGTTAGGTCAGCTAAAAGAGCTGACAATTCCCCGTTCATTATCCAGGTCACTTCTAAAGCATGACGACTTTGGCCTGTAGTTCCAACTGTTTATATATAAATAAAAGGCGTCTGAAAATCCCTTTCATGTCTAATCGTAGCCTGGCTACGTTTTATTGTCCCTCTGAAAAACATCAAGGACAGAGTCTACTTGAGCCAATGAACAACTTTTAGTAAAAAAGAAGGATTGGTTTGTGACAGAGAAGACAGGCTAGTGTTCTGTATGGAGGTCAGAAGCTGGTGGGAATGGCGAATGCTATCAGAGTGTGGCTGATGACAGATTTGTGAACAACATGACGTTCAATGCAGGGTCACATACCAATTGTACATCTAGACGGTGAGAATTGATTCCGAACCTGGAGCTCTCTCTCAACCAACATGGGGACTCCATACAGATTTGTAAACTATCATAAAGTTATAGAATCCTATAGCACGGAGACAGGCCCATTAGCACAAACCGGTTCATGCTAATTAAAATGTCCATCCATGCCAACCCCATTACCTCACGCTTGGTCCATATCCTTCTAAATCTTTCCTATCTATATATTTGTCCATATGTGAAGACACGTATCATGGAAAAAATTTTGTATCTAATGCTATTCGTGTTTCATTTTGGAAATAATGAGTGTTGATTCATAACACTCCAGTGTTAATGCAATCACGTTTTATTCTTTTTGTGTGTTTACAGATTAAACATTCATTTCCTTCACACTCTCCTCATGGCACCATCACTGCAGGCATTAGTCTGGTGAAACTCCATCACACTGTCTCTCTGTACAAAGGAGATCATTGATTATAAATGAAATAAAATACTGTCTCAAGTACACTCCACAACTGCAGGATGGTGTCTTCACTCTTATACTTTAATCATTTTGTAATGGACGATCCTACTCATTTATTGCGCTAATTACTTGCTGAGTCATAGAGTCATAGAGATGCACAGCATGGAAACAGATCCTTCGGTCTGACCCGTCCATGCCGACCAGATATCTCAACCTAATGTAGTCCCACCTGCCAGTACCCGACTGCTCTGGAAGAATTCTGTTAGTGCCTCATGATCAAGTACATCCAGCTGCTTTTCACCAAGAGCACTTCCCATCATCTTGCCTTCTCATATATACAAAATGAGAAGGATGGCATTTTTTGCCAATCATTTATTTGCCTTATGAAGCAAAGTCACACCAACAACATCACTGTTGCCATTGCAGTTGATTGGAGATATTGAGGAGGCGATGATCTAGCTGTATTATCTCCTAGTATTAATCCAGGGAATCAGGTAATGACCCAGATACCCGATCCGAATTCCACAATGGCATATGTTGGAAATTGAATTTAATAAAATATCAGGAAATAAGAATCAAATGAAACAATGAAACCATGGTTGATTGTCCTACCTGGCACCCTCATGCCTTTCACGAAAGGAAACTACCATCTTCAGCTTTTCGGGTTTACATGTAACTCCAGACCCTCAGCAAAATGGTTAACTCAGTGGCAGTTTGAAATAGCCAAGCTAGCCACTCAGTTATATCAGTCACTTCAAAGCCTCAAAGAAAAGAAACCACATGGACCTCAGCGCTGACTACTTTCAGCCCAAAGACTGCAGTGGGTCAGGAAGGCAGCTCACCAACACCTTCTCAAGGACAATGAGGAAAGGGAATTAAATACTGGCACAATTAATGAATAAAGGAAGATGATCCCACTCAGGGAAGAGAGAAAAACAGACATAAATAACTTTAAACAGGGACTTTGACATATACCTTACCTGGTGATGATTATCAGTAATATGGGAACAGCAGAAACATAAGCGAGGCTTAATTTCATTTTTTTATTTCCATCCCAGCTGATCATCAACAATCCCTTTGCTTCTTTCGCTCTATCTCTCTCTTTCTCCATCTATTCAACTCAGTTCTTCTCCCCTTCATAACAGATGTTGGGCGTCACCTACATCAATCACGCTCTTTCCCAACTGTGTTCAGCTCTGATGTATGGTCATTAGAATCGAATTGCCAATTCTATTCTTCTCTCGACACGAGGGGGCTGCCAAATCTGCTCAGTTTGTTTGGCGCTTTCTCGTTCTTTATTGTTTCTGATCTGTTGCATCATTCTTTGCTTTATTTAACCTTTAATTTTGTTATTATTTGGAATGTCTACATCGTTGACAGGGACAGCATTTGTTGACCTAACCAAATGTCATATACTGCGAGGTCATTCTTTCAGGTAGTACAGAAACAAGCACATTGCTGTGGGTCTCACATCAATCTTAAGCCAGACCAGATAGTAACGCAAGATCTATTTACCAAAGGAAATCAGTGAAATAGATAAACGTATATATGAAATGCTGGAAATGTTACGGTTGTCATTTCCAATTCCTGTCTTTTGTATTTACTTTCTGACATCGTCCGTGGTAGGATGTGGAACAGTGTCTTTCTGTATAATAACCTGTGCATCTGAATTTCATTACTTCCGGCATTACTGCTCTGAGAGTGTGTTCCTGTCATTAATTTATTTTAGAGACAAGAACAATATTGTGATCGGAATATTTGCAACTGAAAAAGTGCTTGGAGGAGAGGTGGAACCATAACGTCTGAATTTTACCAAAGCATAGATAATGGTTTATTAAGCATCAGCATTGAAGCCAAGATGGTGACTGGGCATATAATCGACCTGGTAGTTGGTAGTTTTTGTGATGGACAGAATACCGAGACATAAATGAATTTTATTTATTTAAAATCGGTATTGTGAACAGTCTCGTTCTCAGATGTTTGTGAGGGCGGGGGTGTGGGCTGTTCTGAAATTTGTGGGTCATCAATGGAATTTGCATTTGAAACTGAAGACAATAGTTTCTGTCTTTGTCAAATATAGATAATAGAAATAGCAAAGACGTTCGCCATGGTTGAAGAGATTAATAAATGGATAGAGATGAAGAAATTACCAGGAACACCAACAATAGCGAGGATAGGATAGTAACCCGCCTGGATAATCATCAGGGCACCATATATCTGAAATGGTAATGTTGACCAAGACCAGGAAAAATAGAAAAGTCCCTCTGATAAACTCCTGTCCATTGTTGCAGCATTCCAGTCTAATATTCTCAGATTCTGATCCATTAATGGATAATTCCAGACTATTCTCAGATGTTTAAATCTCCTTTTTCTGTCTCTGCAGCTGGTGATCCCTTTGAGCGTTGGAGTTGATGCATCTGCTGCTACAATGGCATAAACCATTGCAAAAGGCCCCTTACTAATACGAGACGTAAAACATCCAGTTACACAACTAGGATCCATGGAGACTGGCATCAATCACACTCACTGAACAAACAGCTCTATTTAACCCCTTTCAGTATGGTTCCTTCAGTTCACAAAAACTACTAGACTGGATTGGATATTGCCACCGTTGGCTATTGATCACACCTCCCATCACGCATTGCTCTCGTCAAGTTAGGAGTGAGGGAGAATGATGCATGTTTTCTTATTGCAGGCTAGATGATTCTGCTGCGTTGTACGTTTGTAATACTGTAACCGGCTGAACCTTTCACCACCACCCTCAAAAAACACAATCTACATGCTGTTAGCGTGCAGATCTCTCCTCGACTAGAACAGGCACCATCCAATATAGTTACAGTGGATATATTTGCTCTCCAATACATAGGAAATGTGAATTTGCCTGGGCATTCCTTTAATTGATTTAACAAGGCAATTTTGTATCTTCAACACTCAATGTGCTTCAGCACTTTTTTAAAATATAAACTCACGAACACCTTAACACACTTTATAAAGCACAAGTTTCTTCTCTTTCTCCTCATGGTAACATCATGCCATGGTTTAGTCTGGTGAAACCCCTTTGGACTGAATCGCTGACAATATCATTATTTATAAAGCTGATTAAACCTGTACACATACACCTTACAGTCTCTCAACAAAACACTATCATTGGGAAAGATAAATTTACTCTGGTACTTTAATCATTTTGCATGAAGAGCCACATATCATTTGATTCCTCCTACATAAAAAAATTGTTTGTGACTTATAACCAAGCACTTCCAGGTCTGTTTCAACAACAGAACTTCCCAACCTCTCACTATTTAATAAACATAAATGTGAATGATGAAATTTGTTTTTCATATCCGAAGTATCTTATATCTTGAGAAGAGCTGTTGCCCAAACACTGATTCTTCTGATACCCAAAAGCCTTCACTCCAGATAATTATACTACTCTCTTCATTCTCTCGATTATCCAACTTTTAATACATTCGGTGTATTCCACCCCTACCTACCCATGGACTCTAACTTTCCCCACTCACCTGTGTTCAGTCATGTCAAACGTCTGCTGAAAATTCAAATACTTCATTTCCACTGGTTCTCAATTGTCGATGTCACAACGGACAACCTCCACAAAATCCAGCAGGTTTATCAAAGATGAAGATGATTTCGCCTTCCTGACTCTAGATTGACTCTACCGAATCATGTCATTATTTTCCAAGTGTCTAGTTGTCACATTCCTCACAAAAGGTTCCAATGTTTTTCTCACAGTTTACATCAAGCTAATCCCTGTTTAGTTTGCTGTTTGCTCCCTCCGTCCTGTTTTAAATATTTAGGTTTACAATCGCTGCTTTCCAGTCCAGAGGAAACTTTCCAGAATCGAACCAGCTTTGAAGAACAATCAGTAATTCTTTCACAAGCTCTACTGCCACTCTTCAATACTCTGGGATGTAGCTCATCAGATGCAGCAATATACCAAACTTAAATTCAATGAGATTTTGAAAGACGTACCTTTCATTAATTCTAATTTCCTGCTGTTCCCCATTTTCACCAGTCACTCTGTTCCCTTGTATTTCAGGAAGTTTCTTTCTGTACTTTCCTCAGAGAGATGTAAATAATATATTGCTCTCAGCAGACAGATGGGTTCTGTCAACCAGTGAATATATCGGAGGACTGCACTCCGCTGATGATGGATATGTTACTCACTCCTGCCTGGAAAGTTCCAGAATTAATCCAGTTTAATTCATGTTGAGCATCAGCACAGTCTTGTCACTGGTGTGAGGTTCACACAGTATACTGAAGGAGGGGACACAGCTCAGTGAACATCTCAATTTTGAAACAAACTGGTTTCATACCTGACACCTGGTTCAGCTTAGACAAATGTCCCGGGAAATCCCAGGGAGGATAATGCACTGTACTCCTCCCTATTTATAGAGCTTACCTTCTGTGGAGCCTCATCTCCATTTGTTTACCATGGACCCAGACACTCTGTAAATGCAGTGTATACAGTGGGGTCACCAGACCCAACAGGTGGCAACACAAACCCGAGATAGGCATCCACAGAATCTCCACTGATTTTCCAATGACAGGAACAAATCAATTCCCCACACGCAAGGTGCACGGGTTCAGTGTTGAAAACTATCTCCACTGCTGAGTTTCTCTACCTGACTGAGAAAGCCGTTGCATCTCTGCACAGTCCCACAGTAACAGTTTCTCTCCTCAAAGACACAGTTGACAACGTAACATTACGTTTCTCTGTATCTCAGCAACTGTAAGGGCAGCACCAATGTTGCCAATGGATTTGATCATGACACTCAGAGAAGAGAGACAGAGGGATCTTAACTCACTATAAACAGGGACATATCTAAACGGACGTGATATTCCAGAATATGGGAAATGGGGAAATATGAGAATAACTGGCCATTTTGTTATCCTTTTAGTTCATCATCATTAATCCATCTGATCACTTTTCATTTCTTTTCCTCTCTTTTTCTGGCCATTTCTCCATCCATTCTATTTATACCTGGCCCCCACCTCTCTCTCCAATCCAACCATCCCTGTTTCCAGGATAAATAATATTAATTCTCAGTTTGCATTCAGTTGTGAAGCAGGGTCACTGGACTCCAACCGTTATCTGCATTTCTCCTGACAGAGGCTGCCATACTAGCTGAGAGTCTCCAACACTTTAAGACGCTGGAGAATTTTATTTTCGATCTCGAGCACCCACCGTCCCTTGGTTTCTTTCACCTTTAATGCTGTTGTTCCACGGGATGCCAGCATCACGGGCAAGGACAGCATTTGTTGTCCATCAGTAATTGTCCTTGACCACGCAGCCATTTGTCAAGCGAAAATGGAGCCAACAATTTTCTTGTGGGTCTGAAATCACACTGAGTTCAGACTGGGCAATAATGTTAAGTTCCTTCACCAAAGACTATCCGTGAAATAATAAGAATAAATCCTGGTGGTTTCTGGTTTCCATGAGTGAAGTTAGGTTTCATTCCAATTTTTGTCATTCGAATTTAATCTCTGACATCGGCTGTGGTAGGATTTTAAATACTACCTTGGAGTCACAGCCTATGCCTCTGAATTAACCGTCTAGTTGCATTATCACTCTAATACAGAGTCCTCACTCCCTAGACGGTATTTTCCAGTCCCTGCCAGAGAGAGAGCTGGCGGGGAAGTCAGTTTAACTACCAACAATCAAAAGGATTTTGGGAAAGAAGTGAAAGGGAGATTGAGAGACAATTTCATGTAAGGTCACAGGATTGAGAATGCTGAAATGAAGACAGTTCGACTGCATTCTAAAGAATGAGCCAGTATTCCCAGGAATAATCGGTGAAGGGGAAATTGGTGTAAGTACAGATGATGGAGAGTTTTGGATGACCATTTGTTCTGCAACCTTGTAACTGGGTGTGGGGTCAGCAGAGTCTTCAACACATTGGTCTGAATCTAGCAGTAAATAATCTCAGCGCCATTTTCTTTGAGTGTGACAAAGGAATTGTCTGTACGAGGCTGAGCTAGTTTTCTGATGCTATCTTATCGAGCTCACCTCATTAACTAACCACCCAATCTCATAGTGTTCCTCTCATTCAATGCCAGACTGATTCTTCAACCCATCATGACTGGAGGTACTCAACATCGCACTCATGCCACTGGATATTCCGTGATCACTGGTATTGGTGCCATTTTGAAATGGTCAACAGTCAGACTATTGAACTTTCTCAGTTTGGAGCGACAGTGCACAGTTGACCCCACGCATGGCAGATAATGTGAACTAACACGAAGACTTTTCATCTCTCTACATCTCTCTCTCTCTCTCTCTCTATACATATGCACATATTCTATATCCAATCATAAATAGTTTTCTGGTTATTTCACTTTGTCTCACTTTATTGTATTCAGCTAAACACTGCTTATAAACACTTGGAGAAAGTGAGGACTGCAGATTCTGGAGACCAGCGTTGAAAAATATGATGCTGGAAAAACACAGCAGGCCAGGCAGCATCCAAGGAGCAGGAGAATTGAAATTTCGGGCATAATCCCTTCTTCAGGACTGGTATGAAATACAATTTTGAGCAGTTAACTTTTTATCCTCAGCTGTTATCTTGACCGTTATCTGAATAGTACCACTTTCCTTGCTATGAACGTTCCTTTTGCCCTTTGTCTGTGACGTTTCTGTCTGTAACAGCTACAGAATCTCCTACTCAGTTGGCTGGACGGCTGGTTTGTGATGCAGAGGGAGGCATGCAGCGAAGGTTCAATTCCTCACACTGACAGAGGTTACCATGAAGGGGTCGCTCTCTCAACAATGGGCAATCGAGCATGGCCAATCCACTCTAAGTTGCACATCTTTGTACTCTGGGAGGAAACTGGAGCACTGGGGGAACCCACACAGATACATGGAGAATGTTCAAACTCCACATAGAGGGTCACCTGGTTTTGGAATTGAACCCAGCTCTTTGGTGATGTGAGGCAGCAGTGCTAACCACATATCCATCATACTCCTCAGTTGGTTCTATTAATTACTTGCAGCTGATTAAAGAAATCTAACTGACTTGTTCTGATAACTGATCCTGACCCAGTCTTAGATCTTAATCATCGGCCATGTCTGGTTTCATTTGAAATGTGTTGTGAGGAGTGGAGGAGTGGAACTAGAGAAGGAAACAGTGACACCCTCCAACCCCAGTCAGAACCGGAGTGAAGAGAAATTCACGAAGTGGGAATTCATTCAAGTGGGAATTCTCTTTCGCAGAAGTTTGGGATGGCTGAATCTTTATATTAAATCGAGGCTGACTTTGTCTGTATTTCCATAGTCAGGTGAATCAGGGATAATGTTGCAATGAAAGAAAAGTGCACCTGGGAACACAATGAGATGAGCCATGGCCTGATTGACTGGTGGAATAGTGTCAAGGTTTCGAATGGCCCCATCGTGTCCGTCAGTGCTATATTCTGATGTTCCATCCAGCCCTTTGGTCCTGCAGTACAGGAGCAGATCGAGGCCAGTCCGATGGTTAGGCATAGTTTTGGAAATGCACTTGGAAAATCCAGGCTGGGTCAGGAAGTGACCCCCACGAAATCCCCCTTTCCAGGCTTCCCCTCTCTGTAATTTTGCTCCAGGTTTAGGTCGTGTACAAGACTCAGCTTCGCTGTGAATACAGCCCCAATACCCCACATAAGGTCAACTCTGACAAATCCTCTGCTCTCCCTGATTTAACATTTTACATCATGACATCCAGGAAAATAACCAGTTATTTACCAAAAGCAGAAATAAGAACGTAAGAAGTAGTAATGGAGACCGGCTATTCGGCGCCTCAAACTTCAGTTTCACGGGGTCACTCTTTTAATCCAGTGATTTATGAAATATTTCACACAGAGCCAACAGCCACTCTGTGACCACTTCTTTCAAAACCAGCTATGAATTGCTTATGATCTGTTTACCCTTGGTCTTATCTATTTAAGAAATGCCTTGATCCTTTTGTTAGAGACAGTTCAAGAACTTATCTCCTATTACCCTTTTGTTTATACCATTGGAATATTTACAGCACCTTCACCTATGAGGAACGATGTAAAATACTGTTGGAAATGATCTATCTGTTCCCTGTAGCCAGTTCCCCAATCACATCCTCCAAATGTCCTCAATAAACTTTCCTAACTTTCTTTCTACCAAAGAACACACACACCTCTTGAACTATTCTTATATAAATGGAAAAGCTCGTGCTGTTTGTATTTATATTTCTTGCCAATTTGTTTTCATCACATCTTTTCTTGCCTTTTGTTTGCTTTTTATATTCATACAGTTATATCGCGCACAAACACGATTTTTGGTCCAACTTGTCCATGCCGGCCAGGTTTTCCAATACAAACTAGTCCCATCTGCTTGCATTTGGCCGAAATGCCTCAAAACGGTTCCCATTCATATGTTTGTCCAATGTCTTTTAAATGTTGGAGCTATACTTGTACCTGCCAGTCTTCCTCTGGCAGCTCATTCCATAAACATCACCCTCTGTGTAGAAGAAGTTCTGTCTTCCTCCCTTTTAAATCTTCCCTCTTAAATTTATGCACTCTATGATTAAATTTTCCTGTCCTGTGGAAAAGATCTTGGCTTTTCATCCTACCCATGCCACCCATGATTTTATAAATTTCTACAATGTCACCCCTCAACCTCCTAAACCCCATCTGATACTAACTTCAAGAACAAGCATTTTAAAATAAGCACTGCAAATTTGAAACAATATTAAAAATGACTGGTAAACAGCACTCAGCCAAAATGTCATTCTTTTATTTGTTTGTCTTTATGTTACAATACTAAGGCAGCTGAAAATTTTAGTAGTGCTAATAAGACTTCAAGCACCTGCGTTCCTTTATCTGATGGTGGTGATGACCTATACAGTGAAAATATATCTCTGGCCAGATCTATATAATACCACATGTTCAACATTCTCCCTTCTGGCCTCCCTATGACCTTGTGTGGTTGTTCTTTCTTTATCTTTCACTCAATAGAGAGAACCCCTTTTCCCCAGTCACATCTTAATTTAAAGTCATTTTATATCACCTTCTCATTCACCTCTGCTAAAAGCCTGTTCATCTGTTCTCACACCCTCTTTTCCCTGACACCTATCCCCTCCCCACCCCCACCCACCTCTGCCAAGAGACTAAAATGCCCATTTTCCAATCGTATTCAGTTCTGACGAAGTGTTACACTGGATTTGAAACGCTAACTCTTTTTCCCTATCTCTGCAGATGCTGCCAAACTTGCTGACTTTCTCCAGAAATGAATAGGCAGAGAAAAAATGTTCAATTAAACAAATAACTATGCATACTGGAAATAATAACGCAAATATTTCTGGAGAAAATGGGAAAGGTCACTGGGTCCGAAAGATGAACTCGACTTTCACGCCACAAGATGCAGCCAGACCTGCTTAGTTTCTTCAGCAATTTCTGTTTTTGACAAGTTCCAAAGACGTACGTCAAATCTGCTCAAACGCCCTGTCCAGCACGAAGCGCGGTACATTGGGAAGTGAGCGATAATGCAAAGTGCACAAGTTCATTGGCTCTGAAACGACATAAGGCTGGCATCACTGCCACAACAGTACTCTTAATCATCGTCAGGGAGAAAAACAGAAGGCAAAACATTCACTTCAAACACAGAAGATGGCATTAATGGAAAGAAAATGATTCAGATGAATATGTTAAAGTATCTGAGTAATATAACAACTTGCAGGCGTGACATCAGGGAGAGGCCCTCATCAGAATGAAAATATGAAACTGGATGTGTTCGCACATCAGAAGCCAGGTTAGCTTACTGAGTACAGGGCTGATGGGTGAATGGGTCTCTGTGTGAACTGGGGGAAAGTCAGTAGAATTGATTTGCAGATATTGCAGCTCACTCTGGGTTATCATGTGATGCTGTAGATCTCAGCAGCAGCCACAACAAAATTGCATTCAATCACAATCCATAACATTTTTCCCCCCAGGATAATCCATCAGTCTACCATTATCATCAAGCCGTGAGATGGTTCAGTGATGAGTGTAAGTGAACATGCCAGAGTCAGAACCATGTGTATCTAAACCTGATGACAACCCATTAAAGCTACAGCACTTGACTGGTGACATTCCAAAGAGCAGAACTACCATCTGATGGAGAAGGGGGAAGTCAGACCAAGACTAACAGATAAGATCGAAGCTCTGCATTCTTCCCTCATTCAGTCATCAATGTCGATGGACTATTAAACAACTTACTGGAGGAGAGGACTCCACAAATATCCCTATCCTAAATAACGGAACAGCCCTGAACATCAGTGTAACAGCCAAGGATGTGGTATCTGCATCTTCCTCAGCCAGAAGTGTTGAGTCGATAATCCACCTCACCCTCCTCATGATGCTCACAGCTTCATAGATGTCTGTTTTCAACCAATTCGATTCGCTGCACGTGACATGTAGAAACAGCCGAACACAGTAGATATGACAAAGGTAATGGGCCCTGACCTCATTCCTTCAATAGGACTGAAGACTTGTGCTGCACAAGAAGCCGTGCCCCAGGGGAAGTTGTTTCATTCCAGCTCCAACTCTGACATCTGCCTGGCCACATGGAAAGTTACTCAGGTATATCCATAGAGTCATAGAGTCATTGTGATGTACAGCATGGAAACAGACCCTTCGGTCTAATCTGTCCATGCCGGCCAGATATCCCAACCCAATCTAGTCCCACCTGCCAGCCCGGCCCAATATCCCTCCAAATCCTTTCTATTCATATAACCATCCAAATGCCTCTTAATTTTGCAACTGTACCAGCTTCCACCACATCCTCTGACAGCTCACCCCATACACGTACCACCCTCTGCATGAAAAAGTTGACCCTTAGGTCTCTTTTATATCGTTGCCCTCCACCCTTCACGCTCTCTGCCTATATTCCTGATGAAGGGCGTTTGCCCGAAATGTCGATTTTACTGCTTCTCGGATGCTGCCTGAAGTGCTGTGCTTTTCCAGCACCCCTCTAATCTAGACTCTGGTTTCCAACATCTGCAGTCCTTGTTTTTACCCTCTCACCCTAAACGTATGCCCTCTAGTTCTGGACTCCCCGACTCCAGGAAAAATACTTTGTCCATTTATCCTATCCATGCCCCTCATAATTTTGTAAACCTCTATAAGGTCACCCCTCAGCCTCGGACGCTCCATGGAAAACAGCCCCAGCCTTTTCAGCCTCCTCCTAAAGCTCAAATCCTCCAACCCTGGCCACATCACTGTGAATCTTTTCTGAACCCTTTCAAGTTTCACAAGATCTTTCCAATCGGAAGGAGACCAGAATTGCACGCAATATTCCAACAGAGGCCAAATCAATGTCCTGTACAGCCACATACTCAGTCCCATAACAAGGGAATGATTACAGTCTGACCATTTACAACGCCCTCACTCCCATTGCGATAGTCACATTGGTGGGAGTTCTTGTTGACAGAGCAGTCGAGCAGCATAGAAATAACCAGCTCAGTGTGGTTTCCAATAGGTCCCCATGTGAAGATGGTGCGTTGTGAAAATGTCACTGGATTACTAATCCAGACCAGGTTAATGGTCTGGCAGCTGGTGAAAGTTAATAATAATTTATGAAATATCAAGATGTAAAATCTGGCGTCAGTAACAGTAACCTAGAAGCCAATGTCGATTGTAAACACCAGTTTGCTTCCCCAATGTACTTTCAAGAATTGAATCTCCTGTGCTTTCCTGGTCTGTGCTAAAAGTGACTACAGACACACGGGCATGTGATAAACGTTTCAATGGTCTCGGAAACAGCCAAGACCCTCAACTGTATCAAACTGCTCCGAGGTCTTAAAGGATAAACCCGGACAGAACGCCCAGCACCAGTCCTGGCACTGGAAAAGAGAATTGGAAACACAGTTCTGTCATCATGCAGAGATTTCCTTCCTAACATCTGAGGGCTTGTGACAACATTTACAGAGCTTTCCCACAGACTGCACTGAAACATTGGGAAAAGCGGAGGTCTTTTGACACATTGAGCCTTCACCATTCTAGTTCATGGAGAAACTCCTCAATGCAGTTTTCCCCACATAAGGTTCATATCCCTCAGTATGTTTAAACATCAGGACATATCAAATAAAAATTAGTGTATTCCCTTCGGCCTATCAATTTTGCTCCTCCATTCAATAGACAAGCAGTTCTCCGATAATGGGTGCTTATTAAACACGACTTGGCTTCAACACATTCATGAATTGTGCACCTTTCTTTATAAAGCGAGTTCCCGTTCACTGTGACATGATTCAATCCCTCCGCTTCAGGATGAGGCTGAACAGCAAATCCCAGCCTCAGGGTCCTCTGTCTGCAAAATGAACCCTCAGTGTGTTCAGCTAAACCAGGAATGTAATCCACTCTGCATGTCTTGAAACTAAGCCTGAATGTGGGAATTGTTAGCGAGGATTGAGAAGATTTGTAGCTCAGGTTGAGATTATGGATGTATTAAACTTCCAGCTCAGCGAGCAAACCTACATCCAGAACTGGGAATTGTAGTCGACATCTAGAAGGAACTTTCTTTCAAACCAGGGGAAGAATCTTGGGGAGAAATCTTGGGATGGCAGAGTGGCTCAGTGGTTAGCACCAGGGACCCGGGTTCAATTTCCACATTGGGTAAATTTATGCATGGAGTTGCACATTCTCCCTGTGTCTGCTTGGGTTTCCTCCATGTGCTCCAGTTTCCTCCCACAGTCCAAATATGTGCTCGTCAGGTGAATTGGCCATACTAAGTTGGCTATAGTGTTCGGTGTGTTAGTCAAGCGTAAATATAGGATTGGGGAAAGGGTCTGGGTGTGTTACTCTTTGGAGGGTGGTGTGGACTTGTTTTGCTAAAGGGTATCTTTCCTTACAGTCGGGAATCTACTGTAACTGGAATCCCGCAGTACTGTCATGTGGTCAATCCATTCGCGTGCTTTATGGTGAAGAGCTTGGTGAAAGGTACAGTGCTGTATTCCGTAACTGTCGTGTGAAAGTGGTACATTTACAGCACTATGACATTACAATATATGGTTTAAAGATTTACATAGACTATGCTGTTGTTTGTGTTAGGCTGACTAATTTTTAGGTTTTGACTTTTCCTGACTTATTGGATCTTCGCACCTTACCCACTTTTTCCCATAGCCCCCATTATTTATATTGCACCTCTTTCTATAATAGTGTTCCACATGAACACAGCTGCCGTGTTATCAGAGAACAACCTGTAATGATCGCTGATCCTCTATCTCCACACCATATTCCTGCTCTCTTCCCATCTCCTTCGTATCTAACAATCATCATTTATATTCAGCGCCTTGTCTTCCTCAGCCTGCTCTGGGAGAGAATTCCCCAGGTTCACCAGTCTCTGAGAGCAGACATTTATTCTCATCTTAATGCAGAGTGATCTGCCTGTACCTAATACTGTGGGACCTTGTTTTAGACGTCCTAGACTGGGGAATCATCATCCCTGCTTCCATGCTGTCTTCCCATCAGAGTTTAATATATTTTACTCATTTTCCTACAGCTCATGGAATAGAGGTCCAGTCACCCCAAACTCTGGTCCCACAACAAGCCTGTCATCCCAGAGATCAGTCTGGTCATTCTTCACTGGTCTCTCTCAATGTCAGGTTTGTCCTTTAATAGGTAAGGAGACCAAAACTGCACACAATACTGCACAATGTTCGAGATGGGGTCTCACCAAGGCCCTGTACAGCTGCAGTAAGACGCCCTTAGTCCTGGACTCAAATTCCCCGGAGATGATGGTCAATGCACCACTTATCTTCTTAACTACTTTCACCGTCCATAATCAATCAATCACAGAAGCATATATGCTGTACTGTCAGAAAAGCAGTATGATCTCCATTAGTCCCACTTTCTTACATGAGGTCTGTAGCCATAAATGTTATGATACTTCAAGAACGTTCTAATGGTTGTGAGATTCCCCATCACAACTCTCCTTGCAGGAAGTTTAATCCTGACTCCAATGCCCTCTGGGTGAAAAACAATCCTCGTATCTTCTCTAAATCTCAACCCCTTCACTTTAAAAGTGTTCTCCCTTGTTCTTGTCCCTTTGACTAAAAAGAACAGCTGCTGCAGAGCCACCGTGTCCATGCCCCTCTTAATCTTACCCTTCTGAATCAACCCCCCTCAGCCCTCTCTGCTCCAATGTAAACAATCCGAGCTTATCCAGCCTCTCTCCATAGCTGATATGCTCCATCCCACAGAACATTCTGGCGAATCTCTACTGCACCCCCGTCAGTGCAATCACATCCTTCCATAATGTGACTCCCAGAACTCCACGCAGTATTCCATCTGTGGCCGAATCAAAATTTTGTATAACTCTTACAATCTATGTCAAATGATTAAAGGCTATGCCGAAAGTCGCATGTGACTTCTGAACTAAAGTATTATCCTGCCTAGTGACATTCAAGGATGTGTGGAGAAGCACTCTCTGAGATTCTTAGTGTGCTGCCATTCATTGACTACTTCCCTGACTGGTTCCTTCTTCCAAAGTGCATCACCTCATAGTTATCAGGGTTACATTCCATCTGCCATTGCTCTGCCCATCTGATCATTCCATCTGTATCTTCCTGTAACATAAAACGTTTCTCCTCACTGGCAACCACCCGGAAAATCTTTGTGCTCTGGCAGGAGAAAGAGAGTACTGGTAGAAAGCTGTTTGTGTGATTGGAGACCAGTCTCCCCTGGCGTATCACAGTGACCAGTGCTGTGTCCCTTATTATTTGTAGTATTTAGAAATGATGTAGATGCGAATGTGGAGGGAGGGTGGGAGTGATGAGTGTGTACAACAGAAGCTGGAATCTGTACTGAAACCAACAAATGCTGGAGATCACAGTGATCACAGTGAATCAGACATCATCCATGGAGAGAGAGCACAGAGCCCTACATTGCTTATATTCTGATTCCCTTCAAACAAAGGCAAACTTAACTTTACCTTCCTTCATTTGCGTATGTTCCTCCCAATACAATTTGTTTTATTGTGGTAGGGCTAACTTACTGTATGGATTCTTTAAAATTCCTCCTGATATCCAACTGTACCACATCCACTTGTTGTCCATTGTTTATATCGGCAAAGTACGTATTCAAGCAAAAGGTTTGTAAATGTTGCCTTCCCTTTCAGAAATGTAGCATCATTCTCTAGACGTTTGCTATACCTTTCCAAATGTCCAATATCGCATTCTTTATAATAAATTCCGACGGATTCCCCACTGTGAACAATGAGCTAACTGGTCTGTTGTTCTCCATTCTCCCTCTTCTTCACTTTATAAATCCTTAGAATGCATTTATAACCTTCCAAATTGAATACAGAAAAGTACAATGATTCCCAACGCAATTATTATGTCCATTTCTGCTTTCTCTGAAATGTATGAAGTACATTTGGTCTGTCAGATTTATCAATGCTCAATCCAGCTATGTTTTCAAACTATCGCTGATGTGAATGGTTTTAGTCTTTAGTTACACAAGTCCCCTGGTCACTTGACATTTCTGGGAGAGTTTCTGGACCTTTCTCCGTGAAGACAAATAAAAAGTAAATGCTTAGTTTCCTTATCATTTTTCTGTTCTCCACAATAAATTGTCCTGTCCACATATTCAATCCTCCACCTTTGACCTTGCTTTTATTTTCCTTTCAAATATTAATAGAGGTTTATGGTCAGTATTTTTGTTTCTGGTTAGTTTGCATTGCTGTTCTCGTTATCAGTTTACCAGTCCCCTTTTGTTGCGTCCACAGTTTCAATGAATCCACAATATATGACCCTTCTCTAATGCAGTTTCTTCGATCTAATGCAATTCTTAACTTCTTTTGTTCACCATCGTTGAGTCGCCTTTCACTTTTGCGATTTATGCCTTGGAACAATATGTGCATTGTAGACCTTACAGTGCTTCTGTAAATAACAGACATTCCCTGTCTTTCATTAAGTCACTTTAATATACTTTTCAAATTCACTAAAGCCAAGTTTATTCTCGTATCATAATGGTTTGCAGGACTCAGGTAT
The DNA here is from genome assembly GCF_047496795.1 of Chiloscyllium punctatum. Taxonomy (NCBI): domain Eukaryota; kingdom Metazoa; phylum Chordata; class Chondrichthyes; order Orectolobiformes; family Hemiscylliidae; genus Chiloscyllium; species Chiloscyllium punctatum. The sequence goes on from NC_092780.1 coordinate 57,142,835, forward strand.
GCCGGTAACATAAGAACAAAAAACTGCTTGTATTCAGACTTCATGAAAAATTCAATATATTACGATCACTATTCCCCAAATTTCCTCTGCAGCAAAGTTTTGCTCTTCTGATCACACAACACCAGTTCCAAAATTGACTGATCAAAAGCTTGGTGCTCAACATACTACTAAAGCAAACCGGCTCATATACACTTAACATTAACATTAACTTGGGTAAACACTGGTTAGATGTAACTTGAAGCTGTTCATTATTACTGCAGTACCCACAAACATGTATGTCTAATTTCCTGTTTCGTAACACACACAACTTTTGCATTGCAGCTTTCACTTTGATGTATAACTCTCATGAAAGTTTTGTTCTCCTTGCTGTTTCGAAGATCCACCTCACCAGATTCTGTGGAATCTGAGTGACGTGGGCTCTGGCGAGGGTAATGGCAGATACTGGCAAGATGTTTGGCGAGGCATATCTCAACATGGTTATAATCTCACCACATCTTCCGCGCTCTTTGCAAGCGTCATTGTGAGATTTTCTCCAGATCTCCCGCTATGCTGGTGGAGTAGAGAAGGGCAATAATCTTTCAGCAATGCTGTGTGTTCCCCAGACAACTGAGACTGTTCTAACCTGGGTGGGAACCTTACAGCAGGCTGGTAAAGTGTTCCTGCTGCTGTACAGCATCTTAGTGAGATCACATCTGGAGTAGTGCACACAGATTTAATCTCCTCACTGAGGAAGTGATATTGGAGTGAACGTAAAGATTGTTCCCTCATCTGATTTCTGCAACGAAGGTATTAATCAGAAAATTCCTGCAGCATGGAAACAGCCTATTTTACCCATCCACTCCACACTGATCCCCCGAAGACCATCCCATCTTATCCCACCACCCACCCCACCCAATCTTGCAACCTGGCATTTTTCATGACTGATGCGCTGGGCCACCACATCCCCAAACATTATGGATAATTTAGCTTGGCCAATCCACCTTATCTGTACATCTTGGGACTATGTGAGAAAACTGGAGACTGAAATTGAACTTGGATCTCTGGTGCAGTGAGGCAGCAGTGCTAACCACTGAGCTACCCAGTGTGGACAACACAACTCGCCTGCATATTTCAGCTCTTGAAAAGTAACTTTTTGAGCAGGGCGATTCCATAAGTTCCCAAACCTGTAATTGAGCGATAGGAGGTGGACATTGAGATCTTGAGCGGCTTGGTCAGGAACAGATGAAGGACATGCAAGTCCATTGAGACTACAGTGTAAGAATACGAGGAGGACATTCAGCCCAGCGAGTGTGTAAAGCAGGAACAGAATGAGTCCGATCAGCCATTCATGCCTCTTACACGGCAATTGGAGCAGATCTTTTATAGCCTTGTGCCTGTTACACAGGAATTGTGAAAGGAAACATAGAGATTATAGAAAGGGACGGACTTCGAATAACCAGTTTCACTGAGGAATGAAAAGTAATGAGAAAACCTTTTGGACTGAGGACAAATTATTAAAATCCGATATGAAGGAATTAATAACAGGAGATTTCCAAAGTCAAGCCACAATCCAGCACAGTCTACATAGATTTATGAAGGATAAATCATGTTTTAATGATTTGACTAACTTTCTTTAAATAAGACATAACAAGCAAAGTGGATAATGGGGAATTTACAGACGTATTATATCTGGTCTGCCAGACATCCGTGCATAACGTGCCTCGCAAAAGATTAATATGCAGGGCAAGAACACATGGGGTTAGGAACAATTAACTTGTTAGCGAGAGTGTTAGCTAACCAGTAAAAGCCATGATATGGAGCCGCTGATTTTGGACTGGATTAGACATGATCAAAATTCAAATGACAACACGTTAGAGTCCAATGAGTTTATTTAAAAACACAAGGTTTCATTGCTCTGCTCCTTCATCAGAGAGAGGAAGATCTTAAACACAGAAATTTTAAGAAAAGATCAAAGGGTTGTACAATTTATGCACATGAATTGCACACACCTAAGATGGCTCTTAAATACTTTATCAGTTAAAATGGAGGTGCAAGTTTGATTGATTAATATGCAAATCGCAGAATTTATTTCAAGTCACTACTTGGAGATACCTTCAGGTAAATGAAGTAACACTTGCGGTCAGACAATGTATTCTAAGCGTGAGTCCTTGTTGAGACCCTGTCTGTGTCTTCATCTGGAGTCAGATTGGCTTTATTTACAAAGTAGGAGTTTGTAAAATATCACATTGACTGACTGTCTGCAAATTGTATGTATTTGGAACAAAATAAAACGCATCTGCAAATGCAAATTCACCCCGCAGATTTTTATGTGCATACCTCTATGAGCGTGGGCGTATGCGTCAGAGAGGGAAGGAGTCTGTGTGAAGGGGGGATAAAGACACTGCATATGTGAGGGAGAGTGAGGTGGAGTGTGTGTGTCAGTGCGGGAGGGAGAGAGAGAGAGGCTGTGTGTGCATGAGTGTGTGACAGAGTGGAGTGCGTGTGTGGACTCTGAGAGAGGGGGAGTGTGAGTGTGTGTGTGTGAAGCAGATTAGGAGAGTGGTGCATTAGTGTATGTAATGTGGTGAATGTGAGGGTGTGCTTGTCCAGGCGAAAACACAAACAGATACAGCAGATACATTTCCCCACACACAATCACTCCGTGGTTTCGGAGCTTCCCCTCTCTGCAGCCTCTGCTCCATTTGTTGTTCATGTCACAAACCCAGATGCAGTGGAGTGCATCTGGGATAATTAACAGACAGTGAAATTCACAACTAATCTTGGAGGAACTGGAGGGCGAAGTTCACAGCACAGAATAAGTTAATTGTTGTTTTAAGTCTGTCCAAGAGAAAGGCTGCAGTTGTGAGTCTAGTGGATATATTCTTGATTATATGTTTTTGGAGATAAGTCTCTTGATTTAACTTAAAATATAAGCCATAGCAATGAATTTAACCAGACTCAGTGTTGGTAGAGGAATAAGACGGTATTATTTTCTGGGTCTATAGATTGTGAAGGAGCAAGAATGGCCTTTGCAGTGATATGTGCTTCCTGTCAGAAGTAGGAGGTTAAAGAGAGTTTAAGGGTTACTGCGAATTATATCTGCCATAATTGCTGTTGGATGCGAATCTTATCAGATCGAGTGGATCTGTTGGATAGAGATAGAAGCGATGAAGAATTCACAACAGCAACAGTATGTGATGGATGGCAGTGAAAGGAAGGGGGGAAAGTCTCAGATACAGTCACATGCATGGGTTAAATCCAGGAAGGCCGGGAGAGGGCGGCAACTAGGGCAGGAGTCTTTTGTGGATTTTCCCATTTCAAACAGAAATGCAGATTTGGAAAATGTAGAGGATGATGGATTCTCAGGGGAACGTAGCACGAAGAACTAAGTTTCTGGTATTGACACTGGCTCTAATGCAACGGGGGGGTATTTCGGCTTCCAAGCGATCAATTGTGTGAGGGGATTCTGTAGTCAGAGGTACAGACATACTTTTCTGTGGCCATCAGGGAAGAAAAGCAGAATGGTGTGTTGTTTCCCTGGTGCCAGGACCAAGGATGTGTCAGAGAGTGTAAGAAAGTTTCTCATGGGGGAGAGGGACCAGCAGGAGGTCACTGTCCACATTGGAACCAACAACATTGGAAGGGAAAAAGCTTGAGAGTCTGAAGGGAGATTACAGAGAGTTAGGCAGAAATTTAAAAAGGAGTACTACCCTCAAGGGTAGTAATATCTGCATTACTCCCAGGGCTACGAGCTAGTGAGGGCAGGAATAGGAGGATAGAGTAGATGAATGCATGGCTGAGGAGCTGGTGTATGGGAGAAGGATTCACATTCTTGGATCATTGGAATCTCGTTTGGGGTAGAAGTGACCTACACAACAAGGGCGGATTGCACCTATTGGATTGGAAGGGAATTTTCTAGAATTACTGGGGGGGGGGGGGGGGGTTAACTCAGGGAGATAGTGAGGAAATGATTTGAGACGGGGACAGCTGAGAATAGAAGTGAGTCAAATAGTCAGGGCAGACAGGAACAAGATAGGACAAATAAATTAACCTGCATTTATTTCAATGCAAGGGGTCAAACAGGGAAGATAGATGAACTCAGGGCACGGTTAGGAACATGGAACTGGGATATCAGAGCAATTACGGAAGCATAGCTCAGGGATGGGCAGGACTGGCAGCTTAATGTTCCAGGATAAAAATGCTACAGGAAGGTTAGAAGGGGAGGCAAGAGAGGTGGGGGAGTGGCATTTTTGATAAGGGTTAGCATTACAACTGCGCTGAGGGTGGATATTCCCGGAAATACATCCAATGAAGTTATTTGGGTGGAACTGAGAAATAAGAAAGGGATGATCACCTTATTGGGATTGTATTTTGGACCACCCAATAGTCAGAGGGAAAGTGAGAAACAAACTTATAGGGAGAACTCCGCTATCTGTAAGAATAATAAGGCAGGGGATTTTAAATTTCTAAACATCAACTGGGACTACCATAGTGTTAAAGGTTTGGATGGAGAGGAATTTCTTAAGTGTGTACAAGACAATTTTCTGATTCAGGATGTGGATGTACCTACTAGAGAAGGTGCAAACCTTGACCTACTCTTGGGAAATAAGGCAGGGCAGGTGCGTGAGGTATCAGTGGGGGAGCACTTTGGGGTCAGCGACCATAATACGATTAGTTTTAAAATAGTGATGGAAAAGGATAGACCAGATATAAAAGTTGAAGTTCTAAATTGGAGAAAGGCCAATATCGATGGCATTAGGCAGGAACTTTTGAAAGCTGATTGCAGGCAAATGTACGCAGCTAAAGGGACGGCTGGAAAATGGGAAGCCTTCAGGAATGAGATAACAAGAATCCAGAGAAAGTATATTCATTTTTGGATGAAAGGGAAGGTTGGTAGGTATAGGGAATGCTGGATGGCTAAATAAATTGAGGGTTTGGTTAAGAAAAAGAAGGAAGCATATGTCAGGTGTAGACAAGACAGAGCGAGTGAATCCTTAGAAGAGCATAAAGGAAGTAGGAGTATACGTAAGAGGGAAATCAGGAGGGCAAAACGGGGACATGAGATAGATTTGGCAAATAGAATTAAGGAGAATCCAAAGGACGTTTACAAATATAGTAAGGACAAAAGGGTAACTAGGGAGAGAATAGTGCCCCACATAACTCAACAAGGTGGACTTTGTGTGGAGCCACAGAAAATGGGGGAGATACTAAATAAATGTTTTGCATCAGTATTTACTGTGGAAAATGATATGGAAGATAAAGACTGTACGGACATAGATGGTGCCATCTTGCAAGGTGTCCAGATTACAGAGGAGAAAGTGCTGGATGTCTTGAAACGGTTAAAAGTGGATAAATCCCCAGGACCTGATCAGGTGTACCCGAGAACTCTGTGGGAAGATAGATAAGTGATTGCTGGGCCTCTTTCTGAGATACTTGTATCATCGATAGTCACAGGTGAGATGCCAAAAGATTGGAGGTTGGCAGACGTGGTGCTACTGTTTAAGAAGGGCGGTAAAGATCAACCAAGGAACTAGTGACAGGTGAGCCTGACCACGATGGTGGGCAAGTTGTTGGAGGGAATCCTGAGGGACAAGATGTACATGTATTTGGAAAGGCAAGCACTGATTTGGGACAGTCAACATTGCTTTGTTCGTTGGAAATCATGTCTCACAAAATTGATTGAGTTTTTTGAAGATGTAACAAATTAGATAGATGAGGGCAGAGTGATAGATGTGATCTATATGGCCTTCAGTAAGGTGTTCGACAAGGTTCCCCAAGGGAGACTGATTAGCAAGGTTAGATCTCATGGAATACAGGGAGAACTAGCAATTTGGATATAGAACTGGCTCAATGGTAGAAGACAGAGGTAGGTGGTGGAGGGTTGTTTTTCAGACTGGAGGCGTATGACCAGTGGAGTGCCACAAGGATTGGTGCTGGGCCCTCTACTTTTTATCATTTACATAAATGATTTGGATGCGAGCATAAGAGGTACAATTAGTAAGTTCGCAGATGACACCAAAATTGCAGGTGTAGTGGACAGCGAAGAGGGTTGCCTCAGATTACAACAGGATATGGACAGATGGGCCAATGGGATGAGAAGTGCCAGAAGGAGTTTAATTCAGATAAATGCGAGGTGCTGCATTTTGGGAAAGCAAATCTTTGCACGACTTATACACTTAATGATAAGGTCCTCGGGAGTGTTGCTGATCAAAGAGACCTTGGAGTGCAGGTTCATAAATCCTTGAAAGTGGCGTCGCAGCTAGAAAGTATCGTGAAGAAGGCGTTTGGTCAGAGTATTGAGTACAGGAGTTGGGAGGTCATGTTGCGGCTGTACAGGACATTGGTTTGGCCACTGTTGGAATATTGCGTGCAATTCTGTTCTCCTTCGTATCGGAAAGATGCTGTGAAACTTGAAAAGGTTCAGAAAAGAATTACAAAGATGTTGTCAGGGTTGGAGGATCTGAGCTAAAGGGAGAGGCTGAATAGGCTGGGGCTGTTTTCCCTGGAGCGTCGGAGGCTGAGGGGTGACCTTATAGAGGTTTGCAAAATCACAAGGGGCATGGATAGGATAAATAGACAAAGTCTCTTCCCTGGGGTGGGGGAGTCCAGAACTAGAGGGCATAGGTTTTGGGTGAGAGGGGAAAGATATGAAAGAGACCGAAGGGGCAACGTTTTCATGCAGTGGGTGGTATGTGTATGGAATGAGCTGCCTGAGGGTGTGGTGGAGGCTAGCACAATTGCAACATTTAAGAGACATTTGGATGGGTATAAGAATAGGCAGGGTTTGAAGTGATATAGCCCGTGTGCTGGCAGGTGGGTTTAGATTGGGTTGGGATATCTGGTCGGTATGGACAGGTTGGACCGATGGGTCTGTTTCCATGCTGTACATCTCTATGACTCTATGACTCATTTCCTGAAACACACAAGCAACAGTTTCCATTGATAAACAATTAAAAGTTATTAGTCTCAACTACAGGATGATGACTGCATGTGCTCTGCCATCGAGTCAAACTATGAACATCTTTAATAGCTTAGCTATGATTTCCACCTTAAAAGATTATTTTCTGTAAACTGCACTATTAGTGAAAGAAATCCTGCTGTCACACTCTACACTATGAAGAATCTCGAAAGAGATATCAATGCTGAACACCAGAGATGCGGAAACAGCACAATTTCTGGCCAAAATTCACTGGTCACTAATTCAAACTTCAAATATGTGGTTTTAGACTTCCTAAAATTATTCATTGATAAAAGGCAACTGTTTCCTTTCCAGCCTGTCATTATCCACTCCTCCATCTGCCTGTGCAAGGCAAACCAAGCTCTGTGGCTTTGGGAACATCAAGTCTGGTGTCTGTAGGACTTCTGGAGAGGGGAGGGTCTTTTTAAACCTGAAGAGGGAGTTGGAAGCGGCAGTAACATCACTCACTGGGATGACGTGTAGCACATGGAGTTTAACTTGGATAAATGCGAGGTATAGCATTTTGGTGAAGCAAACAATGGGCGGGGTTATCCAATTAACGTTGGTAGTGTTATAAAAAAGTGGGTGCAAGTATCACTCTTTGAAGTTTGTGGCACATATAGACAGGGTGTTTAAGGTGCCTTTACTGCTCAGAACTTTGAGTTTAGAAGTTGGGAAGTCATGCTGAGGTTGTGTTGGATATTGATAAAACCTCTTCTGAAGTATTGTGTGCAGTTCTGTTATAGGAAGGATATTATGAAACTGAAGAGGGGTCAGAAGAGACTTACCAGGATGTTGATGGGAACAACTCATCTTCTGCCTCGGGAGCCTACAAACACACGGCATGAACATTGGATTCAACAGTTTCCAAACCTCTCCTCGCCAGATTCCAGATCCAACCCTCTGAATCAGATCCGCCCTCTCGAGGGGACCTACCTGTCCATCTTCCTTCGCCACTATCCACTCCACTCTCCCCACTGACCCATCACTATCATCTCCTACCTTCACCGACCTATCGCCTACTTTTCCCACAGACCAACTCCCACTACCTATTTTCTCTCAGCCCTCCTCCCCCTCCCCAGTTCTGAACAAGTGTCCTGCCTGAAACGTTGACTCGCTTGCTCCTCAGATGCCACCTGTCCTACACTGTCTTTTCCACTGCCAAGCTTTATCTAATCTGAATTCTTCAGCATTTGCAGTCTCCGTTGTCGCCGAGGTACAATTACCTGTTAACATATCCATGCCGTCTGCCTGTTATAATCCCAAGTTTTCTGAGGCACACTCTCTCTTCAGATCATGGACTATAACATGTCTCTCAATGTCCTATTGATATGGTAATGCCTGAGCAGTATTCACAGTGTGTATGTTTCTATGTTTGAAAAGAGAAGCATACTTATGTTCTGATAAACATCTAGCATTACTCCCATATCCAAGACAGCTTGAAAGTTTTCACACTATTGATCTACTAACCCCAACATTCAGTGCCTCAGGCAGCCTCACATTTCCCATCCAGAATGTGTAAATTTTAATCAGTATTTTGAATTTTAATCAATCAGTAATGAATCGAAAGGTGTTGGCTGGAGCTATTTGTTCAGCGACTGTAATTAATGTCACTCTCCATGGATTTTAATTATACCAGTGGAAAGTTTCCATCTTTTAACGATAAATGGGCTCTGTTCAATGTGTTATCCCATAGTGTGGGCAGGACCATCATCGAGAGCACCAACATGGATCAGTCCCTCCAGAGACAGGGGGAGGAGAGATCATAATCTGAGAACATTATACTGGAATGTTACAACAATGGAACAGAGTCTGAGAACATTAGACTGGAAAGTTCCACCAATGAATCAGTATCTGGGAACATTAGGCTGGAATTTTCTAACAATGGAACAGAATCTGAGAACTTTGGACTGGAATGTTCCAACAATGAATCAGAATCTGGGAGCATTAGACTGGAATGTTCTAACAGTGGACAGGACTTTATCCTATGGTCTTCACTGGTTTTCCCAGTCTTGGAAATCATTAGCTTGGTGGATCTACAATGTACTGCTGGTTATTCAAGCTGGTTACTATCCCATCCTCGCTATAGTTGGTGTTCCTGGTGAGTTATTCTAGCTGTCTATTACAACAGATTTTCCTGAATTGCTTCACATGTTAGTTAAAATTTGGATGGTTGTTAGTCAACGTTTCCAGTTCCAATCAAATATTCCAATCCTTAGAAATTATAAATAACAAAGTACTATTTACAACAGACTCACCAATATGTGAGGAGTATATAGGCTGTTCTACAAATCCATAATCCTTCTAGCCCTTAACAGATCTACATTTCAATATCCTCCCCAATCACTAATCTTGTCCAACACTACCATCATGATATCTCAGTCTCCTCCTCAGACTCAGTGCAACTTCTGAGTAAACCATCATTTGTGCCTTTGTTAAATCGGGATTCACCTGTTTCAAATCACTTCTAAGCAAGTGCCCATTACAAAATAATTGCATTTGAGATGTTTAACATGTTCTCTGCACAGAATGTGTGAGACGGGAAGTAATTCAAGTAATTCACTGATAATCTCGAGACACAGAAGAATAATCTGTTGATATCACATGAAGGAGATTAGTGGCATTGAAATGAAACCATCATCATAAATTATAAAAAGCCCATCTACCCACCTCAAGGGCAATGGGTCATCCTCACTGGTCAGGTCTTTGTGTGGCTGCAAACTCACAGCAATGTGTTTGACTCTTTACTGTCCTGTGGAACAACTGAACCAGCCACTCATGCTGGTCTGACCAGCTCTGCATACATCCCTTGAGGGAACAACAAAAGCAAAGATAGCCCCGTGTCTGTTTCCCATATTCTTTCAGCTCATTTCCATTCAGGTTGATGGCCATTCTTATTTCAAATCCATTCTTTATTAGGCTCTCCCTGAGAATAGTGTTCATCTCCATTGGCACCTCTGGTGTTGGCTTCATTGATGCTGACATAAGGAACTTCTAAATTCCACATCACGCGCAGTGCATAGAAAATGAATGGCTTTTTATGGCACAAAATAGAAATGGAGATGTCTCAGTGATAAAAATAATTGTTGTGATCAACCCTCAGAGTGTTGTTGAGGCAGTATTTGGGGTACTGTGGATAGACTTTCTCTTCCTTTTAAGGAATGATTGCCTTGCCACAGAGAGAGTGCAATGCAGTTTCACCAGATTAATCCCTGGGATGACGTTACCATGAGGAGCGAGTGAAGATTAATCTTAGTGCTGGGACAGAAAAAAACGTTGACTGCATTGAACATTGAGTAGGGTGGACAGTCACTCATGTTGTTTGAAACAGACACTGATACAAATCCATGGCTTTGTTTTTTTTTACTCGGGTTACATGATTCTCGATAGTTTAAGAGCCTCTGATGACGCTTCCCTACCCAATCCCCACTCTCCATGTCAATTTAAAGACAGAGAAACTAGACTTTGAATCAACTCAACCCACATTACTACAGAACACTTGGTGTGTGATCCTGTGCTGAACGTCATGTTACGCACAATCCCAACAGCAGCCACAATACATCCATTCTAAAACAGTTAACTATTCTCACCAGCTTCTAACGTCCATGGAGAACATGGGGTTGTCTTCTCCGAGGTGGAAGATTCATCTTTTAGACTTGACGCAAAACGTTTGCCTTCCTTAATCACTGCCAGAAAACCACGTTAAAACATCATGTGCCCCACAGGCAATGGAGCTACGTGGAACATTGTGTAGCCATCTATGATTGCAGTCTCTGTTCCATTGGTTTGTAATCCTGGAGCATCAATAACACCCACCTGTTCTTGTATAAATGTCTCGCCGGTCTGAATGGCCTCCGACAGGTCCTATGGAACAGGTTCAAGGGTCTGATTGGGATCTGCCTGTTCCTGTTTAACAGCTCGATATACTGACCAGAAGTCACCTCTTCCTGGGGAACATGCAGGAGGATTGAATTGGCTGTCCCTCTTCTTGTTCCATACTTTCGATGGGCTGAATGGCTTCCACATAACCGTGTGTAACCAGCCTGAGATGCTGAATGAGCTCCTCTTTTAATTGTGGAAATGTGCAGTGTCTGATCGTGCTGTTTCATGAATGTTACCGACATTTCAACAGCACAAACCTGAATGGTGTCCAGGTCTTGCTGCACATGGACACAGAATGGTTCAGGAGCTGAGGGGGGACAAAATATTTTGAACATTGTGTGACTTTCAGTTTCCAACCCCACTTCAGATTTTGTGGTGGAGAAAGACATTGATAAAGCAACTGAACATATTTGCGCTCAGGAAGCTACCCTGAGGATCTCCTGAAGAGATGTCCCGGGATTGAGAGAAATATCAGCCACCGACCACAAACATCTTCCTTTGTGCTCTGAAAGACCCTATCCAGTGGGGTCCAGCTGATTCCCATTCAACTCAAATAGGTAGGTGGCCACAAAAAGATTCTCAGTCAAATACTGCCTTGATATCAAGGCCATTCACTCTGTTCTGAGCCCCTGTGTTCATCTCTTGATCCTATCAATAGGTGATGGTGTTTGTGTAGGGAGTGTTTTCCTCTGACAAAGGGGAGTCAATGTCAGCAATTATCTGGGCTAGAGAGTTCGGCGAGTTAGATCACTGGAAGTATTTAAAGAGGAGGATCTGAAGAATTGGACATTAAAGAGGAGTTCATGTGAACAGTAGATCAGCCATGGCTGTATACAATGTTTGGATCATCCAAATTACCGCATCCTGTTTTTTGTTGTTGATTTTTGTAACTTTCCTGAACGTTTGTTATTGAATGTTCCAATTAGAGAGAGCAAAGTATTTTGTGAGGTATGGGATCTGTATTCACAGTGAAAAATCTGGGTCTATATCATGACCAACAAATGAAGCACAAGTTTCAGAGAGGAGACACTCTGTAAAGAGATCAGAAGCATCTTTCGAACCCAGCCTGGATTTCCCAATAACATTTTCCAACCCACACCAAACCGTGTGTGACAGTTGTGAGGGATTGAATGAGATCAGGTGTTACTGTGGACCAGGTAATTGGAGCACGTGGCCACCATTTACTCCTTGCAGGAGGTTTGAAGGACTGAATACAACATAGGAACATAGGACTGAGGAGTAGGAGTGGGTCATTTGACACTTTGAAACTCTTGCACCACGCACTAAGTGGCTGATCTGATTGTGGTGTCAGTCGCACTTTTCTGACTGTATACCATTTTCCTACATTCATTTGTCTGTCAAATTTTCACCAAAAAAAACTTTGAATAATGGCAAACATCCAGGCACCACAAACCTCTGTGGAACGGAATTCCCACTTTAACAGCCCTTTGAGAATTTCGCATTTGTGTTCCAACCAATGTTGGAGGGTCACTGTTTCATTTTCCAGTCCCACTCCTCCACTGGTTACAACAAATTATAAATGTAAACAGTTTACAGATATGACCAATAATATAGGTCTCAGACTGGGCCATTTTCAAGAAAAATGTGAGACACAGAAGGTTGAACTCGTAACAAATGGTAAAATGATAGTTGCCCCAATTGTTAATCTGCTTTTGAAGTTATTCTACTCACACAAGCTGCTGGGAATGGGATTTCTTTCTGAAACAGTTAGATTTGGCTGAATTCCCTTTGATTCAGGCAGAGGAGAGATTCCAATAATACTCATCAGGAATCTTTCACAAGTGGTAAAGATGGTCCAAGGATTTTATGGTCTCACACTTTGCTATCGGGTGGAGCAAGTTAAGAGAGACGAATTAATCAGCTGCTGCTTCTTAGGCAGGGAAGGTTTTTCTCCGTGTCTGTGTTGGAACGTAAAATAATGTCAATCAAACACCAAACTGCTCCATGTGTGCTCTCCACGAACATATTTTTGGAATGGATGAATATGGACTCTATGCAGCGGCATCATTGATGTTATTGTTCAAAGCGCCTTTCATGAGCAAAGCATGTTCCCGCTTTATAATTTGATGTCAAGTTTATATGCGTCTGTGTAATTTCTAAATGTTGGTCGATATCTTTTATAATATATGTGTTATTGTCAATACATCTCATTCTTAAAATATATTCTCTGGCTTTATTCTCCTTAAGTGCATCCAGCTGATATACTTTTCAGAAAGTCAGGATGGTTCAATAAGATTTCTCATCTAAGATCGAAACTGATAATTTCCCATAACAAATCCCCCTTCATTCCAGGAATGAGTAAAGGCAAATATTTCTGAAAATCTTCTAAAATAATTATATGTTTTTTAAGGTTTGGGGATCAAAACTGCACAGTGTATCAGATGTGGTCTCAGCGATGCCCTGTAGTGATGTGATAAACCATTATTCATTAAACCGATACCTTTTGCCAGAAACAGCACTTTAAGCAGATAACTTTCCAAATCAATTGCTGCATCTGTAGACTGACTTCATATGATTCATGTACCAGGAACATGGAAACGGCTTGTATCGCAGAGTTCTGCAATCTCTCTCCATTTAAATTGATTACCATTGTTTTATCCTTCCTGCCAAAAAGAGGCAACTCAAGTTATGCTGTTTCAGCTGAAGTCTTGCTCACTAGCTTTCCCTGTCAATATCACACTGCAGACTCACTACTTCTATTTGACGACATATCGAATGACCATTTTGGTGTACGAGCTACTTGAGCTTGAAGCCATTCAGTCCCCTTTCTCCAGATCTTCGATACAGATTTTTGATCATTGATGACCCCACAGTGATCTCTGTGGCACTACACAAATTACACCTTTGAAACCTGAAAATAAAGGTTTATGTCTATTCTCTATTTCCTGTTACCGACAGCTTCCCTGTTCCTGTGTAGCAGCTCAGGCAGGTTGAATGACCTCCTGTCGTGCTGTGTAATGTACTCAACGAGATGAATTACTTCATCCTATATTCCTGTGTAACTCCTTCGAGTGGCAGAATGGTCTCCTCCCGTCGCATTGTAACGGTCCTGTGTGTCTAAATGGGGTGGTTCCTTCCCCTGCAACCGCCTGGCTGGTGGATCGAGGGAACAGCACATGGCTAGGGGCAGCAGCACATCTCTGTAACAGCTTCGTGGAAGGATTGAGGAAAAAACACATGGGGCAGGGGCAGTAGTATATCTCTGTAACAGTCTCAAGGATGGATTGAGGGAACAAAACACGGTGGAGGGGTAGAAGTATATCGCTGTAATGACCTTGAGGGGTGGATTGAGGGAACAACACATGGGGAAGGGGCAGCAGTATATCTCTGTAATGACCTCGAGGATGGATTGATGGCGCAGCGCATGGAGTAGAGGCAGCACATGGCTATTCAGCGATGCCATTCAGAATGCTCATGTCTGATCCGAGTGTGTATGGTTATGTTTCCTGTCTGTTCCAAATAAACATTGACTCTACTGTCCAGCAAAGATCAGTCGAGTTCAGCCTTGAATATCTTCAATAACCGAGTCTTCACTGCTCCCTGATGATGAGGACACCACAGATAGCACAACATACAAAAAGGAAAGCGACGTCTTTATTTTATTGTGGGTCGCGTTATTTTAAAACTGCGTTGCCCTAACGTCAAATCACCACCTCTTTTCAGACATAAGGATGCAATACTTAGGAATAAACATAAACCATTCCATCCTCCAAAACTGTCCCACATACCCGCTGACTCTTTCCCATCAAATATGTATCAAACCCAGCCTCTGTCGTTGTCTCAGGAAGAGAATGCCTGATAGTATTACACCACACAAGCATTAAAAAAGAAGCAAAATTAGGCCATTCGGCCCATCAAGTCTGATATGCCAATTCGTTAATTACTTACATGATCCTCAACGTCATTCTCCTGCCTTCTCCATAGAATCCTTGATGGTATATTGGTGTGTTTTACACAATACATCTGTGTATACCTATGCCTGCAAATGTATGCAATGTGGTATCTGTTATTTTGGGAGTGAGAAAGCTGACGTTGGAACTGACAATGGGTTTAAAGTGAGAATTGTCCTTCATTGAACATTGCTCCTTACTCGGTCGGTGGGACGTGGATGATTCAGGATCTCCACACGAAGCATTCCAGTCCTTTCCGGCTCGTACCAGATTTCACCCCACATTGCGGGGGAGCAGGATGAGGGAATGGATATCAGACACTCCACCACCCGGCTTGGCCCTTTCTGTCCTATTCCAGGCTGTTTTGCCTGGAATGGGAGAAAGGGAGGCGGTAGGGAGGGTGAGAGTGGGTGTTCCTGCTGTTTGTGCTGGTGCAGCTGGGGGAATTGTGAGGTGTCTGGAGGGAGTCTGTCCACAGAGTTGTAACCATAAGGTGTTATTAGTTTGGGGATAATTGCATCGGTGACAGTAAAAAAGTAGGGGAAGGAAGTTGCTGAACTCAGTATGAGAGTGACAGTAGTTGAGTGTTACTTGTCGATAGAACGTGAGCCTTGTTCAGGAGTAGGTGCTATTACAGACATGTAGTGAGTGTGAGGGAGCAGAGAGAATACGGTGACCCTTATCCTGGCAACGTGGGGAGAATATTGATGCTTGTCGTATTTCTGGCCATTTCTTCAGATCGTCTCACGTCGAGGTGAGCCTCCCAGAACGTCTTGGCTAAGTCTATCATTAATAACCACACAGACCCTGTCCCTCAGATTCCACAGAATCAGATTGGGTGGATCTTGCAATTAACTAGGAAAAGCAAACATTAGTGTGTTACATATCTAAACCAAACCTGTCGTGCAAATATTTTGCATCATATCCTCTGGAAATTAGATATTCAAGTTTATGCAAGGGAAAGGAATGGCCTCGTGGTATTATCGCTGGACTGTTAACCCAGAGACCCAGGTAATGTTCTGGGGGCCCGTGTTCAAATCCTGCAATGGCAATTAGTGGAATTTGAATTCAATAAGTATCTGCAATCAAGGGTTTATGATGAACAGGAATTCATTACCGATTGTTGGTAAAACTCATCTGGTTTACTAATATCCTTTAGGGAAGGAAACTGCTGACCTTACCTGGTCTGGCCCACATGTGACTCCAGATCTAGAGCAATGCTGTTGACTCTTCATTGCCCTCTGACAGCGGCAGTAAATGCTGGTTATCCAGCGACGCCCACATCTTGTGTATGAGAAACAAATGATCGTGGGTGCTGCAGCAATAATGGATGGTCTCACTTTGAATTCAAACTGCATTAGTAAAGTGATTTCTAATGTTGTGAAAAATAATGTCCATACCTGTATATGAGGTAGATAGAAGAGTATGTTGTGAACAAAACTAAACAGCAGGTTATTTCGAATTTGGTGTTGTGTGGTCAGCAGGACTAATCATTAGCCTTGCTTTGAAGCAGCTTTGGAGGAATAGTGACATTAATATGCTGCGTTTTTAATGGCGTCTGCATAGAATATGGAATGTTTGAACATTCCAGTCAGACATCACGGAAGTCCAGAGGCTAGAAGGCCAAGTTTGCTCCAATGAGATGGCCAAGTACAATATACCACGCAGTGTAGACAAGCAGTGTTTGTTAGAGTCATAGAGTCAAGCAGCACAGAGGCAGGCCTTTCTGCCAAAACTGGTCCATTCCGCCAAAATGTCCTTCAATGTTAGCTCCATGTTCTTACCATTGCCCCTTAGTCTTCTAATCCTTTCCTATCGGTGTATATATCCAAATGCCTTTTAAAGATTGTGAATGCACCCAACTCAACCATTTCCGCCGGCAGCTCATTCCATATGCGTACCACCATCTGTCTAAAAAAAAAGTAGTCCTCAAGTTCCCTTTTGTTCTTTCCCCTCTGGCCTTAAACTGATCCTTTCTCGGTCGGGATTGCCCAACCATTGGAAAAAAAGACTGAGTGCGTTCACTGTATTCATGCTTGTCATGATCTTATACCCTTCAATAAGATCCCCCCTCAGTCTCATACATGCTAACGTAAAAAGTCCTAGCTTGTCCAACCTCTCCCTATAACTCAGACCATTGAGTCCAGACAACATCATTGTAAATTTCTTGTGCACTCTTTCCAGTTTAATAACATCCTTGCTATATCAAAGTGAACAAAACTGAAGGTAGTACGTGAACATGTCACTGGATTGAGCATTGCTAAGGCTTATGAAGCAGATGTACTTCATATCAAAATGTCAGAAATAAATCAGCAATATAAGTGTTAATTGCACTGTCGATGTCTGTGTTTTTACTTTCCTGTACATTCTGCAGAGACTGGAAGCCATTGTAGATAAATGAAAGGTAGTAAACCTAATCTAAGCATTGTCGATGAATGGAATGGATCTAAGCATCTAAAAAGGGAAATAGAGATAGTGTGGCGAACTGCAGATGAATTAACTTAACATCTGTAGGAAAACTGTTGGTGTCTATTATATAGGATGTGGTATTGGATATTTAGAAATTAACAGCAGCATTGTTGAGAATCAGCATAAATTTCTGAAAGGGAAATCATACCTTGATAAACTTCAGAATTGTTTGAAGGTTATTTGGAGGAACATATGCAAGTGGAAAGTTAAAGTTCTGTTCGCCTTCATTTCAGGGAATCAGAATATAGATGGAAGGACATGTTGAAGCAGTTTCACAGCGTGTTGGCGAGACTGTACCTGGAATATCGTGTACAGTTTTGATGACCCAATTTGAGAAAGAACACACTGACCACAGAGGAAGTGACATGGACATCGTCCAGATTCATCCCTCAGATGGCGACATTATCTAACGAGGAAACGCGGCCGCTGTTAGATTAGATTAGATTACTTACAGTGTGGAAACAGGCCCTGCGGCCCAACAAGTCCACACTGATCCGCCGACGCGCAACCCACCCAGACCCATCCCCTACATTTACCCCTTAGCCTAACACTACAGGCAATTTAGAATGGCCAGGTCACCTAACATGCACATTTTTGGACTGTGGAAGGAAGCTGGAGCACCCAGAGGAAACCCACGCAGACACGGGGAGAATGTGAAAACTCCGCACAGTCAGTCACCTGAGGCGGGAATTGAACCCAGGTCTCTGGCGCTGTGAGGCAGCAGTGCTAACCACTGTGCAACTGTGCCGCCCACTCTTGAGCCTCTCTAGAGCTTCAAAGAATGACAGTAGGGCCATAGTGAAAATTAGAAAATTCACTAAACATATGACAAGGTTGGAAATAAACAAGATGTTTCTCTGGCTGTTTACCCTACATTTCCGGCAAATAATGGCAGGATCTGGGATAGCCATTTAAGACTGCAATAAGGAAGAAACTCTTCACTTGAAGTGGACTGATTAATGGACTAGATTAGAGTGGTGCAGGAAAAGCACAGCAGTTCAGGCAGCATCCGAGGAGCAGTAAAATCAACGCTTCGGTCAAAAGCCCTTCATCAGGAATGCAGGCAGAGTGCCTGAAGGGCGGAGAGACAAATGAGAGGAGGGTGGGCTTGGGGAAAAAGCAGCATAGAGTGCGGTGGGAGAGGAACTCCCTGAGATTCTTGTAGAGAGAGGAGGAAAACTTCTTCAAGGCAGGCATCCTTGCAAGAGGATTCGCAGTAGGGTTAAAATCAGCGAGGTAATAACAATTACTGCAGATGCTGGAAAACAGAGCACTGCGCTCTATGCTGCTTTCTCCGCACCCCCACCTTCCTCTCATTTGTCTCTCTGCCCTTCAGGCACTCTGCCTGTATTCCTGATGAAGGGCTTTTGCCCGAAGCGTCGATTTCAATGTTCTTCGGATGCTGCCTGAACTGCTGTACTTTTCCAGCACCACTCTAATCTAGACTCTGGTTTCCAGCATCTGCAGTCATTGTTTTTAACTAGGAGACTTACTAACACAGGACCATTTAATACTGCTGGAAAGGCAAGGTTTGGGAGAATCCCCAGATATTCTACAAATGTGGAAAGCCGGGAAGAATAACTAGTGAACAGCTGGAACCTATTAGTGACTTGCCAAGTTGCTTCCAAATCAACTTTAGTGTTCGGAGAAGGTGGTGGTTGAAGGCTGTTTGTGTGACTGAAGACCTGCGTCCCATGGTGTAGCATAGGTATCAGTGCTGTGTCCCTTATTAGTTGTGATTCGGAGGTGCCAGTGTTGAACTGGGGTGGACAAACTTAAAAATCGCACAACATCAGGTTAGAGTCCACCAGGTTTATTCGGTGGCACTATATTTTAAAGCGCACAATCACCTGATGAAGAAGGAGTGCGTCGAAAGCTAGTGCCTCAAATAAACCTGTTAGACTATACACTGGTGCCGTGTGATTTTTAACCTTATCATTTGTGGTATTTATAAATATAAATGTGGAGGGGAGTGAGGGGAGAGTATGATAAGTATGTTACAGGAAGGGACAGATGGAATGGTCAGACGGGAAGATCATTGTCAGATGGAATGTTACCCTGATAAATATGAGGTGACAAAGTTTGGAAGAAGGAACCAGTCAGGGGAGTACTCAATGAATGGCAGCATACTTTGAAGCTGAGAGGGTTTTTCTCCACACCCCTGAATGGGACTGGAAAGCGTAATGCACAAGTTGAAAAAGCATAGCGACCGTAAACATAGCCTTTATTCGTCGATAAATAGATTATAAGAGCTATGTGGAACTTTGGTTAGGTCAAGATGGAGTACTGTGTGCAGTTCTGGGAGCCACATTAGCGGAAGGATGTGATTTCACTGGACGGGGTGCAGAGGAGATTCACCAGGATGTTCCTTGGGATTGACCACATCAGCTATGGAGAGAGGCTGGGTAAGCTCGGGTTGTTTTCTTTGGAGCAGAGAAAGCTGAGGCGATTCAGAAGGATAAGGTTGTGAAGGGTACGGAGAGGATAGATAGACAGCAACTGTTCCTTTAAGTCAGAGGGCCAAGAAAAAGGGGGCACACGTTTAAAGTGAAGGCCTTAAGGATATGAGGATTACTCTTCACCCAGTGTGTGTTGGGGTCTACAACGTTTTTCCTGAGAAGGGAGTTGTCATGGGTAATCTCACAGCCGTTACAAAGTACTTGGACGACCAGTTGAAGTGTGATAACATTCTCGCTTATGGGCCTCATGTCTGAAAGTGGGGCTAATGTAGACGATGCTGTATTTCTGCCGGTACAGAGTCTGTGCATCCAAGATTGTATGGCTGTGCAAGGTCAATCACTGAGCAATTTAAGACATGCATTGACGTGTTTCATAACAGTATATTCACAAGCATTATAAAAGTGAACTTCTGTGACAGCTTCAAAACGTATGTCAGTGGTAAAACTATGGGGAAAAGATACAGCTTCCTCACAGTTTGAAACCACTGAATTGGGAATGGAGAACAGGGAAAAGGCAGAAAAATGGAGCAAATATTTCAGTTATGTCTTCACAGAAGAAAACAAAACTCAAAAGCAATCTTCTCAGCAATACTAGCAAACTGATTTCCACTTCTCCCCAAGGTTCTCCCCCCAGTTTGTAATCAAGTTCCTTCTAAATGTAGACTACAACTCCCGGTTTCATGCTCAGTTTCAAGGCTTGCAGAGCAGATTGCATTCCTGTTTCAGCTGAACACACCAAGGATGCATTTTGCAGGTAAAGGATCCTGAGGCTGGGATTTATTTGCAGCTGGTTCCAGGGATGGAATCGTGTCATAGTGAACGGGAGCTCGCTTTATAAAGAAAGGTGCACAATTCATAATCACTTAACAGCCACATCACGTTTAACAAACACGTGTTATAGGAGAACCTTAATGGAGAAGCGAATTCGAAGGACTGAAGTGGCCAATGCAGTTTATATTTCCCAATGGTTTATCTTATTAAGGGATATGTACATTGTGTGGGAAATGTGCATTGAGGAGATATTCGGCCATGTACTGGAATGGGGAAGGATCAATGTGTTGAATAGCTGACTCCTTTACTGATGTTCTGTGCAGTTTGTGTGAAAGCTCTGTAAATGTTGTCACGAGCTCTCAGATGTGAGCAAGGAGGTCTCTGCAGGGACAACAGGATGTATTTCCCGCTCCATTTTCCCACACCGAGGCTGGGGCTGAGTGTTCTGTCCAGGTTGTTTCTTTAAGATATTGGAGGAGTGTGTAACAATAGAGTGTCTTGCTTGGCCGTTTTAGAGACTATTGACATGTTTCTCACATGTCTGTGTGTCTGGATTCACTTTCAGTATAGACTCGGAAAGCACAAGAGATTCACTTCTGAAAGTACATTGGGGAAGCAAAGTGGTGTTTACAATCGACATTGGCTTCAAGGTCACTGTTACTGACACTAGATTTTAGATCTCGATACTTTATTAATTGTTTTTAACTTCCACCAGCTGCCAGAGCATTAGCCTGGTCTGGATTAGTAATCTAGTGACGCTTCCACAACAGCAACATCTCCAAATGGGGAACTATCAGAAACCACACTGAGCGGGTTATTTCTGTACTGCTTGACAGCTCCGTCAAAAAAAAACCTCCCACCAATCTAACTGTCGTTATGGTACTTGGGGGTGGTAATTGGTCAGATTGTAATTATTCTCCTTTTAGAGGGATGGATATGGTTGAGTAATTTTCCATATTGCCAGAGAGATATCAGAGTTTGAGCTGGAATGAAACAGGCACACAACTTGTTGTGCAGCACAAATAGTCAGTCCTATTGCAGGAATGGTGTCAGGGCCCTTTGCCTTTGTCGTATGAGCAGTGTTCAGCTGTTTCTTCATGTCATGTGCAGCGAAGCGAATTGGTTGCAGACCAGCATCTGTGATTCTGTGGGCATCATGAGGAGGCTGTGATGGATCATTAACTCAACACGTCTGGCTGAGGATGGTGCAGATACGACATCCTTGCCTTTTACACTGATGTACAGAGCTGTTCTCCTCTCCTCCAGAGATTTTTTGAATTGTCAACACCATTTATGCCTGAATGTGGCAGGGCTACAGAACTTTGATCTGATTTGTTTGTCAAGTGCAGTAGGTTTATTGGGTTGTCATCAGGTTTAGGATCACATGTTTCTGACCCTGACATATTCACCCACACTTGTCACTGAACCATAGATCGTCTTGATGGTAATCGTAGACTGAGGGATTATTGCAGGCAAAAAGGTACAAGTTGTGGTTGAATGAAGTTCTGCTTGTATTTCTACTGTGATCTGCAGCACGACATGAATGAACAGTTTCGATCTGCAATATCTGCAATACAATTTTGTCTGTTCCCTATTTCACATCAAGACCCTATTACCCCTGCACTCAGTAACCTATTCTGGTATCTGATGTTGTAACACTTCCATTTTCACATTCTCATTCTGGTGAGTGTCTCTCCCTGGTGTACACCTCCAATCTGGCACATTCCTCACAACCATTCAACTGATTTTAATGCAACTGTTTAATTCACCTGAATGTTTTGCCTTGAGTAGTGCCATCGTCTATGTTTGAAGATAATGTGTTTCCCTCTGTTTCTGTCCCTGACCATGATTCAGAAATCTGTAGTGTCAGTGATGCCAGTCTTATGTATTTTAAAGGCGATGAATTTGTGCACCTTACATTATTGCTCACTTCCTGGTGTACAGTGCTCCGTGTTGGACAAAGTGTTTGAGCAGCTTTGACACACGCCTTTGAAACTTGTTCAAAAGCAGAAATTACAGGAGAAACTAAGCAGGTCTGGCAGCATCTGTGGAGTGAAAGCAGAGTTAATCTTTTGGGTCCCGTGATCGTTCTTCAAAGCTTCTAGATTTTGTTTTTGCTTCAGATTTCCAGTATCCACAGTTCTTTGTTTTATTGAATATTTGTCCTACTCATATCTGGAGAAACTCAACAGATCTGACGTCATCTTCGTAGGCAGGGAAACAGAGTTAACTTTTAAAGGCCACTGTGACTCTTCTTCAGAACTGGACGGGATTGGAAATTGGTTTTTAAATTCCTTCGCAGCAGTGGATGAGGGGTGAAAAAAAAGGGGAGTGTGGAGGTGCAGCACAGAAGACAACGGACTTTTAATTGTGGGAGAAAGAGAAACAGATGTAAAATAAGAGAAAGTTCGATTTTGAATGGGCGCAACTGATTCACTCCATTCAGTGCTGTATAAACCAGACACAAACAGAGCCCAGGAAGGAGGATGTATGAAGAATGGAGAACGGCCTATAGGCTGTAATGCACCAATTTTGAAGTCAGCCATCCTGACAGGTAGTTCTTCAATAATGTAGCAACGGTGATCCTGTGGAACACTGTGTTATTGAACAACATACAACATCAATAATGGGGCCTGAAGGGAAAAAAAAGTGTCAGAGCCAAACCACCAACCGTATAATTTAAAATCAAAACAAAAATAGTAGTTGGTCACACCCAAATGATAGCAGTCTAAGTAAATCTTTAGATCATTTATATTGTTATGAAATAATGCAGTAAATGTAACACCTCAACAATACAATCACTGACTGCAGCAATGTGGTGTTACTTGAACTTTCTGTTATGCTTCACTGGAACATTGCAGCAGCCAGGATGGAAATGTAGGCATGAGAGCAAGGGAGATTGTTGAAATGGGTAGCAATGAGAAGGTCAAGGCTATTCCTACAGACAGATTGGGAGTATTCCTCAATTCAGTCTCTGTTTGTACTCGCCATTATAAAGGAGATTGCATTGTGAGCAGCAATGACAGGAGACTGGACTGAAAGAGTACAAGTGAAATGCTGCTTCACATGAAACCCAATACATTTAGAAATAAGGAAGTTTTTCTCCAGTTTACAGATTTATGGTGAGACCACTTTCACTTCATACGTGTGGTTCCTTGTTATTGAGCCTTCGAGTAAGGTCTGGTCACTGTTCACCCTATGGATATACTGTATGCTGTTGCACACCTCCATCAGGAGCACCTCTCAACCTCCTTTGCTTAAAAGAGAAATCAAGGAATTTTAGCCTCACTTCAGTTTGAGTTCTCTCATGTCTTGTTCCTTCTGAAATTTGACACATATATCAGTGTTAAATTTAATCTGTCCACCTGAACAATTGGTTTACACCATCCTGCACCCTCACACGTTCCCCCTCACTGTGAACCACCCAGCACATCTTTGTGTCATCTTACAGCATTGTTTATCATTTCCTCCAGCAAATCCCTCCCTCTCATTCTCAGCATCATCATTCATGAAGTTCACGACTAAGCCTTGATTGTCTTCCTGTTTTTCAACTGTTATTCACAGGGAAAGAATTGAGAATCCCAATCTTTTATTATTTTCCTATTTTGATGAATTTACAGCGTGATGCAGTTGAAGTATTTTCATGAAGGAGCGACAGATTTTATTTTGGCCATGGAATTGAATTCCACTCTAATACTATGCACCTCTGTGTGTTTTATTCATTAGGCTTGGGCATAATTAATATTGGATTCGGTTCAGGCGGCTTTATTTGTGCAATAATTCTGTTTTATGTGGACCTGGATAATGTTCTTTGTAACATTCCCTGCAACAGTCCGAGCTGAAGGAACGTTTCGTCTGTAGGATGGACACAGATTCATAATTTTGTTAGAAAGAGCTAGAGTGACGAGGATAAAGATTCAATTAAACACTACATATAGACTAACAACAGGGGATTAATTCATATCAGCATGTCTACATTGAACTGAAAACAAATTACTAAAACATACGCCCACTTTTCTTCATATTGTAAAAACAGTTGCAAAAAATATTCCTCGAGCAGCATGGATCTCGGAGCTGATCCTGGGATTATATATATATATATATTTAATAGAACATTTAATAGAACAAGGGTGGTTTACAAAAACAAAGTTTATTTATGCTTTAAAAGATTTTTTACGCTGCAAATTTGTTGGTTTCGAAAAATTATTTTTTTTAAATTAAGAGTTGGGCCTTCATTCCAGAGAGTCCTACACGCGTTCAGCTCCGGAGAAGATATTTTTCATCTCGTAATTTATTGAAGAGGAATATTTTTATTGATTTCATTAGCTAATTGGTTCATTTTTTCCATTTCCATTCATTGATGCTAGAAGAGATAGGAAATGGGGACAGCTCTTTGAAGGTGATTAAAATGCAAATCCCTGAAACTGTTTACAGTGAATGCGGAGAGACAATGTGACATTCCAGTAAGGTCTGCCTTACGTTCCAAGCTGCTAACATATGAGAGAAACATAATATAAAATACCTCAAAGAGCTCAGCCTCTGAATTGTAGACTTGCAGCGTTGGATCAGAATAATGCCTGGCTAGGTCTCATCCCAAATTGATGGGCTTCTCAAATCCCACACTGACCTTCTGTGGGTTAAAATTGTGAACCCATTGACTAGATTCCAGGCTGTAACCCACTCTGGGCTATCTGTTATTTTGTACATAATCCACCCCGAAATCCGCGATTAGATTCCAGGCTGTAACTCACTCCAGGGTATCTGTTATTCTGTATATAATCAACCCTGAACCCCTCGATTAGATTCCAGGCTGGAACTTAGTCCGAGGTATCTGTTAATCTGTATATAAACCACCCTGAACCCATTGATTAGATGCCAGGCAGTAACACACACTGGGCTATCTGTCATTTTGTATACCAACTTCCCTGAGTCCCTCGATTAGATTCCAGGCTGCAAATCACTCTGGGCTATCTGTTATTCTGAATATAACCCACGCTGAACACCTCGATTCGATTCCAGGCTGTAACTCAGTCCGGGGCATTTTTATTCTGTATATAAACCTCCCTGAACCCATCGATTAGATTCCAGGCTGTAACTCACTCTGGGGCATCTGTTATTCTATATATAAACCACACTGAAACCCTCTATAAGATTACAGGCGGTAACTCACTCTGGACTATCTGTTATTCTATATATAAACCACCCTGAACCCCGCGATTAGATTCCAGGCTGTAACTTCCTGTCAGGGTTGAAAGGGAAGACTGGTAGTTATTGGGAATGCTGGCTGACTAAAGAAATTGAGGGTTTGGTTCAGAAAAAGAAGGAAGCACTTGTCAAGTATAGACAGGATAGATCGAGTGAATCCTTAGAAGAGTATAAGTGAAGTTGGAGTATACTTAAGAGGGAAATCAGGAGGGCAAAACGCGGACATGAGATAAATTTGGCAAATAGAATGAATGAGAATCCAAAGTGTTTTTACAAATATATTCGGGCCAAAGGGTAACGAGGGAGAGAATAGGGCCCCTCCAAGATCAGCAAGGAGGCCTTTGTGTGGAGCCACAGAAAATGGGGGAGATATTAAATGAATATTTTGCATCAATATTTACTGTGGAAAAGGATATGGAAGATATAGACTGTAGGGAAATCGATGGTGACATCTTGCAAAATGTCCAGGTAAACAGAGGAGGAATTGCTGGATGTCTTGAAACGGTTAAAGGTGGGTAAATCCCCAGGACCTGATCAGGTGTACCCGAGGACTCTGTGGGAAGCTACAGAAGTGATTGCTGGGCCTCTTGCTGAGATATTTGTATCATCGATAGTCACAGGTGAGATGCCGGAAGAGTGGAATTTGGCAAACGTGGTGCCACCTTTTAAGAAAGGTGGTAAAAACTAGCCACAGAACAAGAGACCGATGACCCTGACCTTGTCGTTGGGCAAGTTGTCGGAGGGAATCCTGAGGAACAGGATGTACATGTATTTGGAAGGGCAAAGACTGATTCGAGATAGTCAACATGCCTTTGTGCGCGGGAAATCATGTCTCACACACTTGATTGAGTTTTTTGAAGAAGTAACAAAGAAGATTGATGAGGGCAGAACAGTCGATGTTGTCCATATGGAATTCAGTAAGGCGTTCGACAAGGTTCCCCATGGGAGACTGATTAGCAAGGTTAGATCTCGTGGAATACAGGGAGAAGTAGCCATTTGGATATAGAACTGGCTCAAATTTAGACGACAGAGGGTGGTGGTGGACGGTTGTTATTCAGACTGGAGGCCTGTGACCAGTGGAATGTCACAAGGATCAGTGCTGGGCCCTCTACTTTTTGTCATTTACGTAAATGATTTGGATGCGAGCATAAGAGGTACAGTTAGTAAGTTTGCAGATAACACCAAAATTGGAGGTGTAATGGACAGCGAAGAGGGTTACCTCAGATTACAACAGGGTCTGGACCAGATGGGCCAATGGGCTGAGAAGTGTCAGAGGGATTTTAATTCAGATAAATGCGAGGTGCTGCATTTTGGGAAAGCAAATCTTAGCAGGACTTGAACATGTTTTGGTAAGGTCGTAAGGTGTGTTGCTGAACAAAGAGACCTTGAAGTGCAGGTTCATAACTCCATGAAAGTGGAGTCACAGGTAGATAGGATAGTGAAGAAGGCGTTTGGTGTGCTTTCCTTTGTTGGTCAGTGTACCGAGTACAGGTGTTAGGAGGTCATGTTGCAGCTGTACAGGACATGGGTTAGGCCACTGTTGGCATATGGCGTGCAATTCTGGTATCCTTTGTATCGGAAAGATTTTGTGTAACTTGAATGGGTTCAGAAAAGATTTACAAGGATGTTGCCAGGGTTAGAGGATTTGAGCTACAGGGAGAGGCTGAACAGGCTGGGGCTGTTTTCCCTGGAATGTCAGAGGCTGAGGGGTGACCTTATAGAGGTTTACAAAATTATGAGGAGCATGGATATGATAGGGTAAATCGACAAAATCTTTTCCCTGGGGTCAGGGAGTCCAGAACGAGAGGGCATAGATTTAGTTTGAGAAGGGAAAGGTATGAAATCGACCTAAGGGGCAACTTTGGCACGCAGAAGGTGGTACGTGTATGGAGTGTGTTGCCAGAGGATGTGGTGGAGGCTGGTACAATTGCAACATTTAAGAGGCATTTGGATGGGTATATGAATAGGAACGGTTTGGAGGGATATGGGCTGGATGCTGGCAGGTCGGACTTGATTGGGTTGGGATATCTGGTCGGCATGGAGGGGTTGGACCGAAGGGTTTGTTTCCATGCTGTACATCTCTATGATTCTATGACTCTATTACTCAATCGGGCTACCTGCAATTCTGTATATAAACCACCCTGAAACCCTCGATTAGATTTCAGTCTGTAACTCACTCCAGGCTACATGTTATTCGACACATAATCGTCCCGAAACACCTTGATAAAATTCCAATCTGTGACTGACTTCCATTTTTAAGGGACTCTGTACATTAGCCACCTCAATCCTTTGATTAGATTCCAGTCTGTATCGCACTCGTCCGTATCTGTTAGTCTGTATACTAACCATCCAATCCAAACCCTGTTAAAATTGCCCATGGTAGTCAGGGATGTGTAGGTGAGGTGCATTAGTCAGGCGTAAATGTGGGGAAATGTGTCTGGATGGGTTATTCTTCTAAGGGTCAGTGTGGTCTTGTTGGGCTGAAGGGCTTTTTTCCCCTCTGTCGGGATTATATGAATCACCCGGAACCCTCTGGAATAGATTCCAATGTGTAACTCACTTCCATTTATGTGTGATTCGCATGTTTCAAAAACACCCCAAAACCTTCAATTCTATTCCACTTGATGGAGTTTAATTTAGATAAACTTGAGGTGCTGCATTTTGGGAAATCAAATTTGAGCAGCACTTATACACTTAATGGTAAGGTCTGAGAGAGAGTTACTGAAAAAAGAGACTTTGAAGTGCAGGTTCGTAGCTCCGTGAGAGTAGAGTGGATAAGATAATGAAGGCAGCGTTTGGTATGCTTTCCTTTATTGGTCAGAGTTTTGAGTATAGGCATTGAGAGGTTATGTTGCGGCTGGACTGGATATTGGTTAGGCCACTGTTGGAACATGGCGTGCAATTCTGTTTTCCTTCCCATAGGAAGGATGCTGTGAAACTTGAAAGGGTTCAGAAAAGGTTTACAAGGATGTTGCCGGGTTTGGAGGATTTGAGCTACAGGGAGATGCTGAATAGGCTGGGGCTGTTTTCCCTGGAGCATCAGAGGTTGAGGAGTGACCTTATCGAGGTTTATAAAATCATGACAGGAAGAACATGGACAGGATAAATAGACAAAGTGTTTTCCTTGGGGTGGGGGAGTCCAGAACTAGAGGGCATAGGTTTAGTGTGAGAGGGGAAAGATATGAAAGAGACCTAAGGGGCAACTTGTTCACTCAGTGGGTGGTACATGAATGGAATGAACTGTCAGAGGAAGTGGTGGAGGCTAGTACAATTGCAACATTTAAAATGCAGCTCGGTGGGTATATGAATGGGAAGGTTTGGAGGGAGATTGGCCAAGTGCTTGAAAAAGAGACTAGAGTAGGTTAGGATATCTGGTCAGCATAGACGGGTTGGACCAAAGGGTCTGTTTCCATGCTGTACATCTCTAGGACTGTATGACTCCACGATTTTGTGACTCACTACTTGTTATCTGTTATTCTGTATGTAAACCACCTCAAAGCTCTCGATTAGTTTCCAGTCTGGAACTCACTCCTGAGGATCTGCTATTGGATCTGTGGACAGATCCTTGTTGGATGTTAGACTAAACAAGATAAACTAAATGGTCAAATGGAACATTGGGAGCAGGAACACAGGAAGCTGCTGGTTCATTTCTGTCCTGTTACATATCTCCAAGTTTCAAATTGGGGCTGAATTTCTGTCACAATGGGGAAAGTCTCAAAAGCTGTTTATTGTCCTGCATGAAGGCATCATCATAACATGAATTCCCTTGCAAGATAGGAAATTGAGAAAGCTCTTTGAATGTGTCTGAATCTGTGTGTGTGATGCATTGTGTCTGTGTATGTCTGTTTGTCTGTGATTCTGTGTGCGTGTTGAACGTTAAATAATTTTCAAACTGTATTGATGTTGCCAGTCTCTCTTGCTTTTCCTTAGTTATAAACTCAAAGTCATCGCTGTGTTAATATAAAATGGCGGTTGCGGACAAATATAAAATGTCTGCCTGACTGATTTGTGTCAGGAATACTTTCAGCAAGGGAGAGGGGGCAATGTACAAATGGTCATTTTCATTCATTGATGCTAGCAGAGATTGGAAATTGAGACAGCTCTGTGAAGGTGATTAAAATGCAAATCCCAGAACCTGTTTACAGTGAATGCAGAGCGACAATGTGACATTCCAGTAAGGACTGCCTTAATTTCCAAGCTCCTAATCTATCAGAGAAACATAATACACAAAATCTGATAGAGCTCAGCCACTGAATTGTAGACTTGCAGCATTGGATCAGAATCCTGCCGGGCCACTTCTCATCCCAAATTGAAGGGTTTCTCAAATCCTACACTGACCTTCTGTGGTTTCAAATTGAGAACCCATTGACTAGATTCCAGGCTGTAACTCACTCCGGGCTACGTGTTACTCTGCATATAAGCTACCCTGAACCCTGTGATTAGATTCCAGACTTTAACTCACTTCGGGTTATCTGTTATTTTGTACATAATCCACCCCGAAATCAGCGATTAGATTCCAGGCTGTAACTCTTTCCGGCCTTTCTGTTATTCTGTATATAATCCACCTTGAACCCCTTGATTAGATTCCAGGCTATAACTCACTCTCAGGTATCTGTTATGGTGCACATAAACCACCTTGAACCTCTAGATTGGATTCCAGGATGTAATTCACTCTGAGCTATCTTTCATTCTGTATATATTCCAGCCTGAACCCCTCAGTTAGATTCTATGCCTTAATTTACTCCAGGGTATCTGTTATTCTGTATATAAACCACCCCGAACCCATCGATTACATTGAAGTCTATAACTCACTCCGGGCTATCTGTCATTCTATATCTGAATCACCCTGAAACCCTCGATTAGATTCCAGGCTGTTACTCACTCCGGGCTATCTGTTATTCTGTATACTAACCTCCCTGAACCCCTCGATTCGATTCCAGGCAGTAACACACACCGGGCTATCTGTTATTCTGTATACTAACCAACCCTGAACCCCTCGATTAGATTCCAGGCTGTAACTCACTCTGGGGTATCGGTGATTCTGTATATAAACAACCCTGAGAGACACAGAGATGGGGACACAGAGAGAGAGAGGGATAGAGAGAGAGAGAGAGTACACAGAGAGAGAGGGACAGAGAGAGAGAGGGGGACAGAGAGAGAGACAGAGAGAGTGGGAGACAGAGAGAGAGAGAGGGACACAGAGTGAGGGACAGAGAGAGAGGGACAGAGAGAGAGAGGGACACAGAGAGAGACAGGGAGAGAGAGAGACAGAGAGAAACAGAGAGAGACAGACAGAGATGGGCAGAGAGACACAGTGAGTGAGGGATAGAGAGCGGGACAGAGAGAGAGGGATATATAGAGAGAGAGGGACACAGAGAGAGAGGGACAGAGAGAGAGAGAGGGACAGAGAAAGGAAGAGAGGGACACAGACAGATTCAGAGAGAGAGAGATAGGAACAGAGGGAGTGACCGACACAGAGAGAGGGACACAGAGAGAGTGAGGGACACAGAGAGGGACACAGAGAAAGCGAGGGACACAGAGGGACACAGAGAGACAGAGGGAGGGAGAAAGAGAGATAGGAGCACAGAGAGAGTGAGGGACACAGAGAGAGTGAGGGACACAGAGAGTGAGGGACAGAGAGAGTGAGGGACCCAGAGAGAGTGAGGGACACAGAGAGTGAGGGACAGAGAGAGAGCGGGACACAGAGAGAGACACAGAGAGAGAGGGACAGAGAGAGAGAGAGGGACAGAGAGCGAGAGAGAGGTACAGAGAGACAAAGAGAGAAACAGAGAGAGAGGGACAGAGAGAGAGACACAGTGAGAGAGAGAGGGATAGAGAGAGACAGAGTGAGGGATAGAGAGAGACAGAGAGGAACAGAGAGAGAGGGGGACAGAGAGACACAGAGAGACAGAGTGAGAGAGGGACAAAGAGACAGAGAGAGAGGGAGAGAGTGACAGAGCGACAGAGAGAGAGACAAAGAGACAGAGGGAGCGAGTGAGAGAGAGAGAACGGGACAGTGACAGAGAGAGCGACAGAGAGAGAGAGGGACAGAGAGAGAGAGACAGAGAGAGAGGGAGAGACACAGAGAGAGTGAGGGACACAGAGAGAGAGGGACAGAGAGAGGGACACAGAGCTAGAGAGTTACAGAGAGAGAGAGAGGGACAGAGAGAGACGGACACAGAGAGAGAGAGGGACAGAGAGAGAGAGACAGAGTGGGACAAACAGACAGAGAGCGAGAGACAGAGAGTAAGGGACACACACAGAGAGAGGGACAGAGAGACACAGAGAGACAGAGAGAGAAGTTCAGAGAGAGAGGGACAGAGAGAGAGTACAGAGAGAGAGACAGAGAGAGAGAGGGACAGAGAGAGTGGGGGACTGAAAGAGAGAGCGACACATAGCGAGGGACAGGGAGAGAGAGAGACACAAAGAAAGAGGGACACAGAGAGAGAGAGGGACAGAGAGAGGGAGGGACAGAGAGACACAGAGAGAGAGGGACAGAGAGAGAGAGGGACACAGAGAGAGAGAGGGAGGGAAAAAGAGAGAGCGGGAGGGACAGAGAGACACAGAGAGAGACGGAGAGAGAGGGACAGAGAGAGAGAGAGGGACACAGAGAGAGTGAGGGACACAGAGAGTGAGGGACACAGAGAGAGCAGGACACAGAGAGAGACAGAGAGAGAGGGAGAGACACAGAGAGAGTGAGGGACACAGAGAGAGAGAGAGGGACAGAAAGAGGGACAGAGAGAGAGGGGGACAGAGAGAGAGGGACACGGAGAGTGAGATGGACAGAGAGACACAGAGAGAAAGACAGAGAGAAAGGGACACAGACAGAGAGAGGGACAGGGAGACACAGAGAGACAGAGAGAGAAGGACAGAGAGAGTGGGACAGAGAGAGTGGGGGACAGAAAGAGAGAGGGACACATAGTAAGGGACAGAAAGAGACACACACAAAGAAAAAGTGACAGACAGAGTGGGGGACATAGAGAGAGAGGGATAGAGAGAGAGAGGGACAGAGAGAGAGAGGGAGGGACAGAGAGGCACAGAGAGAGACCGAGAGAGAGAGGGACAGAGAGAGAGAGGGACACAGAGAGTGAGGGACTGACAGAGAAAGGGACACAGAGAGAGACAGAGAGAGAGGGAGAGACACAGAGAGAGTGAGGGAGAGAGAGAGAGAGACAGAGCGGGACAGAGATACACAGAGAGAAAGACAGAGAGAAAGGGACAGAGAGAGAGAGGGACAGAGAGACACAGAGAGACAGAGAGAGAAGGACAGAGAGAGAGTGTCAGAGAGAGAGGGACACAGAGAGTGGGACAGAGAGAGAGAGAGGGACAGAGAGAGAGAGAGGGAGGGACACAGAGACACAGAGAGAGACTGAGAGTGAGAGGGACAGAGAGAGAGGGACACAGAGAGAGAGAGGGACAGAGAGAGGCAGAGAGAAAGACAGAGAGAAAGGGTCACAGACAGAGAGCGGGACAGAGAGACACAGAGAGACAGAGAGAAAAGGACAGAGAGAGAGGGACAGAGAGAGAGTAACAGAGAGAGAGACAGAGAGAGAGAGGGACAGAGAGAGTGGGGGACAGAGAGAGAGAGAGGGACACAGAGAGAGAGAGGGAAACAGAGAGGGAGAGAGGGACAGAGCGAGAGAGGGACAGGGACAGAGAGAGGGACTGAGAGAGATTGAGAGAGAGAGAGGGACAAAGAGAGGGATACAGACAGAGAAAGAGGGACACAGAGTGAGTGACGGAGAGAGAGAGAGAGAGACGGTCAGAGAGTGAGAGGGAAATGAAGAGAGTGACAGAGGCAGATAGCTAGGGACTAAGACAGAGAGACGGACACAGAGAGAGGGACAGAGAAAGAGAGACAGAGAGAGTGAGGGACGGGGGGGTGACAGAGAGAGAGAGAGGGACAGAGAGAGAGAGAGGGACACAGAGGGACAGAGAGAGAGAGGGAGGGACACAGAGAGATAGGTACACAGAGAGAGTGAGGGACACAGAGAGAGTGAGGAACATAGAGAGTGAGGGACAGAGAGACAGGGACACAGAGAGTGACACAGACAGAGAAAGAGGGACACAGAGAGAGTGATGAAGAGAGAGAGAGAGAGAGAGAGAGAGAGATGCACGGAGAGAGTGACAGAGGCAGACAGCTAGGCACAGAGACAGAGAGACGGACACAGAGAGAGGGACAGAGAAAGAGACACAGATAGAGAGAGGGACAGAGGGGGGGACAGAGAGAGAGAGAGAGGGACACAGAGAGAGTGAGGGACACAGAGAGAGAGGGACAGAGAGAGAGGGACACAGAGAGAGAGGGGGACAGAGAGAGGGACACAGAGCTAGAGGGACAGAGAGAGAGAGAGAGGGACAGAGAGAGACGGACACAGAGAGAGAGAAGGACAGAGAGAGAGAGACAGAGCGGGACAGAGAGACACAGAGAGAGAGACAGAGAGTAAGGGACACACACAGAGAGAGGGACAGAGAGACACAGAGAGACAGAGAGAGAAGTACAGAGAGAGAGGGACAGAGAAAGAGTAACAGAGAGAGAGAGACAGAGAGAGGGAGAGGGGCAGAGAGTGTGGGGGACAGAAAGAGAGAGCGACACATAGTGAGGGACAGGGAGAGAGAGAGAGAGACACAAAGAAAAAGGGACACACAGAGAGAGAGGGACGGAGAGAGGGAGGGAGGGACAGAGAGACACCGAGAGAGACCGAGAGAGAGAGGGAAAGAGATAGAGAGGGACAGAGAGTGAGAGAGAGGGGGACACAGAGAGAGCGTGGAACAGAGAGAGTTACGGACACAGAGAGAGAAGGACACAGAGAGAATGGGACACACAGATAGAGGGACACAGAGGGACACACAGAGAGAGGTAGGGACACAGAGAGAGTGAGGGACACAGAGAGTGAGGGACAGAGAGAGCGCGGGACACAAAGAGAGACGGAGAGAGAGGGAGAGACACAGAGAGAGTGAGGGACACAAAGAGAGAGGGACACAGAGCTAGAGAGGGACAGAGAGAGAGAGCGGGACAGAGAGAGTGGGGGACAGAAAGAGAGAGCGACACATAGTGAGGGACAGGGAGAGAGCGAGAGACACAAAGAAAGAGGGACACAGAGAGAGAGAGGGACAGAGAGAGAGAGGGAGGGGCAGAGAGACAGAGAGTGAGACAGAGAGAGAGAGGGACAGAGAGAGACGGGGACACAGAGGGACAGAGAGAGAAAGAGACACAGAGAGAGGGACAGAGAGTGTAGGCGACAGAGAGAGGGACACAGTGTGAGGGAAAGAGAGACGGACACAGAGAGAGAGGGACCCAGAGAGAGACAGAGAGGGAGGGACAGAGAGACACAGAGAGAAACAGAGAGAGAGGGACTGAGAGAGGGGGACACAGAGACAGAGGGACAGAGAGAGGGAGACAGAGAGAGAGTGAGGGACAGAGAGAGAGAGAGAGAGACGCACACACACACACACACACACACACACACACACACACACACACACAGTGGGAGGGATAGAGAGAGACAGACAGAGAGGGACAGAGAGAGAGAGGGACAGAGAGAGACAGAGGGACACAGATAGAGCGACAGAGAGAGAGATGGATAGAGAGTCAGAGAGAGAGAGAGACAGAGAGAAGGAGAGAGTGACAATAAGAGAGAACGGGACAGTGACAGAGAGAGGGACACAGAGAGAGAGGGACAGAGAGAGAGGGACACAGAGAGAGAGGGGGACAGAGAGAGGGACACAGAGCTAGAGGGACAGAGAGAGAGAGAGAGGGACAGAGAGAGACGGACACAGAGAGAGAGAAGGACAGAGAGAGAGAGACAGAGCGGGACAGAGAGACACAGAGAGAGAGACAGAGAGTAAGGGACACACACAGAGAGAGGGACAGAGAGACACAGAGAGACAGAGAGAGAAGTACAGAGAGAGAGGGACAGAGAAAGAGTAACAGAGAGAGAGAGACAGAGAGAGGGAAAGGGGCAGAGAGTGTGGGGGACAGAAAGAGAGAGCGACACATAGTGAGGGACAGGGAGAGAGAGAGAGAGACACAAAGAAAGAGGGACACACAGAGAGAGAGAGGGACGGAGAGAGGGAGGGAGGGACAGAGAGACACCGAGAGAGACCGAGAGAGAGAGGGAAAGAGATAGAGAGGGACAGAGAGTGAGAGAGAGGGGGACACAGAGAGAGCGTGGAACAGAGAGAGTTACGGACACAGAGAGAGAAGGACACAGAGAGAATGGGACACACAGATAGAGGGACACAGAGGGACACACAGAGAGAGGTAGGGACACAGAGAGAGTGAGGGACACAGAGAGTGAGGGACAGAGAGAGCGCGGGACACAAAGAGAGACGGAGAGAGAGGGAGAGACACAGAGAGAGTGAGGGACACAAAGAGAGAGGGACACAGAGCTAGAGAGGGACAGAGAGAGAGAGCGGGACAGAGAGAGTGGGGGACAGAAAGAGAGAGCGACACATAGTGAGGGACAGGGAGAGAGCGAGAGACACAAAGAAAGAGGGACACAGAGAGAGAGAGGGACAGAGAGAGAGAGGGAGGGGCAGAGAGACAGAGAGTGAGACAGAGAGAGAGAGGGACAGAGAGAGACGGGGACACAGAGGGACAGAGAGAGAAAGAGACACAGAGAGAGGGACAGAGAGTGTAGGCGACAG
This sequence comes from Chiloscyllium punctatum, assembly GCF_047496795.1. NCBI lineage: Eukaryota > Metazoa > Chordata > Chondrichthyes > Orectolobiformes > Hemiscylliidae > Chiloscyllium > Chiloscyllium punctatum. The sequence goes on from NC_092780.1 coordinate 57,179,116, forward strand.
AGAGAGGGACACAGTGTGAGGGAAAGAGAGACGGACACAGAGAGAGAGGGACCCAGAGAGAGACAGAGAGGGAGGGACAGAGAGACACAGAGAGAAACAGAGAGAGAGGGACTGAGAGAGGGGGACACAGAGACAGAGGGACAGAGAGAGGGAGACAGAGAGAGAGTGAGGGACAGAGAGAGAGAGAGAGACGCACACACACACACACACACACACACACACACAGTGGGAGGGATAGAGAGAGACAGACAGAGAGGGACAGAGAGAGAGAGGGACAGAGAGAGACAGAGGGACACAGATAGAGCGACAGAGAGAGAGATGGATAGAGAGTCAGAGAGAGAGAGAGACAGAGAGAAGGAGAGAGTGACAATAAGAGAGAACGGGACAGTGACAGAGAGAGGGACACACAGAGAGAGGGACAGAGAGAGAGAGAGGGACACACAGAGATGGGGACAGAGAGAGATGGACACAGAGAGAGTGAGGGGCAGAGAGAGAGGGAAACAGAGAGGGAGACAGACACACAGAGAGGGAGAGAGGTAGTGAGAGAGTGGGATGGATAGAGAGATAGAAAGACAGAGAGGGAGAGTAAAACAGAGAGGAAGAGAGGGACAGAGTGGGAGAGGGACAGGGACAGAGAGAGGGACAGAGAGAGATTGTGAGAGAGAGGGACACAGAGAGGGGCACAGACAAAGAGGGACATAGAAAGAGTGACGGACAGAGAGAAAGACACGGACAGAGAGAGAGAGGGACACGGGGGGACTGACAGAGATGGACAGCTAGGAACAGACAGAGAGACGGACAGAGAGAGAGAGGGACAGAGAAAGAGACACAGAGAGAGTGAGAGGGACAGAGAGAGACACACAGAGAGAGAGAGAGAGGAACAGAGAGAGTGACAGACAGAGAGAGAGAGAGAGAGAGAGAGGGACACAGAGAGAGGAACAGAGAGAGTGACGGACAGAGAGAGAGAGAGGGACACAGAGGGAGAGGGAGACAGAGAAGGGGACACAGAGAGAGGCAGAGAGACAGGGACAGAGACATAGAGAGAAACAGAGAGAGAAGGACACAGTGAGAGAGAGGCAGAGAGACTCAGATAGTGAGGGATAGAGGGAGACAGAGGGGAACAGAGACGGAAGGGGACAGAGACAGAGGGACATAGAGAGAGAAGAACAGAGAGAGTGACGGACACAGGGAGAGGGGGACACAGAGAGAGAGAGGCAGAGAGACTCAGATAGTGAGGGATAGAGAGAGACAGAGGGGAACAGAGACGGAAGGGGACAGAGACAGAGGGACATAGAGAGAGAAGAACAGAGAGAGTGACGGACACAGGGAGAGGGGGACACAGAGAGAGGAACAGAGAGAGTGAAGGACACAGAGAGAGAGAGGCACACAGAGAGAGAGGGACACAGAGAAGGTGACACAGAGAGAGGCAGAGAGAGAGGGACACAGAGACACAGAGAGAAACACAGAGAGAGGGGGACATGGAGAGAGTGACAGAGATGGACAGCTAGGGACAGAGACGGAGAGACGGAGAGAGAGAGAGAGGGACAGAGAAAGAGACACAGAGAGAGAGAGGGACACAGAGAGTGACGGAAACAGAGCGAGAGAAAGGGACATAGAGAGAGGAACAGAGAGAGTGACGGACACAGAGACAGAGAGAGAGAGGGACACAGAGAGAGAGGGACACAGAGAAGGGGACACAGTGAGAGAGAGAGGGGCAGAGAGACTCAGAGAGTGAGGGATAGAGAGACAGTGAGGAACAGAGAGAGAGGGGGACAGAGAGAGAGGGACATAGAGAGAGAAGAACAGAGAGAGTGACGGACACACAGAGAGAGAGGGACACAGAGAGAGAGGGACACAGAGAAGGACATAGAGAGAGAAGAACAGAGAGAGTGACGGACACAGGGAGAGAGGGACACAGAGAGAGGAACAGAGAGAGTGAAGGACACAGAGAGAGAGAGGGACACAGAGAGAGAGGGACACAGAGAAGGTAACACAGAGAGAGAGAGAGAGAGAGGGACAGAGAGACACAGACAGAAACAGAGAGAAAGCGAAACTGAGAGAGAGGGACAGAGAGAGAGGGACTGAGAGAGAGGGACACAGAGAGAGAGGGACACAGAGAGAGATGGAAAGACAGAGAGGGAGAGGGACACAGAGAGGGAGAGAGGGACAGAGCTGGACAGTGACAGGGACAGAGAGAGGGACAGAGAGAGATTGAGAGAGAGGGGCACACAGTGAGGGACAGAGACAGAGAAAGAGGGACACAGAGAGAGTGACGGACAGAGACAGACAAGGACAGAGAGAGAGGTACATGGAGAGAGTGACAGAGACGGACAGCTAGGGACAGAGACAGAGAGACGGACACAGAGAGAGAGGGACAGAGAAAGAGACACACAGAGAGAGAGAGGGACAGAGAGAGAGGGACACAGAGAGAGAGGAACAGAGAGAGTGACGGACAGAGAGAGAGAGAGGGACACAGAGAGAGGATAGGAGAGAGTGACGGACAGAGAGAGAGAGGGACACAGAGAGAGACAGGCACAGAGAAGGGGACACAGAGAGAGACAGAGAGAGATGGACAGAGAGACACAGGGAGAAACAGAGAGAGAGGAACAGAGAGAGAGGGACAGAGAGAGAGCGACATAGAGAGAGAGAGGGACACAGAGAGAGAGGGACACAGAAAGAGAGAGGGCGACAGAGAGAGAGGGGGGGGACAGAGGGACAGAGAGAGAGGGACAGAGAGACAGAGAGAGGGGGAGAGAATGACAGAGCGACAGAGAGAGAGAGACAAAGAGACAAAGTGAGAGAGAGGGACAGAGAGAGACACACAGAGAGACAGAGGGGCAGAGAGAGGGAGGGACACAGAGAGAGGGACACAGAGAGAGACAGAGAGAGAGGGACAGAGACAAGAGAGAGAGGTACAGAGAGAGAGGGACACAGAGAGATTAGGACACAGAGAAAGTGAGAGACACAAAGAGAGAGAGGGACAGAGAGAGAGAGAGTGGGATGCAGAGAGATACAGAGAGAGACAGAGAGGGAGGGACACAGAGAGTGTAAGGGACACAGAGAGTGAGGGACAGTGAGAGAGCGGGACACAGAGAGAGACAGAGAGAGTGGGAGGGACACTGAGAAGGTAAGGGACACAGAGAGAGTGGGGGACAGAGAGACAGAGAAAGCGGAACACAGAGAGAGGCACAGAGAGAGGGACACAGAGAGAGAGGGACAGAGAGAGAGAGAGGGGGACACAGAGAGGGACAGAGAGAGAGAGACAGAGCGGGACAGAGACACAGAGAGAGACAGAGAGAGAGGGACAGAGAGAGAGAGTAACAAAGAGAGAGGGTGGGGGACAGAGGGACAGAGAGAGAGACGCACAGAGAGATGGACAGAGAGAGAGGGGGGGACAGAGAGAGAGATAGAAAGACAGAGAGGGAGAGGGACACAGAGAGAGGAACAGAGAGACGGGGACAAAGAAAGAGAGGGACAGAGAGACACAAAGAAACAGAGAGAGGGAACAGAGAGAGAGGGACAGAGAGAGAGAGGGGGGGACAGAGAGAGAGATAGAAAGACAGAGAGACACAGAGAGAAACAGAGAGAGAGGGAAACAGAGAGAGAGGGAAAGAGAGAGAGAAGGACAGAGAGAGAGGGACAGAGAGAGAGGGACACAGAGAGAGAGGGACACAGAGAGAGAGAGACACAGAGAGAGGGAGAGAGGGAAACAGAGAGGGAGACGGACACACAGATGAAAGAGAGACAGAGAGAGAGAGAGGGTCAGAGAGAGAAAGACAGAGAGGGAGAGGAACACAGGGAGGAAGAGAGGGACAGAGTGAAAGAGGGACAGGGAGAGAGAGGGATAAAGAGAGATTGAGAGAGAGCGGGACACAGAGAGGGACACAAACAGGGAGAGAGGGACACAGCGAGAGTGACGAACAGAGAGAGAGAGAGAGAGAGAGAGGGACAGAGAGAGAGAGAGAGAGAGAGAGAGGGAGACGGAGAGAGTAACAGAGATAGACAGCTAGGGACAGAGACAGAGAGATGGACAGAGAGAGAGAGTGTGGGACGCAGAGAGGGACACAGAGAGAGAGAGGGAGGGACACAGAGAAAGTGAGGGATACAGAGAGTGAGGGACAGTGAGAGAGCGGGACACAGAGAGAGAGAGAGAGAGTGGGAGGGACACTGAGAAAGTGAGAGACACAGAGAGAGTGAGGGACAGAGAGACAGAGAAAGCGGGACACAGAGAGAGACACACAGAGAGAGGCACAGAGAGAGAGGGACACAGAGAGACAGAGAGAGGGAAAGAGAGAGAGGGACAGCGAGATACAGAGAGAGACAGAGAGAGAGGGACAGAGAGAGAGGGACAGAGAGAGAGAGAGTGGGGGACAGAGGAACAGGGAGACACAGAGAGAGAGGGACAGTGAGAGAGTGGGGGACAGAGAGAGACGGGGACACAGAAAGAGAGGGACAGAGAGACACAAAGAGACAGAGAGAGAGGAACAGAGAGAGAGGGACAGAGAGAGAGAGGGAGGGACAGAGAGACACAGAGAGAGACTGAGAGGAGAGAGAGAGTGATACAGAGAGAGGGACAGAGAGAGAAAGAGACAGAGAGTGGACAGAGAGAGGAACACAGAGAGTGGGGACAGAGAGAGAGGGACACAGAGTGAGAGAGGGACAGAGAGAGAGAGGGAGACAGAGAGAGATAGAAAGACATAGAGGGAGAGGGACATAGAGAGGAGGAGAGGGACAGAGAGGGACAGGGACAGAGCGTGGGACAGCGCGAGATTGAGAGAGTGAGGGACACAGAGAGTGAAACAGACAGAGAAAGAGGGACACAGAGAGAGTGACGGACAGAGAGAGAGAGAGAGAGACGGACAGACAGAGAGCAGGACACGGAGAGAGAGAGACACACATAGAGAGAGAGAGGGAAACAGAGAGGGAGACGGACACACAGAGATGAAAGAGAGACAGAGAGAGAGGGTCAGAGAGAGAAAGACAGAGAGGGAGAGGAACACAGAGAGAAAGAGGGACAGGGAGAGAGAGGGATACAGAGAGATTGAGAGAGAGAGGGACACAGAGAGGGACACAAACAGGGAGAGATGGACACAGCGAGAGTGACGAACAGAGAGACGGACAGAGAGAGAGAGAGAGGGAGACGGAGAGAGTGACAGAGATAGACAGCTGGGGACAGAGACAGAGATACGGCCACAGAGAGAGAAGGAAGGATAAAGAGACACAGAGAGAGTGAGAGAAAGAGAGAGAGAGAGAGAGAGAGAGGGACACAGAGAGAGGGGAACAGAGAGAGTGACGGACACAAAGAGAGAGGGACACAGAGAGAGAGGGACACAGAGAGAGCGGGACACAGAGGGACACAGAGAGAGAGATGGAGGGACACAGAGAGATAGGGACACAGAGAGAGTGAGGGACACAGAGAGTAAGGGACAGAGAGAGAGCGGGACACACAGAGAGAGACATAGAGAGAGGGAGGGACACAGAACGAGTGAGGGACACAGAGAGAATGAGAGACAGAGAGAGCGACACAGAGAGAGGGACAGAGAGAGAGAAGGGCACAGAGAGAGAGAGGGACAGAGAGAGAGACGGACAGAGAGAGTGGGACAGAGAGAAAGAGGGACACAGAGAGAGAGGGACAGAGAGAGAGAGAGAGGGACAGAGAAAGAGAGGCACAGAGAGTGAGAGATGGACAGAGAGAGAGAGGGACAGAGAGAGAGACAGAGCAGGACAGAGAGACACAGAGAGAGACAGAGAGAGAGGGACAGAGAGAGGGACAGAGAGTGAGGGGGGCAGAGAGAGAGACACACACTTAGTGAGGGACAGAGAGAGAGACAGAGAGAGAGAGAGGGACAGAGAGACCATTGGGGACACAGAGAGAGAGGGACAGAGAGAGAGAGAGGGAGGGACAGAGAGACACAGAGAGAGACAGAGAGAGAGAGGGACAGAGAAAGGGACTGAGAGAGAGAGTAACAGAGAGAGAGAGGGACAGAGAGAGGGGGACAGAGAGTGAGGGGGCAGAGAGAGAGACACACACATTGTGAGGGACAGAGAGAGAGACAGAGAGAGAGAGGGACAAAGAGACAATTGGGGACAGAGAGAGAGGGCTTACAGAGAGAGAGGGACAGAGAGAGAGAGAGTTGGGACAGAGAGAGAGGGACACAGAGTGAGGGACAGAGAGAGAGAAAGAGACGGAGAGAGTTGGACAGAGTGGGGGACAGAGAGAGAGGGACACACAGAGAGAGGGACACAGAGAGAGAGAGAAGGACAGAGAGAGGGAGGTTCACAGAGAGAGAGGGACAAAGACAGAGAGAGAGAGGGACAGAGAGAGAGGGACCCAGAGAGAGCGAGAGAGGGGGACAGAGAGACACGGATAGAAACAGAGAGAGAGGGACAGAGAGAGAGAGGGGGACAAAGTGAGATAGAGAATGGTGGAGAGACACAGAGATGAGGGATATTTAGAGAGAGACACAGAGTGGTATAGAGAGAGAGGGACAGAGAAAGACGGACACACAGAGAGAGGGACACAGAGAGAAAGGGACACATTGAGAGAGAGAGGGACAGAGAGACACAGAGAGAGAGGGGGAGGGACAGAGAGACACAGAGAGGGACAGAGAGACAGTGACAGAGAGACAGACGGACAAAGAGACAGAGGGACAGAGAGAGAGGGACACAGGGAGAGAGCGACAGAGAGAGAGAGAGGGACAGTGAGAGAGAGAGGGACAGAGATTGAGAGAGAGGAAGAGGGAGAAAGTGACAGAGCGACAGAGTGAGACAAAGAGACAGAGAGGGAGAGAGTGACAAAGAGAGAGAATGGGACAGCGACAGAGAGAGGGACACAGAGATAGGGGGGACAGAGAGAGAGAGGAAGACAGAGAGAGAGGGAAACACAGAGGGAGACGGACAGAGAGAGAGAGACGCTGTGAGAGAGACAGAGAGAGAGGGACAGAAAGAGAGAAAGACAGAGAGGGAGAGGGACACAGAGAGGAAGAGAGGGATAGAGAGAGAGGGACAAAGAGAGATTGAGAGAGAGAGGGACACAGAGAGGGACACAAATAGAGAGAGAGGGGCACAGCGTGAGTGACGGACAGAGAGAGAGATGGATAGAGAGAGAGGGACATGGAGAGAGTGACAAAGAGAGACAGCTAGGGACAGAGTCAGAGCGATGGACACAGAGATCGAGAAGGAGGGACAGAGAGAGATTAGGACACAGAGAGAGTGTGGGATACAAAGAGAGAGCTTGACACAGAGAGAGAGTGGGACACAGAGAGAGACACAGAGAGAGAGAGGGAGGGACACAGAGAGATAGGGCCACAGAGAGAGTGAGGGACAGAGAGAGAGTGGGACACCGAGAGAGACAGAGAGAGGGACACAGAGAGAGGGACACAGAGAGAGAGGAACAGAGGGACAGAGAGAGACCATGTTATGGTGTAACAGGATTCTCCGAAAGCTAGTGTTGTGTGATGTTTAACATTATATTTTGATATATATTGACATAGAGGGAGGGGGGGAGAAGGGGCTTGTGTTTTGGGTAGGTTTATGTGAGGGTCCTGTTGTATTTGGATGGAGAAAGAATGCTGCATTAAAAGAGATCCTCTTTTGAATCTGTCATTCAATCGGGGGGAAAGGTCGAGGGAGGAGTCGAGGGGGGAATTCGAGGTGGAGAAGTCGAGTGGGGATAGTCGAGGGGTGAAGTCGAGGAGGAAGTCGAGGGGGAAGTTGGGGAGTAAAGTTGAGGGGGGAAAGTTGAGGATGGGAAGTCGAGGGTGAAGTGGGGGGGAGGTCGAGGGGGAGAAAGGCAGAGAGAGAGATGGAGAAAAAGAGGGAGAGGGAGAAAGAGAGTGAGAAAAGGGACACAGAGAGAGAGCGAGAAAAGTAAAAGAGAGAGAGAGAGAGAAAAGGGACACAGAGAGAGAGAGAAAAGGGACAGAGAGAGAGAAAAGGGACACACATATAGAGAGAGAGATAAAAGGGACAGAGAGAGAGAGAAAAGGGACAGAGAGAGAGAAAAGTGACAGCTAGAGAGAGAGAAAAGGGACAGAGAGAGAGAAAAAAGGGACACACACACACAGAGAAAAAGCTACAGAGAGAGAGCGAAAAAGGGACACACACAGAGAGAGAAAAAGGATACACACACAGAGAGAAAAGGGACACAGAGAGAGAAAGAAAAGGGACAGAGAGTGAGAGATAAAAGGAACACTCCATCACCGTCACCCTGAACCCCGAAAACACACTCAATAGCGGTCACCCTGACCCCCTCTCACTCACTCCATCACCAACACACTCACCCCCTCACACTCACCCCATCACAGTCACCCTGACCCTCTCACACTCACTCCATCATTGGCACCCGGACCCCCTCACACTCACTCTGTCACCACCACCCTGATCCCCTCACACCTAGTCCATCACCGTCACACTGAACCCCTCACAATCACTCCATCACCGTCACACTGAACCTCTCACAATCACTCCATCAATGTCACACTAACCGCCTCACACTCACTCCATCACTGCCAACCTGATCTCTTCACACTCACTCCATCACCGACACCCTGACCCGCTCACACTCACTCCATCACTGCCACACTGATCCCCTCACACTCACTCCATCACTGTCACACTGACCCCGGCACACTCACTCCATCACCATCACCCTGACCCCCACACACTCACTCCATCTCTGTCACCCAGACCCCCTCACACTCACTCTATCACCCTCACCCTGATCCCCTCACACTCCATCATCATCACCTTGCCCACGTCACACTCTCTCCATCACCGTCATCCTGTCAATGTCCCGCTGCAGTCTACAACAGCCCTCTATAGGGTATACAACACCTCCAATCTTTATATCGTCTGCAAACTTGCTGACCCATCTTTCAATCCCCTCATCTAAGTCATTAATAAAAACTACAAACAGTAGAGGCCCAAGGACAGAGCCTTGTGGAACAAAACTCACCAATGACTTCCAGGCAGAATATAAACACCGAACAACCTTTTATGATTGTTTACAAAAGTAAAGAATGCATTTCGTTTTGTACTGAAGAAGAACATGTTGTCTGACTATTTTGTTGATCACAATTAAACATTGAATCTCAGTATTGAAATGCATACATTGTCGTTCCATCATTTGCAAATTGTTTGACCTCTGACTGATTGAATATTCAGAGTGAGCAAATGATTGAACAATCAAATAGAATTATAACTCTGACACATTTAAATATAACTAATCAATTTAATTTATCACCTGAAATGTGTGAGCTTCAGCTATTTGCCAACAATTCTATTCGTGTTAAAATAATGATGGAAAAGGACATACCATCTCTAAAATTTGACGTCCTAAATTGGATAAAGGTCAATTTTGACAGTATTAGGCAAGATCTTTCAAAAGCTGGTCACGGCAAATGTTCACAGGTAAGTGGACGGCTGGAAAACGGGAAGCTTTCAGAAATCAGATAGCTGGAGTCCAGAGACGGTATATTCTTGTTAGGGTGAAAGGAAAGGCTGGAAGGTATAGAGAGAGCTGAATGATTAAAGAAATTTAGGGTTTGGTTAAGAAAAAGAAGGAAGGATATGATAGGTATAGACAGGATAGATAGAGTGAATCCTTAGAAGAGTATAAAGGCAGGAGGAGTATACTAAAGAGGGAAATCAGGAAGGCAAAAAGGGGACATGAGTTAGCTTTGGCAAGTAGAGTTAAGGAAAATCCAAAAGGATTTTAAAAATACATTGAGAACAAAAGGGTAAATAGGGAGAGAATAGAGCACTCAAAGATCAGCAAGGTGTCTTTGTGTGGAGCCGCAGGAGATGGGAGAGATACTAAATGAGTATTTTGTATCACTGTTTACTTAGGCGAAGTGCATGGGAGATGTAGATATACAGAGAAATAGATGGTGACATCTTGAAAAATGTCCATATTACAGTGCTGGATGTCTTTAAATGCATAAAGGTGGAAAAATCCCCAGGACTGATGGATCAGTTGAAACTTGAAAGGGTTCGGAAAAGATTTACATGCATGTTGCCAAGGTTGGAGGGTTTGAGCGACAGCTGGAGGTTGAACAAGCTGGGGCTGTTTTCCGTGAAATGTTGGAGACTGAGGGGTGACCTTATAGAGGTTTATAAAATCATGAGGGGCATGGATAGGATAAATAGACAAGGTATTTTCACAGGGGTGGTGGAGCCCACAACTAGAGGGCATAGGTTTCGGTTGGGAAGGGAAAAATATAAAAGAGATGTAAGGGGAAACCTTTTCACTCAGAGGCTTGTACGTGTGTGGAATGAGCTGCCAGAGGAAGCAGTGGAGGTTCGTACAATTGCAACATTTAGATGTCGTCTGGATGGATATATGAATAGAAAGTGTTTAGAGGGATATAGGTTGAGTGCTGGCAGGTGGGACTAGATTGGGTTGGGATATCTGGTCGGCATGGACAAGTTGGACTGAAGGATCTGTTTCCATGCTGTACATCTCTTTGACCCTGTGACTGTAATTTAGAAATGACAATAATTTGACATGCACAATCAAATAAATAAATGGTTTATATTATTAAATTGTAGCATACAATAAGTTGAAAACTTGCTATTTTAGAATGAATGATAAAGAACAAAGAACATTCCAACACAGGAACAGACCCTTCGGCCCTCCTAGCCTGTGCTGATCTAGATCCCCCTATTTTCTAAACCTGCCACCTATTTTCAAAGGGTCTGAATCCCTCTGCTCCCTGCCCATTCATGTTTCTATCTAAATATATCTTAGATAACGCTATCGTTCCTGCCTCTACCACATCCGCTGGCCATATGTTCCAGGCTGCCACCGCCCTATGTGTAAAGAACTTCCCACATAGATCTGCCCTAAACACTTCCCTTCTCACTTTAAACTCATGAGTAATTGAGTTCCACAATCTGGGGAAAAAGCTTCTTGCTATCCACCCTGTGTATATCTGTCTTGATTTTGTAGACCTCAACCTTCGTCTTTGTAATGAAAATAGTCCTAATCTACTCAATCTTTCTTCAAAACCAGCACCGTCCATCCCAGGCAGCATCCTGGTGAACCTACTCTGAATGCTATTCAAAGCATCCACATCCTTTTGTTCATGTGGTGATCAGAACTATATGCAGTATTCCAAATGCAGCCAAACAAAAGTCCTATGCAACTGTAACATGACTTGCCAGCGCTTGTACTCAACACCTGATCCAATGAAGGAAAACATGCCATATGCCACCTTGACCACTTTAATAACCTGTGTTGTCATCTTCAGAAAACAATGGACCCGAACACCCAGATATCGCTGTACATAAATTTTCCCCAAGACTTTTCCATTTACTGTATAGTTCACTCTTGAAATGGATCTTTCAAAATGCATGAATTCGCATTTGCACAGAATGAACTCCGTCTGCCATTTCTGTGCCCATCTCTCCACTCTATCTATATTCTGCTGTATTCTCTGACAGTCCCCTTCACTATCTGCTATTCCAATAATCTTGGTATCATCTGCAAGTTTGCTAATCAGGCAACTGGTACTTTCTTCCAAATCATTGACATATATCACAAACAACACTGGTCCCAGCACTGGTCATAGGTCTCCATTTTGAGAAATCCCCTTCCACTATTACTCTCTGTCTTCTGTTGCCCAGCCAGTTCTCTATCCATCTGGATAGAACACTCTGGGCCGCATGCGATTTCACCTTTCCCATCAGCCGACCATGGGGATCCTAATACAACGCCTTACTCAAGTCCCTCAGTATCTTCTCCAGCAGTTTCCCTATCACTGATGGCAGGCTCGCCGGTCTACAATTACCTGGATTATCCCCGCTATCCTTCTTAAACAATATTAGCAATTCTCCAGTCCTCCGGGACCTCACCCATGTTCAATTATCCTGCGAAGATGTACGTTAAAGCCCCAGATATTTCCACACTCACATCCCTCAGTAACCTGTGGTTGATCCCATCCGGATTTGAGGGCTTGTCTACCTTCATACCTTTCAGAGTATCCAACGCTTCCTCCCTCTTTATGTCGACTTGACCCAGAGTACTCAGAGATTTATCCCTAATCTCAACACCTGTCATGTCCCTCTCCTTGGTGAATACAGATGCAAAGTACATGCTAAAAATCTCACCCATTTTCTCTGACTCCATGCATAACTTTCTTCCTTTGTCCTTGTGTGGGCCAAACATTTCTCTAGTTACCCTCTTACCTGGATTATCCTTATATAAGAAAATAAGTTTTTGGTATTTTCCTCAACTCTGTTTGCTAACAATATCTCATAACCACTTTTAACCCTGTTAAATCCTCGATAGTTACTGTGAAATGTAACTCGTGAAAATAAAATAAACATTTGTTGGTGCGAGTGGGAACTCAGACATTTTCAAAGTGTTTTGTGCCAAAAAATAATTGAAATCTGTCTCTGTGCAAATAAAAAGCAAGTGAAGAAACCTCTTGGGAAGAGGAATTTTCAGCCACTCTGCCCCAAAGTACTTCTGAGGTAGAAAAGAGTGACGGTTTGTAACAAGGGTACAACAGTAAGTATGGGTGGTTTGAACATGCAAATTATCTCAATTAATCAACTTGACAGTGATATCTTTGAATAAAGATTGATAGAGTGTATGAGAGATTATTTCTGAGAGCAGGACGACATGGAAACAACCAGAGAATAGGGCGGCACGGCGGCTCAGTGGTTAGCACAGCACCAGGGTCCCAAGTTCAATTCCAACCTTGGAGGACTGTCTGCGTGTAGTTTGCACATTCTCCCCCTATCTGCGTCGGTTTCCTCCCACAGTCCAAAGATGTACAGGTCAGGTGAATTGGCCATGCTAAATTGCCCATCGAGTTAAGTACATTACTCAGAGGGAAATGGGACTGGGTGGGTTACTCTTCGGAGGGTCGGTGTGGACTGTTGGGCCGAAGGGCCTGTTTCCATATTTTTGGGCATCTAATCTAATATGCATTTGATATTATGTAACAAAGAAGGATTGGTGGATGAGCGTTAACTTGGAAGGAGTAACCACAACATGCTGGAGTTTCACATTCAGATTGAAAGAGTGAAGACTGAGTCATACATGAGAGTTTTAGTGTTAGGCAATGATAATTATACTGACCGAAGGAAGGATTTGGCTCTGGTGGTCTAGGGGGAGAAAAGAACAGTCAAAGGCAGGACAGCTGAAGAAATTTGGCTAAGGACCGAAGAGGAATTGCATTACGGAGAAAAATTATCCATATCTTGATAAGGAACTCAAGGATAACACTAAGGCAAATCCCAGTGCATATCATACTGCACACGTTAGTCACACTGTGGAGGATTGGGCAAGTCAGTGGCTTCGTGGTGTTATCACTGAATTCTTATTTGATAAACCCAGATAATGTTCTGGTGACCTGGGTTCAAATCTGGAATTAAGACAGTGATGGTTGTTATGAATCGATTGCCAAGAACAACTCATGTGGTTCACTGATGTCCTTTCGGGAAGGAAACTGCCGTTCTACCATATATTCACCTCTCTCAGGCTGAAGACGTTTCTCCTTATCTCCGTTCTATAGATTTTCTCTTGACTCTCAGGCTATGTCCTTGAATCCTTTCTCTCCTAACAGTGGAAGCATCTTCCCAACGTCTACTCTGACCAGGCAACCAGTATTCTATATGCTTCTATTAGAGCCCCCTTCATCCTTATAAACTCCAGCGAGTATCGACCCAGAGACTTCATATGTTGAGCTTTTCATCCCTAGGGCCATTCGTATGAAGTTCCTCTGAACACACTGACGGGTGGTACATCATTCCTGGGTTATGGGGCCCAAAGTGGTACACAATACACCAAATGTAGTCTGACCAGAGTCTTATAGAGCCGCGAAAATCGATCCCTGCTGTAATATTCAAGTCATCTCAAAAGAAATGTCATCATTGTATTTGCCTTTCTGACCAGACAGGCCAACTGAAATAGTAATCTTACGATGGACAATAATAAATTTACCATGGAGTTACAAAAATGAACAATGATTAAAGCATGCTGGGAAGTAGAACCCAGTCTTGACCAAAGTCTCTGTGCTCTTCCACATTCTGCAAAATCCAGACAGGCGATGATTTGCAAACAAGCCTGACAGCTCCCGACCCTATAATACATACCTAAAGTTGGACCTGAATGGGGCAATGGAATGTCGCCTTTGGGCCATTAATGTGACAACCCCAGTTTGGATCTGATTGGTTAGGGTAAATGAACCTGATCATTCTATTGGCACATTCTCCACACCCTCCCAAAAGGCGTGAAGACTTGGAAGGATAAGAATCACCATAAAACCCCTCGGAGAGTGGTAACTCGAGAATAACCACTGAAAGAGAAGACACCTACAAGGCAATCAGAAGAACAAGAAGACTTCATCACGTGGAATCCGGTCAACTTATAGTGGGGTGGTATGTAATCATCCAAAGTTAAGTTAACCATAAGATAGATTGTAGTGTTTTTCATTATATTGTAATACGTTTTATTGTTCTAATATTAATTATGTTCAATAAATAAATACCATTGTTGGTAAGAGTTGCCTCAGTTCTTTTGCTGAATATAAGATTTCAAACACACGATGTGACAGATACAGCACCTTCCTAGCTACTGACACAACCTGCACATTTACCTTGAGATAATCCTGACTGGAAATCGCAACACTCTGCACTTCAGACTTCTGAATTTTCTCCCCAGCTATAAAATAGTCCATGCCTCTCTACATCCTACTAACGTGCTTCACGTCGCACTTTCCCAAGTGTACTCCATCTGTCACGTTTTTGTCCACTCTCCTACCCTGTCTAAATCCTGCTGCAGCCTTCCTGCCATCTCAATGATACCTGTCCCTCTATCTACCTCTGCATCATCTAAAAACCTCGCTGGATTGCCCTCAGTTCCTTCATTTGGACTGATAATGTACAAAGTATAAAGTTGTGGTTCCCTTGCGGAACACCAGTTGTCATTGGCTGCTATCCTGAGAAGGACCCTTTTATTCCCACTGTCTACCTTCTGCCAGACAGTCAAGCTGCTGTACACACGAGTACCTTATCTGACACCATGGGCCCTTACACAGCATCCACCTGTGAAGCACCTTGTCAACGTCCTTCTTGAAGTCCAGACACATAGTATCCATTAGCACTCCTTGTTATAACCTGCTTATTACAATAGACAATAGACAATAGACAATCAACAATAGATGCAGGAGTAGGCCATTCAGCCCTTCGAGCCTGCACCGCCATTCAATATGATCATGGCTGATCATTCCCAATCAGTATCCTGTTCCAGCCTTATCTCCATAACCCTTGACTCCACTATCTTTAAGAGCTCTATCCAATTCTTTCTTAAATGAATCCAGAGACTGGGCCTCCACTGCCCTCTGGGGCAGAGCATTCCACACAGCCACCACTCTCTGGGTGAAGTAGTTTCTCCTCATCTCTGTCCTAAATGGTCTACCCCGTATTTTTAAGTTGTGTCCTCTGGTTCGGCACTCCCCCATCAGCGGAAATATGTTTCCTCCTGCCAGAGTGTCCAATCCTTTCATAATCCTATACGTTTCAATCAGATCCCCTCTCAGTCTTCTAAACTCAAGGGTATACAAGCCCAGTCGCTTCAGTCTTTCCGTGTAAGGCAATCCTGCCATTCCAGGAATTGACCTCGTGAACCCACGCTGCACTCCCTCAATAGCCAGAATGCCTTTCCTCAAATTTGGAGACCAGAACTGTACACAGTACTCCAGGTGTGGTCTCACCAGGGCCCTGTACAGCTGCAGAAGCACCTCTTTGCTTCTATACTCAATTCCTCTTGTTATGAAGGCCAGCATGCTATTAGCCTTCTTCACGACCTGCTGTACCTGCATGCTTGCCTTCATTGACTGGTGGACAAGAACACCCAGATCTCTCTGAACAGCCCCTTTACCTAATTTGATACCATTGAGGTAGTAATCTGCCTTCCTGTTCTTGCCACCAAAGTGGATAACCAGACATTTATCCACAGTAAACTGCATCTGCCATGCATCTGCCCACTCACCTAACTTGTCCACTTCACCCTGTAATCTCCTAACATCCTCATCACATTTCACCCTACCACCCAGCTTTGTATCATCAGCAAATTTGCTAATGTTATTGCTGATACCATCTTCTATATCATTTACATATATTGTAAAAAGCTGCGGTCCCAGCACGGATCCCTGCGGTACCCCACTGGTCACTGCCTGCCACTCCGAAATTGAGCCATTAATCACTACCCTTTGTTTCCTATTAGCCAACCAATTCTCTATCCAATCTAGTGCTTTGCCCCCAATACCGTGCGCCCTAATTTTACTCACTAACCTCTTGTGTGGGACTTTATCAAAAGCTTTCTGAACGTCCAGGTACACTACATCCACTGGATCTCCCTCGTCCATCTTCCGAGTTACATCCTCAAAAAATCCAAGAAGATTAGTCAAGCATGATTTCCCCTTCATAAATCCATGCTGACTCTGTCCTATCCTGTTACTATTAACCAGATGTGCCGTAATTTCATCCTTTATAATAGACTCCAGCATCTTTCCCACCACTGAGGTCAGACTAACTGGTCTATTACATCCTTAAAGTGTTCTAACAGATTCATTAGCATGACCTCCCCTTTATTAAACCATACTGACTTCACCCTACTTTACAATGCACTGGCAATTATTCAGAAATCTCATCCTTCACAATGGATTCCAGGAACGTTCCCACGGTAGGCGTTAGGCTGATCAGTTTGTAATTCTCTGTCTTTTGCCTTATTCCCCTTTTAAACAGGGTGTCAGTGAGATTCAAGATGGCGGCGACCCAGTAGGTCTGAGTCTGCAGAGCTCCACCCAAGTCTCAGGCAGTGGGGTACCCACCCTCACCTCGCCTGTTAAATTGGTAAAAGAGCTTTTGCCCAGCAGCTTTGGCCATTCTACATCAAACTTTAGCAATATGATGCTTTTTAAAACGAACGAAGGTAAAGGCTCTCGCAGTTCACAACAGACAGGGACTTCTCTCCCACTACCCCTTAGCAACAGAGACATTTGTGGCCACCCCGGGGGCCTGACATGCAGGGGAGAGCCTAATCTCGGAGTTTCTTAAACTCTGAGAGAAGATTGATGAGTCCATTGAAGAGACGCTGTCCAAGTGGGAGTCAATCTCGGTCCTGCTGCAGAAACATGACGGAGAGATCGAGAAACTCGGGATGGGGCAGAGCAACGGGCTTCGGCCTCCAAGACCACTGCTGAGTCAACCATGGGTCAGGTCTGGGCACTGGAACATCAATTCCCAACGTTAGATGAACATATTGATGACCTCAAAAATCGAGCTCATCGGGAAAATATTTGGTTGCTGGGCCTTCCCGAACGGGAAGAGGAAGATCAGCTTGTTGATTTCCTGGAGCAATGGTTCCCACAGCTGCTGAAACTGGAGTCAGAGCTGGGCGATGCCGGTTGAGCAGGCCCATTCGGTTGCTGTGCGCCGGCTCAGGTCGGACCAGCGCCCCCGCCAGGTCCTAGTTCAACTTCAACATTACAGGGAAAAACAGATGCTGCTCGAGTCCACCAGCGTGTCGGGGAAGGATCCCCATGCTATGATATACAAGGGCTCCAGGACAATGTTGTTCTCTGGCTGTGGTCCGCAGGAGGAAGGCTTTTGATGAGGGGAAGAAGCGTCTGAGGGATTTAAATATTCAATATTCTGTGCGATATCTGGCAATCTGTGCTGCAGTCATGGAGTATCTGTAGATGACTTCAGTTCACCGGAAAAAGTAAAGGAATTCCTGGATGCTCTCAAATAGACTGCAGGATTTGAACTTTATGGATAATGATTTTATTTTGCCCCGTCCCCTTTCTCTTTTCTTCCTCCTTCTTTCTTCCTTTTTTTTCTCTTCGCTATCTTTCCGTGGTGGTGGGGAGAGGGAATGCTAGTTCCTTATCCTTTCTATGGACTCTTATCTATAGCTTGTGCAGCTTATTTGATTATTGGGGGACGTTTCTGAGATTTTTTAATTTAGTTGCTTATTAGTTGCTGGGATTATAATTTTGTAATTTTATATATTTTAATCTTGTGTTGTTTTGCTAAGTGAATCGAGATGTTTGTGTGGAGTGTCGCCCACCTTTAACTTTTGTGTAGAGTATTTACTCTACTTTGTAATGGCTGGGCCGAGGGCATGCCTCTGGCTGGGAGATGTTATGGTGTGATTATTGGAAGGTCGTAGTGCCTTCTCTGATCAAGGGGAAAAGTCTCCTTTCAAATAAGTTTTATGTTATTTGTTTTTAGGATTAGTTCTTAGTTGTTTTGATTTAGCTGTATTAATATGTGTGAATCATTTTTGGTTTTATCCAATGTCTTTAGGGTGGGGATCTCCCTCCTGGGGTGTCTCGGGCTTGCTTGGACTATCATGGCTCGTCATTCGTTTTGGTGGTTCACCTGGAATGTCAAGGGCAGCCACTCATTAATCAAAAGGAAAAAGATATTATCAAGTCTTACTTGGAAGAATCTTCCCTTCCAAATACTAAGCCAGATAAAAGATGATTCGGGATGATATATATTAGTTAAAACCCTAATATATGGAGAGGAATATGGGATTTTGAATCTCTATTGCACGCTCCCTCCCCACCCCCCCACCCCCCCCCCCCCTTCCGGCGCACACTTTTAAATTTGTGATGGAAGCGTTCTCCAAGTTGATGGCTCTCGGGGTGCACCACACAATTTTAGGGGGAGATTGTAATTGTGTCATCGATCCAGGAGTGGACAGAATACCTAAGTGCTCTGCGGGCATATCTACGAGACCTGGACATTTGGCGAATCTGAGGAGGGAGTTGGGGCTGGTGGAGGTGTGAGGGTGTCTTCGCCCTCAGAGTAGACACTTTACTTTTTATTCTAACCCACACAAGTGCCATACCAGAAGCGATATGTTTCTGTCTACTCGACCCTTTTAAACTCAATATTGTTTTGTAAAGTAGGTAATATACCTATTTCCCACCTTGCTGCAATACATATGGAGGTTAAGAATCGTGATGATGAGATAGGTTCCCGATATTGGCGTATGGACCATTTCCTATTGAAGGATAGTAAGTTCATAAAATATTTATTGCAGGAATTTAAAACCTTCTGGGATATCAACTCCAACATGGCCAGTAACCTATCGGTGATGTCGGAGACTGCTAAAGCATATCTGTGAGGTTTGATTACCTCATATTTTGTGACCCCGAAAAGAGAAAAGGGAGAACAAAAGCGTCTACTCAAGACTCGCCTGAAGGTGGGTGAGACTGCGTATGTTGATAGACCCTCCATTATAAACTACAGCGGATCACAGCGCTTAGGGTAACTTTGAATATCACACTGACTCAAGAAGCAAAGAGGGAACTGTTACTTGTGAAGCAGAGATTATTTGAATACAGTGATAAACCTCCTAGGTATCTAACAAACCTTGCCAGAAAGAAAAAGTCTTCCCATTCCATAACGTCTTTAGAAAGAGTGCTGGTACCAGACTTGTGATCGTAAAAAGATTAATGCAGCATTTAGAAAGTTCCATTTCGGATTGTATAGGTAACAGGGCTGTGAGGATAGAAACAGGAAGATAGAGTCTTTTTTTTTCAAATCTGGCCATCCCAGGCCTAACCTCAGAACAGGTGTTTTTCTTTAATGCCCGCCGCTAACCCAGGATGTACAGGAGGAGGTGAGGCATCTCCAGAGGGGCAAAGCGCCCAGAACAGTTGGATTCCAGGCTGAGTTCAACAAAGAATTGATTGGGGAATTGGTCGGGCCACTTATAAATATGTTTAATTATTCACATAATCAGAGCTGCCTCCCGCCTTCTCTGAGAGAAGCAAAAGTTTCTCTCAATCTTAAGAAGAGAAAGGCCCCAGATGACTGTTCTTCATATAGACCTATATGTTTGTTGAATGTGGATTTTAAAATTCTCTCAAAAATGTTGGCATTAAGAGTGGGGAGGGTTTTACCATTTTATTAAAGAAGACCAGCTGGGGTTTATAAAGGGTCGCAGATAAACGAATAACATTAGAAGAGTCTTAAATATGGTACAAGCCTGCCAGCAGGGAGCGATACCGGGATTAGTTGTCTGCCTAGAGGCAGAGAAGGCTTTTGATGGGGTAGAATGGCTATATCTCTTTTATGCGCTGGAACAGTTTGGTGTTGGAGAGGTCGTTACTAAATGGGTTGCAGTATTTTATAATGATCCCCAAAGCAGCAGTGATCACCAACAGTTTAAGTTAAGATAGTTTTCGCGTTGGCAGATGTCGTCAGGAATGCCCTCTCTCGCCATTATTATTTACACTAGTGATTGAGCTGTTGGCGGAAGCTCTACGAGCTGACCCTAATATAATGGCTCCGGAGGTTGGATTGGGGAAGCACAAAATTACTCTGTCTGTGGATGACGTACCCCTTTTCTTAACTGATCCATTGACATCTGTGCCCCGCTTAATTCAAGCAGTTGAATTATTTGGCATGTTCTCAGGTTATCAAATCAATTTTATGAAATCGGAGGCCATGTCGCTGGGAGGTCTTGCCAGCATATCCAATTTTACGGATGTATCCCGTTTCCCCTTTCGGTGGTCACTGGGAGGTTTTCTTTACTTAGTTATTTTTCACACTCTGGCATTCGGTCAGCTACATAAAGCTGAATATACACATTTATTGGAGAAATTAAGATAGTACCTTCAACGCTGGGAAGATGTCCCGAAATTCTAGATGGGTAGAATAGCTTTGTTCAACACGAATATTCTACCTCGCCTGTTATACGCTATGAGAATGCTCCCCTTGATGCTGCCGAGAAAGGCGTTGTGTAACCTTTAAGGTTGGCTCGGCTCCTTTCTTTGGAGTCATAGACGGCCCCTTATTAAATTAGAAAAACTGCAGCTTCCACAAGTAAGGGGTGGGCTGGATTTTCCAGGTTTCAGAAGGTGCCAATTGAGCTCTCCATTAGCCTACGTAGCTGACTGGGTCTCTTTTGACCCACAATCAACCTGGTTAGATACTGAGGCCTACCAAGCAAAATACCGCCATATCAATCTACTATTTATGGATAAGATGACAGTTGTTACGATCATTGTAAAAATCATATTTTATTAATTAGTTCTTTGAGGATGTGACTAGAAAAGTTGATAAGGGTCGAGCTGCGAAGTGGTGTATATGGACTTCAGCAAGCAATTTGATAAGTTTCCCCATGGTAGGCTCATTCAGAATGTCAGGAGGAATGGGATACAGGGGAACGTAGCTGTCTGGATACAGAATTGGTTGGCCAACAGAAGACAGCGAGTGGTCGTAGAAGGAACATATTGTGCCTGGAAGTCTGTGGTGAGTGGTGATCCACAGGGATCTGTCCTTGGGCCTCTACTGTTTGTAATTTTTATTAATGACTTGGATGAGGGGATTGAAGGATGGGTTTGCAAGTTTGCAGACAACACAAAGATTGGTGGTGTCGTTGACAGTATTTAAATCTGTTGTAGGCTGCAGCGGAACATTGACAGGATGCAGAGATGGGCTGAGAGGTGGCAGATGGTTTTCAAACTGGATAAATGCGAGGTGATGCATTTTGGAAGGTCGAATTTGAAAGCTGAGTACAGGATTAAGGATAGGATTCTTGGCAGTGTGGAGGAACAAAGGGATCTTGATGTGCAGGTACATAGATAACTTAAAATGGCCACCCAAGTGGACAGGGTTGTTAAAAAAGCATATGGTGTTTTGGCTTTCATTAACAGGGGGATTGAGTTTAAGAGTCGTGAGATCTTGTTGCAGCTCTATAAAACTTTGGTTAGACCGGACTTGGAATACTGCGTCCAGTTCTGGTCGCCTCATTATAGGAAAGATGTGGATGCTTTGGAGAGGGTTCAGAGGAGGTTTACCAGGATGCTGCCTGGACTGGGGGGCTTATCTTATGAGGAGAGGTTGACTGAGATCGGACTTTTTTCATTGGAGAAAAGAAGGAGAAGAGGGGACCTAATTGAGATATACAAGATAATGAGAGGCATAGATAGAGTCTTTATCCAGAGACTGTTTCCCAGGGCAGAAATGACTAACACGAGGGCTCATAGTTTTAAGATGGTTGGAGGAAAGTATAGAGGGGATGCCAGAGGCGGGTTCTTTACACAGAGACTTGTGAGAGCATGGAATGCGTTGCCAGCAGCAGTTGTGGAAGCAGGGTCATTGGGGATATTTAAGAGACCACTGGGCATGCATATTGTCACAGAAATTTGAGGGTGCATACTTGAGGATCAGTGGTCCGCACAACATCGTGGGCTGAAGGGCCTGTTCTGTGATGTACTGTTCTATGTTCAATGTTCTATTAAATATAATCAAAACCTGGAGGATAATGCGACAGAATGAGGGCAACCTACAAAAATCTTCCCCCCCCCCCATACCCCTATTGTGGGAACATTGGCATTCCAGCCAGGGCTGGGTGATGCTGTATTCAGAACTTGGGAGTCCAGAGGTATCTTCTATTTGGGAGACCTGTTCAATGGGGAGGTCATGATGTCCTTCAAACAGCTGCATCAGAAATTTGTGCTGCTTAGTGAAGATCTTTTTCAATATTTTCAATTACGAGACATTATACAAAAGAAGACCACATTGATAATTAATCCATTATAAATCAGAGAGGGAAAGGAGGGTGCTTCAGCAGATGGGTCCGCCCACGGTCAGTACTCTCTACCACAAACTATTTAATAAGGTATCAAACGACATGGAATGGTTATATAAAACCTAGAGTCAGGTATTGGGGATGGAAATCTCCTCAGAGATGTGGGAGGTTGTCTGGGAAAACGCCAGAAAGATGTGTATCTGTAACGGAACTCAGGCTATCCAACTGAAGATACTTCATAGGGCTCAGATGGCACCTAAGTGACTTGCAAAGTTCAAGGCAGGAGCAACTTCAGTATGTCCTACAAGCAAAATTGACATTAGTACTCTCACGCATTGTCTGTGGACATGCCGTTAGATCCGAATGTATTGGGACAGAGTAGCGAATGCTTTGGCAAAGATTTTGGGACGGAGATTGGGCGGGACCCAGTGCCTCTACTTTTCGGCTCCCCATATTTCCCTTCTTTGGATGTATACGGAAGGAAATTATTCATTATCCTTTCCTTTTGTCCAGGGAAAAGCATTTTAATGAATTCGATATCCGAAGGTCCCCTAGGACTTTCAAATTGGCACAGGATAGTCATGGAATATATCCCCCTTGACTTCCTTACGTATATGGTGCACCAAAAAACATAGTTATTTTATAGAACATGGCAGCCCTTTTTTGAACTACATTGACACAGATATATCGGCCACATTGTTGAAAACCTTTGCTTAGCCATGGGGATGGTTCTGGCTGGTTCGCGGGCTCCCGGGAGGAGGAATCCTGTAATAATACGGGTTCTGTTATGACTTAATATAATTTTTAAAACATATGTATCTAGTTATTTATTTACTTATTTATTTTCTTTTCTCCTTTTGATTAGTTTTAGTAATGTAGGATAGCCTATGTTATGATATGC
The DNA here is from genome assembly GCF_047496795.1 of Chiloscyllium punctatum. Lineage (NCBI taxonomy): Eukaryota > Metazoa > Chordata > Chondrichthyes > Orectolobiformes > Hemiscylliidae > Chiloscyllium > Chiloscyllium punctatum. Next base: position 57,202,587 of record NC_092780.1, read on the forward strand.
TAGTTTGGAGAATAGATTAATTGTTTGTTTTTAAATTCTGTATCGGGGTTGTTATTATATTGTAAAGCAGAATTTTTGTAATTTTGTAAATGAATTCACATATCTTCTTGTTATTAAAAAAAAGTGTCACGTACGCAATTTTCTCATCTTCTCGGACCGTCCCTGATTCTGAAGATTTCTGGAAGATCCCCATTAATGTCTCCATCCAGCTTATTTACCCATTTAGATTTTCGAGCAACTTCTAATCAGCTCTGCCTCCTCACTCTCTTGAATTTTGGGGATTTTATTCATGTCTTCTGCCGTGAAATCTGACATGAAATAATTATTCAGTTTCTCATCTATTGTTTGTTCCACACTACTATCTCTCCGGCGTCATTTTCCAGTGCCCCAATATCCACTTCTACTTCTCTTTTTTGCCCTTTATATACCTAAAGAGACTTTTACAGTTATATCACTGGATAGCTTACACTATGTTTAATCTTCTCCATCCTTATTTCTTATTGTGTTGCCCTCTGTTCCTCTTTGTAAACTTCGCAATCCTCTGGTTTCCCACTATCATTTGCCATGTTATCTGCTTCCTCTTTTGCTTTTACCCTCGCCATGAATTCCCCAGTCATCCATGGATGCCTCATCCTCCCTGTGCAATGCATCTATTACCTCGGGATGAATATTTCCTGTGACTCCTAAGTTGCTCCGAGAAACTCCCGCCATTACTATTCCACTGTCTTTCCTGCCATGCTTATCTCCCGTCAATTCTACCCAGCTCCTCCCTCGTGTCTTTGTCGGTGCTTTTATTCAGCTGTAATATTAACTCCAATTCTACTTCCCCCCGCTCATATTGAAGTTTAGGTTCAATCATATTAGGATCACTGCCTCCGAAGGGTTCCTTCACCTAAAGCTTTCTTCTCAAGTTTGCTTCACTGCACAACACTAAATCCAGTAATGCCTGTTCCCTTGTTGCCAGCACCATAAGCTGTTCCAAAAAGCCATCTCGTAGACATTCCACAAATTCCTTACCTTGCAAACCACTACCAGTCTGATTTTCCCAATCCACCTGCATATTGAAATCCCCCCACTCACTTTGCCTTTCCTACATATCTTTTCTATCTCCTGGTCTATCATGCGCCCCAGCCCCTGACTACGATTCAAAGGCCAGTACATTACTCCAACTATGGTTTTACACCTTTGTCGTTCCTCAATTCAACCCACATACATTCCACTCCATCTGACCCTACTTTGAGTAATGGGAACTGAGTGATGGGACTGCAAAACACTTTAGCTTTGTCTCAAATTTATCATTTAGACATGGAGTAAACATATTTTATTTTAAATTACTTTGAAATGTCGCCACAGTGTGTTTCTTTGGCCAAATAGTCTGTCAGTATTATGGAAGAATACAAACTGTTGAAACTGTTAGAGTAGGAAGTTATGAAGAGGGCACGAGTCTATGAAGAGATATAGCCTGGGCCAAGTGAAGGCGAATATTGGTGTATGGAACATAGTAGGAAAAATGTGTCTGTGCTCAAAGATATTGGCGGCTTGAATGGAAACATAGTGTATTATTTCAGTGTAGAGATTGGCTTTAGGCACAGAGGAACCGGGCATCTGGGTTACAAAATAAAAATTTACGTGTACATCAAATTTTTAGGGAGGTAAGATAAATGTTGAAACTTTCCGAAACAGAATACATTTAAAAGTAGGGGCGATTTTCTACAGATCTACAGGTAGTGATGTAACCACATCGAGAGAGCGATGGCCACAATGATATGAAATACAATCCAGAGAAGGTTCACTCAGGTGACTCCTGGGAGGAGCGTTTATTTATGGAGGAAATCTTGGATTGACTGGACCTGGATCTGCTGGCATTTAGGCGAACAATATGTGGTCTTGTTTAACCCCAGAATAGTCCAAGTAGTGTTTCAAGTTGAATTATGAAACAATGTTTTAGCTTGTGTGAGAGATTACCATGAACGGATGGATTATAAAACTGAAGAATGTCTCTGTTAAGAAGATGGCGATTTGGTGTAATCATCTCAAAGTGTTGTGTCTTTGTGGAATTCTCTTCCCAGATAGTGATGGAGAATAAGTCTTTGAATATTCCTAAGGCAGAGGCAGGCAGAATCTTGACTAAGAATGACGCACTAACATTGTAAGGGCAAAGGAGGAATGTGTGATTGAGGCCACAATCAGATCATCCACGACCTTATCGCAAAACGGAGCTGGTTTGATTCCTTACTCCTGATGCTACATTTCTGTTGTCTTTAGATACTGAAAAAATATGATACGATTGTCATGAACATGAAGACTTTTCCTTTCAGCTTGTTGGGCACAGCTTTCCATATGTGACTTTTAAAAGGCACTCAAAAGCACTCAGAAAAGATTAATCATGTTGTATAGAAGTCAGGAGCATAGGACAAAGGGAAAGCCAAGCTTGAAACTGCTTTAGAAATCAGATTGGGTCGAATGGATAACTTTAATACAGCAGATTCCTTTCAGTTGTTCTTGTGAGGTGCGTTTCATTACCAAGACCAGCATTCTGTCGTCTGTGTTTAATTACTATTCAGAATATGGTGATAGACCCCAGGGGTACTTATGGTGCAGGAACACGAACACAGGTATGTTACAAAGAGAGAAACGGGGTTCTTAACGATTTGATAGTGAAGGGAGAATGATATAGCTTCAAATCCTGTGTGCCCTTGAAGACTGTATTCCTCACTACTTGATGCTCACAAGCTATGGAAATAGTGAGACTTCATTCTCTGTTTCCAAAAATTAAGGTAATAGACCCATAGAGCATACAAACAGGCCTTTCAGCCCAATGCATCTATGCCAGCCAGAAACCACCAAACTACATTATTTCCAGTTTCCTGAAGATCTATGGCCTACTATTCCCTTGCATTCTGCATTTTAATTCTGCGGTAATGCTCGTACCTGGGACCTGAGCTTTTGTTCTTTCAATACATGCACGAAATGGTTTCACAGAAATAGATCACACAACTTCAACGACAGCGACAAACTCATCGGATCAGTAAGATGTCCTCATTGTTTAGTAATTATTAGAAAATCGAATTGTCTTTTTAGTTCATTTGGGATTTTAATGGAGCTAGACCAGCATGAATTGGCCTTGAGACGTTCCAGACCAGTTGGTGTTGGTCCATCCAAGTGGCTGTTGAGAGGGAGTGTCAGCTGTGCATCTTATGTGCTGGTTTAACTGGGTGTAAATATTAGTGGTGGTGGATGGAGTGTTAGACAAGCCGCCATGTTGTGATGAACAGCTTGCAGGAAAACGAACCCTTTGACAATTCGAATATATGAGAAGGAATGTATTTTTTCTTCAGAGAAATAACAACCTTACATGAGACGTCTGTATAATAACGAAGCGAAGTCTGTTTCTATGTTATTGGTTTCCTTAAAATAATGGTGTCAAACAGCTAAAATAATGCTGATGCTGTCGTTGGAAGATTCTTGCACTGAGCATGTGAATTAACATGGATATTTTCAGATGATGTCTGGGTGTCCTAGGTTGAGTAAGTACTGATACTCCATGGGATGATGCTGGTTTGTGATCTCGCCACTTACTGACCACAGTTCGATGGAACAAACCAACAAGTCTCATTGGTTGCTGCTTCAGAATATATTCGAGCTTTCATGGCTGCCACCACATGAAATCATGTATGAAAGACAAGGCCCATCGAGTCTGCACCATCCAATGCTGATACAATTGCTTTATAAAATTTGTGAGGTTTAATTCGTTATCCACCCTTTCAGGCAGTGCATTTTAGACACATATCTTCGTCTGGGTTCGAGACAGATTCCACAAATCCTCTCTTAATGTCTTGTCTTTCATGTTAAATGTGCTCCCCCTTTTTTGACCCTTTGATTCAAGGGAACAGCTGCTCTCTGTTCACTCTGCTCATACCTCTTATGCTCTTATACAACTTTGTCAGGTTCAGTTTCCTCCCACAGTGCACACAGTTTCAGTAGATTGACCATGCTAAATTACCCATCATGTGCAGCTAGGTGTGTTAGCTACAGGAGACGCGGGGACAGTGCAGGAGTCGGGTTAGCCATGGGAAATGCAAGAATGGGGTATGAGGTGGGTCTGGGTGCAGTGCTCTGCAGACGGTCAGTGTAGACTCGATGGGCCAATGTCCCATACAATAACAAAAATAAAGTTTAAATCAAACAAAGAAAGATGCTGGGGTTCTGAACCAAAAGGAAAAAGAGTGCTGGGGAAACGGAGTAGGTTTCAGAGCCCCTGTCGAGAGAAAAACAGAATTAGCATTTTGAGTCCACTCGCCATACGTCAGTCATAATGATTGGTTTTCAGCTCTCATATGTTGCTGTAGAGAAGTACAATTAGAGATGGAGCAATGGCTATTTGTTTCTACGACAGGTTACATTTTCTCCCTCTCTGATCTGAAACATACAATAATGTAACCCGAACACCAACCTGGGGGTCTATATCAGGTCTGGTTGAACATTTCCCTGATTGCATGACTCCATCCCTGTTATCTGCTCCATTTTGAAATGATTTGTAATTTATAATTTGAAGGCATGTGTATATGTGTCTGCATAATTTTTGAACAATAAATTTATGTCTTTATAGTACCTGTATTAAAATGATTATGTTGTTTTCTAAAACTGAATCCCTCGTTTTATTCTCTCATCCATTAGCTATGCCCCAATAAAATCTCTTCATGGTCTTATATGGTTCAATATGAACATCTCTCATTCTCAAGCATGAAGTGCTCTGACCTTGTAGAGGCCATGAGGGGCATGGAGTCGGGGAACAGCCGAGGTTATTTTCCAAGGCCGGAGGAGTCCAAACCAGAGGGTACAGATTTAAGTTGGGAAGGGCAAAATTGTGAAGATACCTGAAGGGTAACATTTTTATGCAGATGATATTGTGTGTATGGAATGAGCTGACAGCGAAAATGGTGGAAGCTGGTACAATAACAACATTTAAGAGACAATGAATGGTGTATGAACAAGAAGGGTTTATAGCACTGTGGGTCTCATGTTGGCAAATGCTACTACATCAGATTGGAATATCTTGTCGGTGCAGATGAGCTGGACTGAAATGTCTGTTTCCGTGCTGTATGAAACTATAATTCCATTTCGCCTTCATGCTAGCAAAGAGAAAAATGAAACATCTGTAAAAAGCTTCTAAAACAATTGCATATTTTTCTTTCAGTTTAGGGTTTCATTACTACACACAATATATCCGATGCAGTCTCAGCATTGTATTGTCCACATGCAGTAAAACATCACAATGATTATACCCAACTGCCTTTGCATGAAACAGCATCATTCGGTACACTTTCCTAATCACTTGCTGAATCTGCTGACTTATGTGGCTTTATGTGGCTCATTTACCAGGACGTCCAAATCCCTCTGTACAAATGTTTTCATAGATGTTTCTCCATTTAAGTAGGTTACTGTTATTTTATCTTTTCAACACAACACTGACTTCCCTTAACCAACATTATACTCTTCTCTGCCAAAGATGTGCTCACTAACGTCCTCTGTCTGTATCCCATTGCAGAATCTCCATGTCCAGTTAAATGACTACCTTGGTGAATGAGCTAATTGAGCTCCAAGCCAATCAGTCCTCTCATCCAAGTCATTGGTATAGATTGTAAATAGTTGATAATCTCACTCTGATCCCTGAGACACTCCACCAAGTTACAACTTTACAACCTGAATATAATCATCTATCCCGAATGTTTATTCCTGGATATTTACCGGGTTTCCCGTGTTGCTGGGCAGAAGGCTAGAACGGTTTGATGGCCTCATCTTACATTGCGTAATGTACTTAGCGGGCTGAATGACTTCAATCTATTCCTGCATAAATCCTTAGAGGGCAGAATGGTCTCCTCCTGTCTCATTATAATTATGCTGACTGGCTGAATGAGAACTTTCTTGACCCCTGTAAGATTACGGAGCGCTTGAGAGAACAACAGATGGGTTCGAAGCAACAGCTGGTCTTTCAGCCCCTCACACCTACTTCACCATTCAGAATGTGCATTGATGATGTGATTGTAAGTAAACATCCCTCTCCTGTCTGTTCCTAATAAACATGGATTATCTTGTTCATCAAAGATCTATGGAACTCAGTCTTGAGTGTTTTCAGTAACCCAGTCTTCACTGCTCCTTGGGCACCGGAACACCACAGATCACACAACCCGAAAGAGAAACAAACATCCCTGTCTCAGTCAGAAATGGGAATGCCCTTATTCTAAAAAATTATTCCCCTCAAATCAATCACCACTCTTTTGATACATAAAGAGTCGACAATTACAAACAGATAATCAACCTCTCAGCCACTCAAACCTGTCCACATTCCCATTAACTCTCCTAAATCAAATACTTAGCCAATTCAGCCTCCACTGGCCTCGTGGAAAGAAAATCCCAGGCACCAAAAGATCAAATGAGCAATGAACCCTGCAGCAGAATTAGATCATTCAACCCATCTTGTCTGCCATGGCATTTGATCACAGCTAAAATATTTCTGAATCCCATTCTCCTGCCTTCTTCGACTGACCATTGATAACTTATTAATAAAAAAGTATATATCTCTGTATTAAGCGCAGTATGTACCTGTATGTGGAGTTATGTTCGTGTGTTTGTGTGTAAGTGTCCATATCTACTTGCGTATCTCTGTGGGCAAGTGTTATGTGTGTTAGTGTCAGTATCTCAGTTTGTATGTCCGTCTGTCTGCATCGCTGTGCAATGCTGTTTTTGAAGTAAATAGATTGAAATTGGAATCAAAGTCTCCATCCTCCACTCTCTCTGTCTGTCCCTGTCATAGAGTTCACAGAATCGCTACAGTGTGGAAACAGGCCCTTTGGCCCAGCGCATCCACTCTGACCCTTCGAAGAGTAACCCACCCAGACCCATTTCCCTACTATCCTATGTTTACCCCGATTAACGCCCCCAACGGACACATCCCTGGGCACTATGGACAATTTAGCATGGCCAATTAACCTAATATCCACATCATTGGACTGTGGGTGGAAACCAGAGCACCCGGTAGAAACCCAGGCAAACACGGCGAGAATGTGAAACTCCACACAGACAGTCACCCGAGGGTGGAATCAAGCCTGGGTGCCTGGCCACGTGAGGCACCTGTGAAAACCACTGAGTTTTATGATTAGACTCTTACAATACCTCCCTCTGCTGGCCTCCCCGCACCACTGCATCAGTGGCACAGTTTTTAACTCTCTGAGAAGATAATAAATCCTTTGCTGTGAATCTCTCAAATTGCACGACTGTTTGATTTTTCAAATAATATCTTTGGAAGCACAGAAAGTTTTGTCTGATACTAAGCAATATTGTTCCTGCGTCATTACCAACAGCACTGGGCCTTTTTCGGGACTTTTCAATACTATCTCAAATAATTTTTAGGCATTGAAAGTCACAGAATGAGAAATAAATTCACCTCATCCCCTGACAAAATGGTTCACTCAGGGGTGAGCATTTCCATACTGACAGGCCCAAGTATATTTGCAACCCTCCAGCTACCAGCATTGTGTGCGTGTGTGTTGGGGTGGGGGTGCGCGGTTTAGGGAGAGGTTTATATGTTGATGGTGCTGTCAATTTGGTTGGTTATGTGAGCTGCTGCCCTATCTCCCACCCAGACTGAATCGTCGAAGGTTATCACCCTCTGCCGCTGTCACTGCAGTAGGGTGGGGAGGCCAGTTGAGGGAGAGATCGTGTCATTTTAAACACCACAGACACTGTCAGACCTGCACCCATGTATAGAGGCTCACAGAGCCAAATGCAGACACACAGGTAAATTGGGCGCGGGGGTGGGTCAGGTGGTGCGGAGATGGATATCGGGCACTCCACCACCCGGCTTCGCTCTTTCAATCCTATTCAGATCTGTTTCTCCCGGAATAGGAGATGGTGTAGGTGGGGAGAGGGGGTGGGAGATGGTGACGTGTCCAGAGGGAGTCAGTCAACAATGTTGTATGCATGCGGCTCTAATAGTGAATGAGCTATAGTAGAGGGGAAAGAGAGTGAGAGAGAGAGCGAGGGGAAGGTGTTACATACTGGGTGGTGAGCCCAGACCATGATTGCTGGGTGGTGAGCCCAGACCATGATCGCTGGGTCTGGTGGTGAGACCTCCTCTGGGAGGAGAATGGTCCCCCTCTGTACTAAACCATTCACCAGGACCTACATGCCCCTGTCGACAAACCGTGGTGTAATTACCCCTTATCTGCCATGTTCAGGGTAAAGCTTAGCCATGTGCCTATTGGCCTTTTAACGATGGCACCATTGCCAAGGATCACAGATACCAAGGGGCATGCAGGTGATGGTGAGTACCTCCAACCTTGATGGGTGGGAGAATCGGGCTGCTATTGAAGGAGAGGGACACCGTGGGGTGGGGTGGGTAGCGAATGAGGTGAGTCCGATAAGATAGCACCAGGAAACTAGCTCAGCCTCGTGCAGACAACCCCTCCATCACACTCAATGAAAATGGCACTGAGACAAATTAATTTTACATTCAAACCGATGAGTCGAAGACTCTGTTGACCCCAATCCCAGTTACAATGCTGCAGCTGCTTGACCAATGCACTCCATCACAGAGAAGGAGCTAATCGTCACCTAACATTTGGGAAATAAGGTAGTGGGGAGGGGGTGGTTTTGGTATCAGTGGGGGAGCACTTTATGGCAATTCATCATAATTCTATCAGTTTTAAAATAATGATGCTAAGGGATGTAGCAGGTCTGAAATTTAAAGTTCTAATTTGTTGAAAACCAACTTTGATGATATTAACTAAGAATGTTCAAAGTCGATTGGGACAGATATTCGCAGAGAAGGGGAGTCAGTTGAGAAGTGAGAAGCCTTCAAAAATGTGATGTCAGAAGTACAGAACATTATGTCTCTGTTAGGGTGAAGGGTAAGGCTGGTACGTGTAAAGAATGCTGGAGGGTTGGAGAAGTTGAGGTTCTGGTCACAGATAAAAGGGAAGCATATATCAGGTATAGGCAACAGGAATCGTGGGTTTCTTCTTCATTCATACACACGATGAGGGCGACCCTGGCTAGGTAAGCATCTATTACGCATCCCTAATTTCCCAGAGGTCAGTTAGCAGTCAACCACATTGCTCTCGGTCTGGAGTCACTTGTAGGCCAGATCAGGTAAGGATGGCAGTTTGTTTCCTTAAAGGGTGTCAGTGAACTAGATGGATTTTTCTGACAATCGGAATGGTCATCATTAGCCACTTAATTCCTGATTTAAAGTGAATCACTAGAAGATTCTGAAGGCAACAAGAGTATACTTAAGAGGGAAATTGCGAGCATAAAAAAGAGACATGTGATAACTTTGGCAAATAGAGTTAAAGAGAATCCAAAGGAATTCTACAAATGCGTCAAGGACAAAAGAGTAACTGTGGAGAGAATAGGACATCCTTAAAGATCAGCAAGATTGCCCATGTGCAGAACCACAGTGAATGGGGGAGGTACTGAACGAATATTTTGTATCAGTATTTACTATACAGGAGGATATGGAAGTTAGAGAACTTGGGAAAATCGTAGTAACATCTTGGAAAGTGTCTGCATTACAGAGGAGCTGCTGGAGGTCTTAAAACATACAAAGGGAAGAAAAGGTCCTGGCTTTTATTGGATGTACGCTAAAACTCTGTGGGAACCTATGGAAGTGATTGCTGGGCCGCTTGCTATCATCAATAGACACAGGTAAAATGCCGGAAGACTGGAGGTTGACTAACGTGGTGCCACTATTTAAAGGATTTAGAAGGGTAATAAGGAAAAGCTAGTGACCCTGACGTCACTGGTGGGTAAATTGTTGGAATGGATTATGAGTTATCAGATTTCAATGCATTTTGAAAGGTACCGACTGATTAGGGATAGCCAACATAACTTTGTGCAAGCAAGATTGCGTTTCAATGACTTGACTGAGATTTTTTTGAAGAAGCGATTAAAAAGATTAATTAAGATAGAGTGGTGTACATTGTCGATGTGGACTTCAGTAAGGCATTGAATAACATTGTGCATGGTCATCTGTTTAACAAGGTTGGTTCATATCAAAGTTATTTGGATGCAAAGGTGGCTCAAAGGTAGGAGGCAGAGGGTGGTGGTAGAGAATAGCAATATCCTGGAAAAGGTTTGAAATGCTCCCCATACTGTGCAGGTAGTCCGGTTTATGGAGGAATCCGCTTGCACGGCCTGCCCAGCTCTCCATTTTAGACGTTACCTTACCCCAGTTTATGGTCCCTGGGCTGTTTCTCTGAAGCAGATTCAGAATTTGAGGCAATGGACCATTCCAGCAGATCTGGCAATGTCTTTATTCTTTGTTTGCATTCTTGTGAATTGGCCCACTGTTGTATCATTTATCCAGTTATTCCAATCCCCCCATCTCCTTATATCCATATTTTAAGCAAGTTATCAGTTAATAAGTTATTTGGTTTTTTTTCTGTATTTTTACGTGGCCTTAGTTTTTGACTCCCTCCTGAATCGATTGCTGCCATTGTGAAGCTCAGAAACAGTGAAATGGTGTGTGTCAGGCTGTTGATCACTTCGCGATGTGTCCCATGTGGTTCTCCAGGGACAGGGGTGTTCCAGCAGCTTTGACTCACGTGTTTGAAATTTGGTATGCACCTGCTCACGGAACGCCTGTTTGTCTCTCTCAGTTGATCGTGCGGTCAGTAAAACGAGGAAAATCCTGGACTATAATTGTAAAGGAACAGGCATCTAACTTGGAGCTCAGGGGCTTCTGACTGACTCCTGTTATTGGAAAGCTAGTGGGGTGGCTGGGGATGGATTGCTGGAGGTTGTTCTGTGAGCTGCCTCAGACATTCAGGGAGACCTTAGGGTTTGCTGACCCAACTTTGGATGGAGCATGGGGACTGTAGTTACTGCATCTGGGTCTGTAACATGAACAACAAATGGAGCAGAGGCTGCTGAGAGGGGAAGCACTGAAATCACGGAGTGGGTGTGTGTGGGGAAAAGGATTTGCTGCATCTGTCTGTGTTTTCGTCTGGACAAGCACATTCTCCCCGTGATATACACTAATGCACACTCTCTCTATTTGCTCCACACACACTCTCCCTCTCTCACATGCACACACGCGCACTCCATTCTGTCGCACGCACGCTTGCACTCTCTCCCTCTTGCACTCACACACACACACTCATCCTCACTTTCTCTCACGTACATAGAGTGTCTCTCTCTCCCCCCACCTTCACACAGACACGCCCCTCTCTCCCACATACGCACACACACGTATGCACGTATAAATCTGGGGGGTGAATTTGCATTTGCCCATTTGTATTTGCAGGTGCATTTTATTTTGTTCCAAAAACATACAATTTGTAGACAGTCAGTCAGTGTGATATTTTACAAACTCCTACTTTGTAAATAAAACCAGTCTGACATCAGATGAAGACACAGACAGCGTCAAAACAAGGTCTTTCACTTAGAATACATTGTCTGACCGCAAGTGTTACTTCATTTACTTGAAATTATTTCCAGGAGTGGCTCCAAATAAATTCTGCAATTTGCATATTAATCAATCAAACTTGCATCTCCATTCTAACTGATTAAGTATTTAAGAGCCATCTTAGGTGTGTGCAATTCATGTGCATAAGCTGTACAACCCTTTGATTTTTTTTCTTATACCTTCTGTGTTTAATGTCTTCCTCCCTCTTACATCTGATGAAGGAGAAGCGCAATGAAACCTTGTGTTTACAAATAAATCCATTGGACACTAACCTGGCGTCATTTGATTTTTCACCTTGTGCAAACCTGTCCAAAACCAGCGACTCCATATCATGGTTTTTACTGGTTAGCTAATCCTCTCCCCTGGCAAGTAAGTTGTTCCTAACCCCATGTGCCCTTATCTTCCATATTAATATCTTACGAGGCACGTTATGCACTGATGTCTGGAAGTCCAGATATAATACATCTATATGATCCCAATTATCAACCTTGCTTGTGACGGCTTTTTTAAAGAAAGTTAGTCAAATCATTCAAACATGATATATCCTTCATAAAACTATGTTCACTGTGCTGGATTGTTGCTTGACTTTGGAAATCTCCTGTTATTAATTCCTTCATAACGGCTTCTAAAAAAATTGTTTTCAATCCCAATAGTTTTCGCACTACTTTTCATTCCCGAGTGAAGCTGGTTATTCGAAGTCCTTCCCTTTCTATAATCTCTATGTTCCCTTTCACAATTCCTGTGTAACAGGCACAAGGCTGTAAAAGAGCTGCTCGAATTGCTGTATAAGAGGCATGAGTGGCTGATTGGACTCATTCTATTTCTGCTTTACGCACTCGCTTTGTTGAATGTCCTCCTGCTGTTCTGACATTATAGTCTCAATGGACTTGCATGTCCTGCTCCTATTTCTGACCAAGCCGCTCAAGATCTCAATGTCCACCTCCTGTTGCTCAATGATAGGTTTGGGGAATTATGAAATCTCCCTGGTCAAATGTCACTTTTCAAGGGCTGAAATATTTAGGAAAGTTGTGTTGCCCACAATGGGTAGCTCATTGGTTGGACTGCTGCCTCACTGTACCAGAGATCTCAGTTCAATTTCAGTTTCCAGTTTCCACCCACAGTCACAAGATGCGCATGTTAGGTGGGTTGGCCAAGCTAAATTACCCATAATGTCCGGGGATGTGGAGGCTAGGGGCATCAGTCTTGGAAAATGCCAGGTTATAAAGATTGTGTGGGGATTGGATGGGATGGTTTTCGGAGGATCAGTGTGGAGTCGATGGGCCAAATGGCCTGTTTCCACACTGCAGGGATTTTATGATTAACACCTTTGTTGCAGAAATCAGTTGTGTGAACAATCTTTGAATTCATTCCAATATCCTTTCCTCAGTGAGGAGATTAAATCTGCGTGCACCACTCCAGAAGTTATCTCACTAAGTCACTGTACAGGAGCAGCAACACTTTACCAGCCTGCTGTAAGGTTCCCACGAAGGTTAGAGCAGTCTCAGCGCTCTGGCAAGTACACAGCATTGTTGAAAGATCATTGTCCTTCTCTACTCCACTAGCATAACGGGAGATCTGGTGATAACGTCGCAATGACACTTGAGAAGAACAGGTAAGGTGTGGCAATATGATATCAATGTTGAGATATGCCTCACCAAACATCTCGCCTGAATCTACCAAGAACGTCGCCATGGCCCATGTCACGCAGATTCCACAGAATCTGGTAAGAGGAGCTCAGAAATAGCAAGGAGAAGCAAACATTCAGAGTTATATATCAAAGTCAAAATTGTGATACAAATGTTGTGTATGGGCCAAAACAGGAAATTAGACATACAACTTTGTGGGTATTGCAGTAATAATGGGCAGCTTCAAGTTACATCTAAAGAGTGTTAACCCAAGTGAATGTTAATGCTGGAAAAATAGATTTCACGAGAGTCTATGAGGTGGGCTGCTTTAACGATATGTTGAACACCGAGCTAGAGATCAGGTTGTTCAGGAATTGATTATGTGTGATCAGAACAGCTAATTGAAGACTTTGTTGTAAAGGAGCTTTTGGGAATAGTGACCTTAATATTTTGAATTTAAGTAACATCTGAATACAACGTAGTTTTTTTTTCTGATATTAATGGTACATGCCTGAGTCATGCAAGCCATTAAAATACGAGAATAAAGTTGGCTTCAGTGAATTTGAGAAGTACATTAAAATGATTTAATGAAAGACAGGCAAAGTCTTTTATTCATACAAACACTGTAAGGTCTGTAGGGACATTCTCGAGATTAATACCTCAGATGGCAAGATTGTCTCATAAGGGAACACTGCTTGTGTTCCAGAGAAGTTCAGAGAATGAGAGGTGATCGAAATGAAACTTTAAAAACTCACACAGAATGGAGTGACGAACATGGGCATTGACAAGTGAGAGCAATATTAGTGAGAGTCCCAAGATATTCCACAAGGACATCAAGCAGAGTAGAATAACCAGGGAATAATTAGGACCGATTATACACCGAGGGAGCAATCTGGGTGTGAAGCTGGAGAAGATTGCTAGATTGTGACATGAGATCTTCATATCTATTTTACTTGGGAGAAGAAGGAGGCAAGTACATATTTCAAGAAGACCGGACTGGGAAGCTCTTGAGCAGATTGATGTAAGATGCTAGCAGGAAATGATGGTTTTGGCAGGTATAAAATTGGACAAGTCCCCAGGTCTGGAAGAGATGTATCACAGCTGCAGTGGGAGACAAGGGAGTAAATGCCCTGACTCAAATGTTTAAGTATTATCTAGTAACAGCGGAGTTGCCAGAGTAATAGAGAGCACCCTTTACAGGAGGTGTTGGTGCAGGTAGACCAGGGAACTATAGATCAGTGAGTATCAGATCAGTGTCAGGGAAACTACTGGGGAAAACAGAGAAGGAGACAATTGATCTTCATTGAGAGAGGCAATGTTTGATCAGGGATCGACAGCATGAAGTTATGAGAGAGTGGTAATGCCGAACGAATTTTATTGATATTTTTCGAGGAGGTCGTTTATATGTTTTCTTTTTAACCAACACCTTTGACAAAGCCTCACATGCAAAACTGATAAAGAAAGTACAATCTCATGGTATCAAGGATAACTAGGTAGATGGCATTCAAATTGTCTTCGAGGCAGGAGAAAGAGGGTGGTGGGAGAAGGCTGTTTGTGTGACTGGAGACCAGTGACCCCTGGTGTACCCCAGGGATCAGTGCTGTATCCTTTATTTTTTGTGTTATTCATAAATGATGTCGATATGAATTTGGAGGGAGTGGGGTGTGTGTGATAAATCAGTGTATCTTTCACATAAAGATTGTTCGGGTGGTTAGCAGTGAGGTGGAAGGCCTTATGTTACAGGAGGATACAGATGGAATGCTCAGATGGGCAGATCAATGGCAGATGGAATGTAACCCTGATAAATATGAGGTGATGCAGTTTAGAAGAAGGAAGCAGACAGGGGAGTACTCAATGAATGGCAGCACACTAGGAAGCTCAGAGGGTGCTTCTCCGCACATCCCGGAATGTGACTGGCCAGGGTAATAGTTGAGTTAAGAAGGCATTGGGAATCGTAAATAGACTTTACTCATCGGAACATAGATCATTAGAGCTGTACAGGACTTTAGTTTGGCCAAGGTATAATACTGTACTGAGTTTTGGGAGCCAAATTACAGGAAGGATGTGGTTCTACTGGAGGGGGTGTTGAGGAGATTCACCAGGATGTTCCCTGGGTTGGAGCATGTCAACTGTGGAGAGAAGCTGGAACAGCTTGGTTTGTTTACTTTGTAGCAGAGAAGACTGAGGGGTGTGTGATTCAGAAGGATAAGATTAAGAGGGGCATGGACAGAGTGGATAGATAGCAACAGTTCCTTTTAGGCAAAGGGGCAAAATCAGGGAAACACACTTTTCAAGTGAAGGATTTGAGGATTTGAGGATTGTTTTTCATCCAGAGGGTATTGGGTTCTGGAATATACTTCTTGAGAGGGGAACTGTTATGGTAACCACATAACAGCTAAAAAGGACTTGGACGAGCTCTTGAAGTTTCATAAAATTCCTGGCTACAGGCCTCATGTAGGAGAGTGGGATGAGTGTAGACCGTGCTGTATGTCTGACAGTGCAAAGACTATGCTCCTAAGATTACATGGTTTGGACATGAATTGATGGGTTTCTGAAGAGAATATTAACAAGAATTATAAGGGTGAGCTGTCAATGGCAAATGTTAGAGAAAACAAGTGCAGCTTCGTTACAGTCTGAACCCAGAGGAAGGAGAATAGAGAGCAGGGCAATAGCAGAACTATTAAGCAATTGTTTCAATTCTGTCTTCACAGAAGGAAACAAACCAAATAAATCAAATCTTCCCAGCAAGACTGGAAAGCGTAAGTCTCGAGAGAAAAATAATGAAATTAGTAAATGAATGTTTTGGGAGAAATTATTGGGACTGAAAGTACGGTTGAATTTAGAATACAGATGGAAGGTGAAAAGATAAAGTCCAATACCAGAGTCCTGAGCTGAAAAAAAGAGACAACAATAGGATGAGGGAGGAGTTGGCTAAGGTTGGCTGGAAGCAAAGACTTTGAGGTGGAACCATTGATGAACAGTGGCTGGCTTTCAAAGCAGTTTTTTTTGCAAATGGGCAGCAACAGCATATAACAGTGAAATGGAAGGACTGTAGGAAAAGTATGATCTGCCATGGATGCCTCATGAAATGAGGGAAGCTATCAAAACAAAATAATTGTCATAAACAATGGCAAAGGCCAGTGGGAAACTAGACGATTGGAAAAGCTATAAAGGTTAAAGGAAAGCAACAAAAAAAACCTGTCAAGAAACATAAAAGTACGTGTATGGTATGAGCTGCCAGAGGATGTGGTGGAGACTGGTACAATTGAAACATTTAAGAGGCATTTGGAAGGGTATATGAATAGGAAGGGTTTGGAGGGATATGGGCCGTGTGCTGGTAGGTGGGACTAGATTGAGTTGGGATATCTGGTCGGCATGGACGGGTTGGACCAAAGGGTCTGTTTCCATGCTGTACATCTCTATGATTCTATGACTCTAAAAGATGCATAGATTATGAGAGCAAAATGCCTCAGAATAGACAGACAGATATCAAAAGATTCTAAAAATATATAAAGTGATAAGAATGGCTAAGGTAAATATTGGTCCTTAAGAGGGTGAGAAGGGGGATTTAGTGAGGAAATGGCTGAGGAATTGAATAGATATTTAGTCGATTTTCACAGTGAAGGGCACTAATAACATGGCAGAATTGTCAAAGAGAGGAAGGTAGGTGAGGACCTGAAAACAGCCATTCCCATGAGAGAGATCGTGTTGGGCAAGTTCACGGATCTAAAGTTAGATAAGCCTCCTGGCCCTGATGCAATGCAGCTTAAAAATGTGTTGCTGGAAAAGCGCAGCAGGTCAGGCAGCATCAAAGGAGAAGGAAAATCGACGTTTCGGGCATAAGCCCTCCAGCAACACATTTTTAAGCTCTGATTTCCAGCATCTGCAGTCCTCACTTTCTCCTGATGGAATGCATCCCAGTGTACTAACAGACGTGGTGGAAGAAATAGCAAATACATTTGTTTTCTAACTTCACTGGACGCTGGTACAGTTCCAGCAGAGTACAAAACAGGAAATCAGACACCATTGTTTAAAAAGGGTAGAAAAAAAGTGGGAATTATAGACCAATTAGCCTAACATGTACAGTGGGGAAAATACTTCAAGCTGTAATCAAAGAAAAAAATAGCAATGCATCTAGATAGAAATTGTTCAGTTGGACAGACACAGCATCAGTTCATGAAAGACAGTTCATGATTAACTAATTTACTGGAAAGCTATGAAGCTATTATGACCATGGGGACCCAGTAGATGTGGTGTACCGACATTTACAAAAGTCACCCGACGCAGCGCCGCCAAAAAAGCTGCTGCATAAGGTGTGTGGTGTTACGGGTAATGTATTTACATGGGTAGAGGATTGGTTAACAAACAGGAAGCAGAGAATGGGAATAAGTGAGTGAGTTTGTGGTTGCTGATCAGTGACTTGTCGTGTGCCTCTGGGATCAGTGTTGGAACCACAATTATTCACAGTTTAGATGGACGATTTGGAGTTGGTGACCACGTGTAATATCTCAAAGATTGTAGATGATACGGAAATGAGTGGCAGAGTAAATGTGCAGAGGACTGATAAACTTTTCAAAGCGACAAAAAAAAATTTAAGTGAGTGGGAAAAGGTCTGGCAGAAGGAGTACAATTATAATAAATTGGATTCATCCATTTTGGTAAAAATAACAGTAAAAAAAGCCTATTACTTGCATAGTAAAATGAGCATGCGTCTGTGCAGAGGGAGCTGGGTGTCCTTGTGCATGAATCACAGAAGTTGCTCTGCAGGTGCAGCAGGTAATTAAGAAGGCAAAAGGAATTTTGTTCTTCATTGCGAAAATGATTGAGTTTAAACACAGGGAGTTTATGTTGCTGCTGTACAGGGTGGTGGGAGGTCACACCTGCAATACTGTGTGCAGGTGTGGTCTCCCTACTTGAGAAAGTACGTCATAGCACTACAGTGGATGCAGAGGAGGTTCGCTGGGTTGGTTCCGGAGTTGCGGCAGTTGGCTTGTGAGGAGAGACTAAGTAGACTATAATTATATGTTGATTGGAATTTGAAAGAATGAGGGACAATTGGTAGAAACTGGTATAATTATGAAGGGAATAGATAAGATAAAAAGAGAGAGGATATTTCCAGTAGCAGGTGAGAATAGGGTAAGAGGACAAAATCTCAAAATTAGGTGGAGCAGATTTAGGATTGAATTGAGAAGGAACTTCTTGACCAAGAAGGTTGTGAATCTGTGGAATCCCCTGCCCAGTGAAATAGTTGAAGCTTTATCATTGAATGCCTTTAAATGTCAGCTAGATTTTTCTGAGCAGTAAAGGAACAAAGAGTTATGGTGAAGGGGCGGGTAAATGGACCTGAGGCCATGAAATGATCAGCCATGATCTTATTGATGCTCCTAGTTCTTATGTAATAGCTCAACATGAAATGGAAATCATATTTAAGAAACTGCCTGGTTGATACATACGGAGAAGCAATGGATGCAATGCATTTGGATTTTCAGAAAGATCTTGGTAAAGACTCTGGCCTAGTCTGCAAAGTCAAGTGTTACAAGGTTGGGGTTAAAATATGAACATGGTTTTAGAATAGGAGAGCTGACAGGAAACAATTAACAGGAATAAAACATTCTGTTTTGAAGTACAAGGATAATTGGGTGTCGCAGGGATTGGTGCTTGGGCCCCAACGATTTCAAATGCATGTCAAACATTTAGTTAAGGGACTCAAATGCAATAGTTCACAATCTGCTGACAGCACTAAACGAGGTTGGATTGTGAGCGGGTGAGGAGGATGTGAAAAAGCTCCAAGGTGGTTGAGGCAAGTGGGGTGAATGGGCAAATACGTGGCAGATGAGAGCAATGGGGTGGGTGTGATGGTATGTACTTTTGTGGGAACAGTGAAACAGCAACCTATCATTTGAAAAGAGATTAGTTGAAACATGTTGATCTTGAAAGGGATTTATGTTCTGACTTTGTTTCTTCTCTGCAGACCTCCAATGTCCATGCAAGGCAGTAAGTTCTGAACCTAAAAGTCAATAGTGGAAATGGCATTGGCATGCTGCCCACTGTACGCAGACCCACCAAGTGGGAAGCTGAAATATTGAAAAGCATTTCGATCTCCTTGTACACCAGTCATTGAAAGAAATATTGCAGGACAGAAAGCAGTTAGAAGGATAAATGATGTATTGACCGTTATTTCAGAGAATGTTGAGTACAGGAGTAAGGGTATCTTACTGCAGCTGTACAGGGCCTTGGCGAGATCCCATCTCGAATATTGTGCTGTATTGTGTGCAGTTTTGGTTTCCTTACTTAATAAAAGACAAACCTAACATTGAGGAAGTATAGTGAAGGATGACCAGACTGATTTCTGGGATGATTGGACCTGTATTCCATGGGCTTTACGAAAATGAGTGAAGATCTCAGTGACAAAAATAAAACTCTGACAGGGCGAGACAGATTGGAAGCAGGAACGATAATTCCCCTGGCCCGGACGTCTAAAACAATGGGTAACATTATTAGGTATGGGCAGGTCACACTGTATTGAGATGAGAATAAATGTCCGTATTCCGAGATTGGTGAACCTGGGGAGTTCTCTCCCACATAAGGGAGAACGTCCTGAGGATGCCAGGACACTTAATATAAATAAGGATTTCCGGACAATTAAGGAATCAGGAGACAGCTGGAGTACAGCTGTCACATGCCATCAGATGTGAGGAAGGAGATCTCTGCAGTGTCAACACGATGTGTTTCCCGTTCCCTTTACCAATATCGAGTTTTCTGTCGGTTTTATCCTTCCAAACTTCTGAGCTGTTTGATATATTTGAGTGCCTTGCTTGACCGTTTACGAGATCATTGAAGAGTTTATCACATGTCTGTGTATCTGGAGTCACTTTTACGACAGACAAGGAAAACACGAGAGATTCACTTCCTGAAAGGACATTGTGGAAGGAAATTGATGTTTACAATCAACATTGGTATTACTGGAACCAGATTTTACAGCTGATATTTTATAAATTATTTTTAACTTCCATCAGCTGCCAGTGCATTAACCTGATCTGGATTAGTAATCCAGTGCCATTTCCACAACAGTACCATCTCCACATGGGGACCTATCGGAAACCACACTGAGCAGTTTATTTCTGTGATGCTTGACAGCTCTGTCAGAAAAACGACCACTAATTTGCCTTTTGTGATGGCACTGAGGGTGTGGTAATTGGTCAGATTGCAACCATTCCTCTCTTTAGGAACTGGAGACAGCTGAGTAATTTTCCGCATTGCCAGTGAAGATGTCAGAGTTATCAGCTTTGTGGTAGTGATAGACTGAGGGATTATCCCATTCAAAAAGTTACAGATTGCGCTTGAATATAATGCTGCTTCTGCTGATGTTGCTGCTGTGATCTAGAGAACCACATCAATGTCAGGAATTCTCTATTTAAGAAAGTTCAGAGATTTATATCACTAAAGTATTTATAGAGGATGTTTTACTTGGAAATGAATTGAGGGCAATGAAGAATTAATAGACTCTTACCCTCATACAATATGAAAACAGAGCCTTTGGCCCAACTCATCCATGCTCGCCAGGTTTCCTAAACTGAACAAGTTCTATTTTTCTGTTTTTGGCACTTTCCCCTCCAAAACTTTCCTATTCATATATACATCAAATTACCTTTCAATTGTTGTAATTGCACTCACTAATACCACTTCCTCTGACAACTCACTACATGTACGCACCACTCGCTGTGAGAAACAGCTTCCTTTAGATTTCATTTAAATCTCTTCCCTCTCACCTTAAACATATCTTCTCAGAATTTGGGCACCTCCACCCTGGGGAAAAGACTTTGGCTATTCATCCTATCCATGTCCCTCATGATTTTATAAAGCTCAAAAAGGTTACCCCTCAGCCTCCTACACAAAAGGAACAAAATGACAGCCTATCCTTATACCGCAAAACCTCCAATCTCCCTCACACCATTTAAAATATTTTGTCCCCTTTCCAGTTTATAACATCCTTCCTTTAGCACGGCGACAAGACTTGTACTCAGTACCCAAACGTGACCTTACCATTCTCTTTTACAAGCACAACATGATATCCCAATTCCTATAATCAATGCTCTGACCGATGAAGGTAAGCCTGCCTAACACCTTCTTCACCACCATGTCTAACTGTGACTCCACTTGCAAGGAACTATGTACCTGCACCCTGGATCTCTCTGTTTGACAGCACTCCCCAATGCCCTACCGTTAACTGTATGAATCCTGTCCTGGCTTGCTTAACAAAATGCAACAGCTCACATTTATCTGCATGAAGCTCTATCTGCAAATCATCAGCCAACTTTCCCAGTTGGTCAAGATCTTATTGTTCTCCAAGATAACCTTCTTCACTGTCCACTATTAACACCAATTTTGGGGTTTCATCTACGAACGTACTATCCATGGTTCCTATATTATGATCCGAATCATTTACAAAAACAATGAACAGCAGCAGCCTGGTCCTTGTGGCAACCACTTGTCACAGGCCTCCAATTGGAACAACAAATCTCTCCCAGCACCATCGACCTCCTACTGTCAAGCCAATTTTGTCTGTAATTGGATAGCTCTCCCTGATCCCCTGTGATGTAAGCTTATTAAACAGGCTACCATGTGGAACCTGTTGGTCCTCACTATTTCCATTTAGACAACGTATGCTGCTTTACCTTCATCTATTTTCTTCATCAACTCTTCAAAATTGCAATCTAGTTTGTGAGACGTGGATTCCCAGACGCAAGGTCGTGCTGAATATCCCTAATCAGTCCTTGCCTTTCCAAATGCATGTAAATCCTGCCTCTCAGTATCTCCTACAAAGTCTTACCCACGCTTGACATCAAACACACTGGTCTGCAGTTCCATGCTTTTCCTTGCAGCCTTGTTACAAATAGCTGTCATTAGCTGTCTTCCTGTCTTCCAGCACCTCAACCGTGGCTATCAGTGATACACATAAGAAAGTCAAGAGAATTGCAGATTTCGTAAACCAGAAACAAAGCTCAACATGTCTGGCAGCATCTGTGCAGAGAATTAAGATTTAATGTGTTACAACACGGGGGAAATCTCCCCCACCCCCCCACCCCCCGCTAATTTAAACCTGCAACACAGAAAAGGATTAACCCGTGCTGTAATCTGTTAAAATTCGGGAGGCCAAGAACCATCCGAAAGGTCACTATTTAAAGTAAAAATTAATAACTTTTTTTTTAAAGTCTAACAGAGAATAATTAACTAACAACTATTTGCAACTCCTCTCTCTGACCTACCTTTTATTTTCCCTTCTACAATACTGGTCCAATAAAAAAAACTCAATTAAGATTTGCTAAAACATTCAAATTTCAGAACCAGACCGCTGTCAAATCTTCTCTTTGTATTTTCCTCTGTCATCTTTTCTTTTCCTTCGGGTTTCTGTTTCCTAGGGCATTGACAAATAAAGGTACATGTAGGAGAGCTGTGCTCCGGGAAGTCAGTCTGCAGATGTTGGTGATGTTTGTTTTGGTTTTATACCCCAAAGCATCGGGTCATTTCATTTGTTTTTATCATTGTCAAAATGCAAAATTCAAACTCGATTGGAGTTTAGAATCTTGGGGCACAATGTAAATTGCTTGATCGAATTTCATTTTATTATGGTCTCATAGCTATCCAGGTACTGCCAGTTTCTGGACCAAATGTTACATTATAAATTTTCCAGAACTCGCTGTGCTTGTAAATCCTTCAACTCTCTTAAAGATACAATACCCTTTTACACCTTCATAACACCTTCCCTCTCAAAAAAAAAGAACCACCATAATGAAAACATGGTCTTATTTCTTTTTGTATTCTTTAAACAGATGACTATAACATACTGATAACTTAAATCTAAGTTCACCTAAACTTTTTCCCGTATACCTATATTTAACATTGGATAAATAAAAATCTCATCTAAACTTTAAGAGTTAAATCCGTGAGAACGCCTCTGCAATTACATTTAAATGACATACTGCATGTACAATTTTAAAATTAAAAGTCTGTAACATAGTCTCCAATGAAATATTATTTAAAGCGTTCTAATGATGTAAGCAGATTGGGATCCGTGTATACAATTGCCTCCAATGCATTACTCGTGACTTACACATTAAAATGCCATAATGCTAGTACCAAACTCAATAGTTCTGTCTCAATCATGGAATGTTTCCTCTCGTGGCTGTTGAGTTTCTTTGAAAAGTACAATTCCATCTCATCGTCCTGTAGCAATACAGCTCCATCTCCTATGTCACTATCATCGATTGCAGCTTTGAAAAGTTTCGTAAAGTTTGGTGTATCTAAAACTAGGTTGGTGGTCAATATTTCTTTTTAATGGACGAGGGCCTCCTGGTATTGTTCTGTACACTAAAACTTTGTGTTCTTTTTCAGCAAATTGGTTAACGGTGCCACTACACTGCTGTCGTTTGGAACAAAGCTCTGAATGAATCCGCTGAGACCGAAGAAATGAAGCACTTTTTTCTTTGAGGTTGGTCGTGGAAATTCCTCGGTAGCTTTTGTCTTTGCATTCCATGGAGTCAAAACCATGCCCAAGAACATCACGTCTGCTTTCACAAATTCAGTTTTCTTTAATTTTACCACCAGTTTTGCTGCTTATATTTGTTCAAAGAGCTCTGCCAACTGTACCAAGTGATCTTTCCAGGACTTACTAAAGATCACTACATCGTCCAAATGAACTGCGCAGTTTGTTAACCCAGCCACACATCTGTTCTTGAGTGTTTGGAATGTGTTGGGTGCGTTCTTCATTTCAAAGGGCATTAGTTGTAATTGATACAGCTGATTTGGTGTTACTAATCAGAAATTTCTTTCACCCTCTCTGATAAAGGTACCTCTGATAAAGTAACCATGCATTAAATCCAACTTGGTGATGTAACTGACTTGTCCAACTTTCTCGATACAGTCCTCCAATGTTGGTATTGGATATTTCTGAATTTGTAACAGTGTTGACCTTCCAAGAAAAAAATATTGATTCCTGTCAGGTTTGGGACGATTGGCGAACTCCACTTGCTCTGGCTTGGTTTGATGATGTCCTCATTGAACATGGCCTCCACCTTTTTCTGGACCTATCTGGCTTTGAGAGGATTAAGCAACTATGGATGCCGATCTATTGGAACAGTATTCCCTATGTCTACTTCATGTACAATAGCATTTGTTCTCCACATATGATTCTTACATATGTCCTCATACTGCAATAACAAATCTTTCAACTTTGTTCTATGCTCCTGAGACAGACAGCTTATGAACCTATCCCACTGCTCAAGGACTTCTACATTTTTAACATATTTTGAGGCACATCAAACTCCACAAAATTTGGATTTGGTTCCTCACTGTGCGGGGCAGTAACTGACACCTGTTTCTCCAATTCTATCTCTCGTCTACTTTTCAGGAGGGGACGTACACAATCATTTATAACGAACATGAAGGGGTCTTCGAATGCGGGATCTGGCAACAGAGGTGTTAGTTTCATTACTGCCTGTGGCCTACTACCATTTGGCATGAATGACTCATATGTCAAAAGTTAACCACGTACTTGTGCATTTCAGGTCAATAAAAATATTTTTCTCCCTTAGCCTGAGTCTTTCGTACTCCTAGGTGAGCTCCTACAGGTAGTTCATGTGCTACCCATAACACTTCCTGTCTGTATGCTATCAGCAACACAATCTGGTGCACTTCGGCACATTTCTCCTCCGCACTAACTTGACATGGTCTCCATTTCTGTCTTAAAATTCTATCTTTCAGATAAAAACTCTCACGAATATCCTCTGTTCCGTTTTTCAGAATACGCATCCACATATAAATCTTTTATCATCTCGTCTGTCTGTTGCAAGTCACTTCGTCTTTCAGGACGAAACCCCTCTGACTGACCCACTGCCTGTTCAGGTTTTACCTGCACCTTTACGGCAAACAGGATGTCCATTAACTGAACATCAACTCCTTCATCTTTGTCTTCAGTTGTTCTTTGTGCTCCGACTTATGATTGTGGCATCTGGTTACTGTACAGCCTGGGAAAATACCAGGATATTTCTGATTTAACTCCTCAGTTTCTTAATCTTCCTTGGGCTTCTCCACAATAAGGGGTATCACTCCCAACTTGGACCATGCTAAATCATTCTCAAGAACAAACTGGATTCCTGGAACTGACTCTCTGTCAATCATTCCCACTGTAACTTCCCCAGTCTTGGGTAGGCACTCCAACCTGATCTTCCATAGGGGAATGCTACATTTCTGTCCATCTATTCCACAAATCGCCACAGTCTCCTGTAACATATCAGAAAGATTGCAGATTTGCTCATCTCTTACTATTAGAGACAGGTTAGACCCTGTATCTCTCAAAATTATAACTTCTTGCCCTTCTATCCCTGTTATTTCTGAGTAAACTTTACTCACAGAGGTGAATTCTTTGTAGAGATCAGGCACTAACTCCACGCCCAACCCGTGCCTAGGCTGTGCACTTTTCTGCAGCTCCTCAGCTCGTGTTGGGGTTTCCTTTACAACTTTTACTAATGCCACTGGCTTACCTTCTTTTACCACATCTTTTCCCACAGTGCCTTTCTTAACGACGAGCAACCATATGTATCCCTCCTTACGGCAGTGAATACATAATTTTCCTGACACTGTAATTTTCTGTGTCCCACTCCATTACTGTGAAAACACCTGAGGCCTTTCACCTCCTTTCCACTCTCTTGGGCATCTTCTTTAACCCTTGGTAAACTCTTCTTCTCTACTCTTTCTTTTTTAGTGTAGCATATCCCCTTCTCCCAAATTCTATCCCTCATAGGACGAAATTCTGGCTGGAAG
This sequence comes from Chiloscyllium punctatum, assembly GCF_047496795.1. Taxonomy (NCBI): domain Eukaryota; kingdom Metazoa; phylum Chordata; class Chondrichthyes; order Orectolobiformes; family Hemiscylliidae; genus Chiloscyllium; species Chiloscyllium punctatum. The sequence goes on from NC_092780.1 coordinate 57,228,498, forward strand.
CTTGTCTTATGCAGGACCATGTACTCATCTGTTAATTCTCTTGCCCTTCTCAATTCCTGAACTTTCTGTTCCTACAAGTGAATTCTTATCATTTCTGGAAGTGCGTTTTTAAACTCCTCCAGCAGAATAATCTCCTTTCGAGCCTCATAGGTCTTAGCTATCTTTAAAGCCCGCACCCATCAATCAAAATGCCTATGTTTAATTCTTTTGAACTCAACATTAGGGTGACCTGAATCCTTCCTTAATTTTCTGAACTGCTATCTATATGCTTCCAGTACCAATTTGTAAGCACTTAAAACGGCTTGTTTGACGTCTTCATAACCTCCTGAACCATCATCTGACAGCGCAGCAAATACCTCACTAGCCCTGCCTACCAGCTTAGTCCGAACTAGCATTACCCATAGATCCTTGGACCATTCCACCTGCCGAGCCAAATTTTCAAATGAAATAAAGAAGGCTTCAACACCTTTCTCATCAAAACGTCACAGAGCTTTTGACACAGTTGTATATATCACTAACGCCCCTTTTAATCTCCATCCTGTTAACTTAACCTTGCTGACTATATCGCAATTTCTCAAGTTCAAATTCTCTCTCGTTTTTGCTCAGTTAAAAATTTATTTCTCTTTTTCTCCCTCTGTATTCTCTCTTTGATCGGCTAAGAACCTTCTCCTCTCTTTCTTCTCTCTCTTACTCCCTCCCTTTGTTTATCTTTAAACTGCATTTTCTTCAATTGTAATTTAAGTTTTCTTTTCTAAATATCCTGCACTTGTCTGTTTCTCTGACGCACCTTAGTGTTTGAGTAATTTCCTGTCAGTTTCTGCTTTACTCTTGTTCTTGGTTAGACCCAAATCTAAATTCTTTGCTAATTCTAAACGTTTGGCCTTTATCTTTCCTTTTAAATGCCCTCGGCAAATGTGAGAATCATCTTCAAACCCCTGAAAATCTTTAACATTTTTTAAGATCCATTTCTCTCACTTTAAATTTAACCAATCGCAAGTCACTGAAATTAAATAAACTGTCTCACCGACGTTTTATTTAAAGAGCTCGCACAATAATGTGCAAATAATTAAATCTACTGTGAGTTAACTCTGTCCAATTCTCAGACTGGATCTGACTAAGCCTGTTCAAATTGCAAAGGAAAACCCACATAGCGTTTAACACAGGGTAAACCTCTCTCCTAATTTCAACCAGACACAGAGAAAAAGTTCACCTCATGCTGGAAACTGTTAAATTTCGAGAGGCAAAGATCTAATTAGAGAGGTCACTATTTAAGTAAAACTAACCATTTTGCTGGTTAAGTCCAGCAGAGAATGGTAAAATGAAAAACTATTCAGATCTCCTTTCGTTAAACCTATCTTTTACCTCCCACACTACAATACTGATCTGATAAAATAAAACACCACGATTAAGATTTACAACAAATATAAATGCACTCCAAAACCAGTCAGCTGTTTCAATTCTCCTTTGTAGGTTTTGCTCTGTAGGTTTTTTTCTCTAGGTCGGCTAATATGTTCTGCTGTCGAAACCTCTTATAGACAGGTACCTTTTAGAAAGCTCTTCAGCTAGCAGTCTATCTTTGTGGCTGTCCTGGGCAGTTCTCCCGCTAAAAGTTCAAAATGAGCGATTTTATAACTCAAAACATTGGATCATTTCATTGATTTTGAAGTCATAAAATACATTATATTTCAAACTCGATTGGATTTCAGTGTATTTTGGCATAATTTAAACTGACTGGCCCAATTTGAATTTGTTTTTGTTCCATGGCAACTCAGAATCACTGTTGATTTCGCAGTCAAATTTTATATTTTAACTACTTTCAGAATAATGTACACCTCTACACCTTCATAACAATATCTTTTGTTTTCTGTAAATTTGATGATCTTAGTAAGTTCACATAATAGCATATTCTGTTCCATAAAAAGACATGTTCACTATCATCCTTCCATTATCTAAATCCTTCTTTCCAGTTATGATTCCAATTACTAACAATATTACTGGTATTCTTCAACAAATTAATACATTGTGTGTGTGTGTCTGTTTGCGTGTCTGTGTGTGTGTGTGTGTGTGTTTTATGATTAATCCGCTGTAATTAAACTGACATGAAAGAATGAGATGCAATCACATTCCCATATGAAGAAGTAATTGTGCAACGTTTCTGAGATTTCTGATATTAAAAAAAGGTGCAAAAATCTCCTTTATTCAGGATTGGAAAGTGAGCACATGACGTTCATGTACAGAACAGAAGTAATTTAATGAACATTTCCTGGGATTATTGAACAACCAAATATTTAGTTTTCTCCTGAGAGCGTAAATTCAGCATTTTTCAAGTCTGAGTTGCACATGTTTTATAGCAATATGCAATCGTCATCAGTAACAAAAGCAGCAATTGCTGGAAATGCTCAGTCGTTCTGGCAGTATCTGTTGTGAGAAAGCAGATTCAACATAGTGCAGCGGAATAGGTCTGGGATGTTTACTTTTCGCCAGCAGTGTTTAGCAATGTGCCTGTTAGATGCATTAGTCAGGGATAAATGCAGAGTAACAGAGTAGGGGGATGGGTCTGGGTATGTTACTCTTTGGAGGGTCAGCGTAGACATGCTGTATGAAACGGCCTGCTTCCCCACCGTAGGGATCCTGTAATTCTATGAATTATTCATACAAAGGGTGGTTAGTACAAGGATCAAGAATGTCTCAGAGCATGTTCAGGGCACACTGAAGGGGGAGGGTGAACAGCCAGTGGTCGCGGTACACATTGATATCAATGACAGAGGTAAGAAGAGTGAAAGGTCCTGCAAAAAAAAAATCTCAGGAAGCTCGGAGTGAGTTTTAAAGTAAGATCTCCAGAATCATAATCATGGGATTGCTCCCTGTGCCACCTGGAAGTGAGACAAGGAAGAGGAAGATAGTCGAGTTGAATATGTGGCTAAAGACCTGGTCTGGGAGGAGGCTTTCTGATTTTTGGATGATTCGGATAACTTCCAGGTCAGGTGGGAACTGTACGAAAAGTACAGGGTTCACATTAACTGGAGGGGCCCCAACATCCTGCAAGAGAGGTGTGATAGTGTAACTAGAGTAGATTTAAGCTAATAATACAGGAGGCTGGGACCAAAGCAGAAGGTCAGAAACTGAGCAGAAAGTAGAGTTTACTCGAATAAACAGGCGTAGCCAGTTTAATAATCATGCTGAAGGAAGGAAACATCACTATTTAAAAATGTGAATCGAAAGTTGGAGTAAATAATAGGCTCACTATTGTTGGGGATCAATAAATAAAGATGGACAGCCTGTGCACAAAAATATTAAAAGAGATAAACAAATCAATGGTGGTTGGTGCCAGGATCAAGATCTCTCAAAGCATGTTCAGGGCAGCCTGAAGGGGGAGGGTGAGCAGCCAGTGGTCGTGGTACACATTGGTACCAATGACAGAAGTGAAAGGCCCTGCAAAGAAAGCTCAGGGAGCTCGGAGTGAGCTTAAATGCAGGATCTCCAGGATTGTAATCTTGGGATTGCTCCCTGTGCCACCTGGAAGTGAGACAAGGAAGAGGAAGATAATCAATTTGAATATGTGGAAAACTCTTAAACTAAATGTGTGCAGTATTTGGAGTAAAATGAATGAGCTGACAGCTCAAACAGAGATAAATAGGTATGGCCTTGTGGGAATTACTGAAACATGGTTACAGGAAGGTCGGGACTGGGGTGTTAAATGTCAAGGGGACTCTATTCAGGCAAGAAGGAACAGCAGGTGGAGTGTCTGTATTCGTTAAGGATAATGTCAAGGCTGTATTAAGAAATGATATTACCAAGTGGAACGAAAATTATTAATCAATTTGGTTCGAAATAATACACATGGAAAGAAAAACATGAGTAGGAACATTTCCAGCCCACAAGCTCCCACCCCGGAAAACTACTTTCAAAGTAGCGAATAGCATGAGGCAGGGAATATTGATGACTTGAGACAAGGGCACAAGAGTGATTATGAGTAAACTGAACATTCACATTTACTGGATTAATCAGTTTGGCAAGGGGAACTTCAGAGAACGATTCACGAAATGTATGTAGGATTATTTCTTCGAGTATCATGAGATCTATCCAAACAGAGAACTGGCTTTGGTATTACATAATGAGGAAGGCGTGATAAATCATATTATTGCACTGGATTATGTTAGAAAGAGTGACCACAGCATGCTGGAGTTTCACATTCAGATTGAAACAGGAAAAACAGAGTCACATATGAGAGGTTTAGTGTTGGACAATGATAATTTTACTGGCCTGAGGAAGGGTTTGGCCCGAGTGGAGTTGGCAAAATATTAAAGGGCGAGACAGTTGAAGAATAGTGGCAACTACTTAGGGAGATAATTGAAACCCCTCAATTAAAGTGTAATCTTGAGTGGAAGATGAATTGTAAAAAGTTGAAAAGTGATCGATGCCTGAACAAAGAAATCAATAATAACATGAAGGTGATAGCCTGGTCGTATTATCGCCGACCAATAATCCAGATAATGGTCTGGGGACACAGCTTCAAATGCCACCATGGTAGATGGTGGAAGATAAATTTAACATAAAACTTGAATTAAGAGACTATTAATGATAATGAAATCACTGCTCATTGTTGGATATAACCATCTGTTTCATGACTCTCCTTTCGGGACAGAAACCACCATCCTTACCTGATCTGACCTACATGTGACTTTAAACCCATACAAATTTGGTTGATGCATAACTGCCCTCTGGGCAATTAGGGACGGACAATGCGTGCTGTGTAACCCAGTGACGCCATCATCCTGTGAACGAATTAAAGAAAAACACTTACACTGTCAGCAAATGGTTACGAAAAGCAAAAGCAAAATGGTGACGAAGGAAAACGAGTAGAAATCATAATAATTGATAAAGAACACTTCTCTGAGTAGAGAAAAAGGAAAAGAATGCTGTACCGAAATGTTGTTCTTTAAGAGGATGAAAACGGCAAGTTAATAATGGGAAACTCAGAAGTGGCAGAGGCAAAACCAAGATTTACTATTTTCACAGTGGAAGGTAATTTCTTCCCAAAATGTATAACAATTGCAAAGGATCTTGATGGAAGTACAATGATGAGGAAGAAGATATTAAATACATTGATGGGATTAAAGTCAGGTCAGGCCCTCGGCCTGCACTCTATCATATTAAAGGAGGTAACAGCAGAGGTACCGGATACGTTAGTAACGATATTCAAAACATCCCTGGATTCTAGAACAGTGCCGAAGTATTGGAAAATTAATAATATGGCACTATCATTCAAAACAGGAGATAGGCAAATAAATCACAAACTATAGACAAATCAGTTTAACCTTTGTCGTGGGGAAGTTTCTTCAACAACCATAAAGTAGGAAATTACTGAACACTTGGAAAAACAAAAATTAATTCACCAGTGTCAGCAAGGCTTCATGATTGATATATTGTGCTTGGCAAAGCTGTTGGAGTTCTTTAAGAATGTAACCAACAATGTGAATAATTGGGATACAGTAACTGCTGTCCATCTAAACTTCAGAAGGCATTTGACAAGGTGGTGCATAAAGGACTGATCTAGAAGGTTCGATCCCGGGGGTTAAGTGTGGAGAATTGAATTGGATAGAGGATTGGTTGACTAACAGAAAGCAAAGCATTGGGGTAAATGATCTTTCTCTGGCGAAGTGAAACTAGTGAGGTGCTGCAGTGTTAAGTGTTCGGACCTCAATTGTTTGCAATTTGCCCAAATGACCTGGAAGGAGAGACCAAGTGCAGTAACTAAATTCACCGATGGTATAAAACTAGGTGGTAAAACAGGCTGCAATGAGGACGTAAAGAGTTTACAGATGAATATTGATAGGCTTGGAAAATGGGGCAGATTGCTGTATTTGGAAGATGGTGTTTAATCTGGATAAGTGCAAACTTGAATTTCCTACCGCCATTCTTAATGTCTCTGTTCTTGTGTTGCTCCATCAACAGTTCTTTGGATTTTGTTCATCGTTGATGGCTAGGGTAACAGGAATTCAGGGGTTTTGTTGAGGGAGATACAGGTTGCTCTGTGTGTGAGGAACATGACATTAATGTGGAGAAAATACCACAGTCAGGCCTTGTTGATTACCACAGTAGGCCTGGCAACCAGGTGGCCTATCCCTGTTCTTAATAAACCAAATCACACTGTTGCAGTCAGACAGTCAATCCATAATTTATATGCCCATCTCATAATAAATGGACAAATTACCATTTAGATTGGAAGTAAAGATTTGGCAAGTCCTTTTAGATTTAATGGCTATTTGAAACTGCAGTCTGAGAAGAGGTTAGCAGGACGACAATACACTTCAGCATTGTTGCAACTTTATAGTTTAGGTATTGAGTAAGAATATTACATTATCAACATTGTTGGAAAGTGTCCGTTATCTACATCTTATGAAAAATATTTTGCATGTTTCATGGGAGAATACAAGCATTGAAATCGTTAGAAAAGGAAAATATGAAGAAGATCTAAGTCTTTAAAGAGGTCTGGGCATGTCAAGGGAACGGGTAAATATTGATGTTTGGATCATAGTTGGGAAAATGTACCTGTGTTTGTGAACGTTGGCGAGTTGAATGGAAAAATAGTGTATTTTTCGGGAGGCAATATAAATCTTGAAATATTTTAAAACCAAACGCGTTTAGAAAAAGGAAAGTTTTCCTACAGTTTACACATTAATGATGTGGCCACTTTAACTTTATAAATGTGTCTCCTTATTATTGAGCCTTTGAGTAAGGAGAAAAGCTGCTCTCTGTTCACCCTGTCCATACCCCGTATGCTGTTATACACCTCCATCAGGAGCACCACGGAACCTCTTCATTGGTTAAAATAAGATGCAATAAATCGAGCCTCCCTTCAGTTTGAGTACTCTCTTGTCTTGTTATTCCTGAAATGTATCATACTTATCAGTGTAAAGTTTCATCAACGATTGATCTGGCCACCTGAACCATAGGTTTATATCCTCCTGTATCCTCACACGTTCTTCCTGACTGTAACCACCATCTCATCTTTGTGTCATCCCCAACATTATTTATCATTTCCCCCCAATATCCATCACTCCTATTCTTTTCATCATATTTTATGAAGTTCGCTATTTAGCCTTGATTTTCTTCCTGTTCTTCAGATGTAGTTCACAGGAAAAGAACTGAGAAATCCATTCTCTTATTTTTTTCCCTATTTCGACGAATTTACAGCGTGATGCAGTTGAGGTTTTTTCTTATGAGAGAGCCACACATTTTATTTTGGACATGGAGCTGAATTCCGTTTTTATACTATGCGCCTTTGTATGTTTTATTCATAAGGCTTGTACGTAATTAATATTGGATTAGGTTTAGATGGTTTTTACTGCAGCATTTGTGTTTTACATGGACTGGGTAATTTTTGTTGTATCGTTCCCTGCAACAGTCAGAGCTGAAGGAACTTTCCGTCTGTTCAATGGACACAGATTCATAATTTTGTTTGAAAGAGCTATAGAGATGATGATAAAGACTTAATTAAATTCTATATATAGACTCACGGCAGGAGATTAAATTATATCGCCAAGTCACCTTGAATTGGAAACAAATTATTAAAACATACAGCCACTTTTCTTCATATTGTAAAAGCAGGTCCAAAAAAATGTTCTTAGAGCAGTATGGATCTTACAGCTGCTCCTGGGATTGCAGGCAGTCAAATAATTAATGTAGTCTTTTTTTGCAGTTGATATAGTTATCATAGTTTATTAATTTAACATTTTTTTCTATTTTGTTTTCTTAAAATTCAAAAGCAAACAAAAGAAAAGCAAAACAACTCACGATTTTCTTTCAAACGAATATTTTAATAAAGATCTTTTTAAGGTTGGTTTTCAAAAAAAGAAATCTCTATTTATGTTTTAAAATGTTTCTTTTGTTACAATCCAAACTTTTTTTTTGTTTTGAAAAAGTAATCAGTTTTAAAAAAAAACAGTTGCTGTCCCATCATTCCAGAGAGTCCTACACATTCTCAGGTCCGGAGAAGGCTATTTTCTTCTCGGAATTTGTTGATGAGAAATATTTTTATTGATTTAATTAGCTGAATGCTTGATTTTATTTATTTTTTACATATTTGATGTCATATTTTTCCATTTTAATATCATTGTCTGTACGTCATGAAAGGTAACATAAGGTGTCGTAAAACATTTTGCTTTTAAGGACACATATAGGGAACAGAGAGGACGGCTGCGTAGATTTAGAAAAAAAAAGACCCAGCAAATCAGACAGATAGATGGATGTCTGTCTGGAAAGATAGGAATGAGATTCAAACCTCTCTTGTGGCTATTCCTCTATCAAAATGATTTTCAGTTTTTATAACTGCTGAAGGGGATTGTCACTCTGAGGAAAATGGAAGAGCCATCAGTTATTGAACACTTGGAATGATTCTTATGTTTGGAAGCGTTTGAGAAGATTTTGAAGAATTATTGATACAGTGGATGCTTCTATCAGGGGCAGCAACAGAAGATTCTATGGCAGTGGCCATGGATTTATGATGGTTTGGTGCTTTCCTTGTGCTAGCATTAAGAACGCCTCTAAAGGTTTCAAGCACATTGTTAAAGCTGAGATTGAGTAGCCAGAAATTATTTTACATATTGGTAGGAATGATATTTTAGGGAAAGATTAAAACAGTACAGAATGAATTTAAGAGGGGAGGTCGAAGATTAAAAATAAAACCTTAGAAGTAGTAATTTCTGGTTTACTCCCAATGCCAACCCCAACCGGGAACGAACAAAAAGGTAAAGGAGAAAAAACAATGGCTGAAGAACTGCTATGTTGTTGAGGGATTTAGATATTTGGGCAAAATGAATCTATTTTAGAATAGAACAGAGCTGTTCAGAAAGCATTGGTCTAATCTAAACTGGAAAGCAACCAATACCTTAGCAGGGGGATTTGTTCATTCAATGTCGAGAGACTTTATAATGACAGAGACAACAAGGGGGATATTCCAAGTAGCATAACAAATGGTAGAATGGATGGAGAAGTTTATGAATGTGAGGAGAGCATGACAATTAGAAAAGAAAGATGAGTGAGTCAAGAGTATACAGTAATTCTGAAGCACTCAATTGCATTTATTCCAATGTAAGGGGTCTTACAGGGAAGGCTGATTAACTTAGAGCATGTTGAAGAACATGGGATTGGGACATAGTATTTATTACAGGAAGTTGGTTGAGAGATGTTCAATTCGAGAGTGTAGTGCTGGGAAAGCATAGCTGGACAGGCAGCATGTGAGAAGCAGGAAATTCGATGTTTTGGCAAAAAGCCCATCATCTGGAATGAGCTGATGAAGGACATTTGCCTGAAACAGCGATTTTCCTGCTCATAAGATGCTGCCTGACCTGCTGTGCATTTTCAGACCCACAGTCTCGACTCTAATCTCCAGCATCTGCAGTCCTCACTTTCGCCTGAGAGATGTTCAAGACTGACAATTCAATGTTTCAGGTGGTAAGTGTCATAGAAAGGATAGAAAAATCATGCGGTTGGCTTTGAGATGGAGGTCTGCCGTTTTTGATTAAGGAATAAATTAATGCTGCAACTGGGAAAGATATTTCTCAAAAATCATCCAGTTAAAATAAACAGGTAGTATTAAAAATAAGAAAGTAAAGATCTGTTTGAAGAGATTGCACTAAATGCTCATTTGTGACAAACCGTCCAATGAAAATATATTAGTAGAAATTAAAAAGAAGTAAGGAAAGAGCACGTCGATGGTATTGTACCAAATGCTCTCCAACAGAAAGAAAGAAATTGAGAAACAAACATGTAGGGTGATCTCAGATATATGTAAGCGTAATAAGGTTGTAATAATGGGGGATCTTAATTTTCTTAAAATTCATTGGGACTACCACAGCATTAAAGGTTGGATGGTGAAGAATTTGTCAAACGTTTTCACGAAAATTTTCTTCATCAATATTTAGATGATCCTAACAGAGAAGGAGCAAAACTAGGTCTTCTTTTGTGCAATAGTCATGACTGAAGTAAATGTGAGGGAATATTTTGGGTATTGCAATATAGCTCTATTAGTTTATAACGGTTATAGAAAATAATAAGCCTGTCATTTTTTTTAACTGGAGTATCATAAAATTTAATGGCATGGAACAAGGACATTCCAAGCTTGATTGGAGTAGACTGTTAGAAGGCAAAACGATATCTGAAAAGTGGGAGGCATTCAGCAGTGTGACGGCCAGAGTTGAGAGGCATTATGTTAACAATGGACAACTACAATTATTGAAGTTTTATTCAAGCATCAAAGAAAATCTTACTTCAGATATAGACAACTTTATTAAATTGAATCTCTGAATCAATATAAAGAGTATTTGACATTATTTCGAGAGAAATCAGGAAAGCAAGAAGGAGATATGAGATAGCATGGGCAGAAAAGTTTAAGGACATTCCAAAGGTATTGTGCAACTACAGTAACAGCAAGAGGGTAACCCCCAGAGGATAAGGCTGTCAAAGATCATGAAGGCTATCTATGTTTTGAACCCAGGAGATGGCGAATAAAATCCCATTCCTGGTTCACTAAACAGCAATAATCACACAAAATTGGGTGCACCGCACATTTATCCAGCTTGAACTCTATCAGCTATTTGTTAGCCTATTGGCCCAGTTGATCATGATCCTTTTGTAATCTTAGAAAACCTTCTTCACTGTCCACTGTGCCACCAGTTTTGGTGTCATCCGCAAACTTACTAACCATGCCTTCCAAATTCTCACACAAATCATTTACATAAATAACAAACAATGAAAACTCAGAACCAAACTCTGTGGGACACTGCTGGGCACAAGCCTTCAGTCCGAAAAGCAAGCACCCACCATTAATCTCTGTCTCATGCCATTGCACCAATTGAAATTGATGAAGAGAAACCTTACAGTTCTGGCAGTATTTGAGTCCAATACGACCTGTTCAGAACAGGTTCATATAAGACCCGATATGTTAACTCTATGTCTCTGCCCAGATCCTGCATCATCTATTGCATTTATCCATCATATTTCATTTGTTGTTCAGATTTTCACTATCTCTAATATTTTTCTTTTACTTTGATTGGTCTAGATGCTGCACTCGGTTATATTTGGACCATATGTTCCATTCCTGTTCCCATCACTTGTGCCAGTGACGCAGGTATTACAGTAGACACTGTTTCCTCTTTAAGTTCTGCAAATAAATGCGCGGATCTCATCAAAGTGATTTTCATATAAAAGGCCTTTTAGGGACAGCTGCACTCGTTGAAAAATCAGGAATAGCTTATTAATTATGACATGGTCTGTGCGTTTTATGACTAAAATTGTCTCCCCAGTCCCTGAATATTTTCAATATATTTCTCTGAATAATTTCAGCAAATGTGGTTGTCATGTAGCTCATCATATCTGTACCAGCTCAATATGAGCTGCATCCTCACTCTGACTCTGCTGCAACTCACTGTAACTCAATGCATTTTTTTATCTGTGTCTGTTTTTATTTCTCCATATCCCATCCAGATGTAAACAATCCCAACAACCTGTATAACCTGTGATAAAACAGTCTCTATATAAAATATAATTGTGTATATCACATTTGAAGTTGTCCTGTTCTGTTCACATTATCGTTCAACATTCCATGTACCGAAGGTCATCCGTTATCTTGCTCTGCATTTCCTTTCATTCCATTTGTCAGAAAGAGTAATGGTTGAATACTCGTGACTGGCAGATATTGCTGCACTCCCCTCAGGTCTCCTCAGCCATTGGCCACAGTCCTTTCTGCCTCATAGCCATTATCATATTCATTCCATCTCAAACTCATTAATTCATGACTTTTAATGAACAATGGTTTTGTACCTTGTTATGGACCAGGCCCGACCCCTCAAAACATTTTGAATCACATAGCCCAGACCGTAATGTTGTAATTTGTTGAAGGAAAGTGTATCGTGGATATTCCCAGAGTGAATTAGCTGGTCCGACTGCCGACGTTTAAACAAACAGAATGTATTTGCAAAAATAAGGAATGAAACACAACAAACAGAAAATACCTTACCTGAATAATCCATCCTATCTAAACCTGACAGGCTACCTCGAATTAACAATGCTGATCCAAATTACTTACAACAATCCTAATAAACAAGCACCTGAGCACAAAAAAGTAAAATTAAATAATAAAATTACAGGTTACGGAGTCAGAGGTCTGAAGGAGGGGGAGAGCATCCAGTTTCAACAGTGAACCTGACTCAACTAACCCTCGAAGTGAACTGACCTGAGCAGCTGGAGAGCTGGCCACGTCCCCTTGATTTCACCAGTTTTATTTTTGGTAGAGACGTGAAAGCCCCCTGTCCGAGGCATTATCTGTTAGATAAAAAAAAAAGCCCCCAATGAAGCATTCAAAATTGAGACATGTTGGAATTTTGGGTTGGTTAGAACCTCTCTGAAAACAATTCAAGAACAACATAACCTCGTAAAGAGGTCATCTTTGTGACAACACCCCCCGATATAAAACAATCATCAACATCAAAAGATGCCTTCAGGTTTCAAACCACCACCCCCCCAAAAAAATAGTGGTTAGTACACTAAAATACGCATGTACATTCATTTACTATAAACATGCAAACCTGCACAACTACATCCAGATTCAGTGTGTGGTATTCCTATCACTTAGTGCCTCAATCTGTCATTCAAGTTTGGACAATGCATCAACAATCGTGTATTAAAGACCTGCCAAATGCACAATTTTCAAATTGAATGGCTGTAAGAACAGGCTCCAGCTAAACAGTCTCACATTTTTGTCCTTAATTTTTTCCAAAAACGTCACTGGGTTATGATCAGCGTACATGTTTGTCTCCGATGTGTTGTTGGTAATATAAATACTGAAATGTTGTAGTGCCACCACAAAGCTCACAGTCACTTTCTCTCCTGTGGAATATTTCTATCACTGAACATTCAACTTCTTGGAGAAATACCTAATAGGTCTTTCTGTCTTCTCGTCAATTTCCTGCAGGAGCCCACCACTGACAACCACATCACTCGCATTTAAAGCCACCTTGAATGATTTTGCATAATCAGATGTAGCTGATAGTGGGGCAGTGGTTAATACATATTTCATGCCGTTAAATGCCTTTTGACAGTCCTCTGTCCACTGAAACTTCTTGCCTTTCTTTAACAAATCAGTGAGTGGAGCAGTCACATTGCGAAAATGAGGCACAAAACGTCGATAAAATCTACACAATTCCAGGAACCATAGTACTGCTCCTTTTGTCAACAGTATGGGAAATTCCCCAATTACCTTCACTTTTACTTCCCATAACACCGTTTATCTATGTCCAATAGCATGGCCCAGGAAGGTGATTTTTGCTTTGCCAAATTCACTTTTTGCTTGGTTTACAACCAAGCCTTCCTTCCAAAGTCAATCGAACAAATTCAATAAATGCTGTAAATGTTCCTTCCATGACTGACAAAACATCACCAGGTCATCAATGTGCACCAGACATTAGATAATCCGGTAATTTATTGGGTACCCCTGAAATGTGGCCGGCAAGTTTTTCATACCAATTGTAAGTTTCTTGTCCCACATTTTCAACCCAGTCTTCCCACCGTGTAACTGGGCACAAATCAATTATTTTAACTGCATTGACTTTACGATAGTCCACACGTAACCATTGGCTAGCATTTGGCGTTAGCACCATGACTATGGGTGAGTTCCAATCACTGTGACGCAGGTTGACTATGTCATCTTACAGCATGCATTCAATCCCCTTCTGAACCTGTGCCAGCTTTAGAGGATTATTCCTGTAAGGATGTTGCTCACTCATAACAGCATCACCTATTGCTACATTATGCACAATTGGGCTAGTAGTTCCAGGTTAATTTCTGCTTATCTCCCCATGTGATCGTAATAACTTTTTCTCGTCATTTCAATTTTTCACAAAAAGGTAACTCAATAATTTATCCCAATTTTAGAAAACTACCTCATTGTCCACTTTATTTAAAGGATGCCATAATCATTAAGACCTCCTCTTGCTTTACTTCCCTGGGAAAATATCTTTTGAGCATATTCACATGACATAAATTGTGAGATGTCTTTCTGTCTGGAGTCTTTATCAAGCAGTTACCCCTACTCTTTCTATTTTAAGGTCCACTAAACCTTGCTCTTCAAGGTTCACCTATCACTGGAAGTAACAGTAATAACTTATCTCTGATAGCAAAATTGCACATTTTTAATTTCCTGTCCAATTCCTGTTTTATTGCATGCTGCAATGCATTTAAATGCTGTCTAGCCAACTCCCCAATGGTATTAATCGTTCCCTGAAATTTGGGACATAGTCCAAAACTGTGACCTTTGAATTCTGATTTACTACTTTCTCCTTAATCAATTGTAATGGCTCAAAAACTAATTCAAACGGATTGAATTTGCTCCGTTAATTTGGTGCATCCCTGATCACAAAAAGTGTAAGTGGATTTTCCTTAACCTAATCATCTGGATAATCCTGATCATAAGCCCTCAACATGTTCTTTAATGTTTGATATCACCTTTCTAGCTCTCCGTGTAATTTTGGATGGTAGGCAGTAGATTAGAATTTCTTTATTCCTAACACATTGTAGTGAATAATTTATATGTGAAGTTTGAATCGTTGATCTCACTGTAGCTGAATTGGTGGTCTATATCTATTTAGAAAAAAAGATTAATTCCTTTGCAATTCTTTTAGCTGTGATATGGCATCTTGAGGTGGCCTCTGGAAATCTAGTCGATGCATCCAATATTGTTAACAAATACTGGTGCCCACTTTTTTTTGAGGTCAGCAACATAGACAATCAATTAAGACTCTTGTAAAATGTTCCTCAAATACCAGAATAGTTGAAAAAATGTGCAGTTTTTATTATCACTTGTGTTTTTCCAATTACCTGACATGTATGACACGTCTGGTAAATTTCAACTATATCCTTTTGCAGTCCAGGACAGTGAAATGTCTCTGTATTTCAGCCTTTGTTTTCCTCAGTCCTAAATTACTTCTACTTGGTAGCTCATGCATGATTCGCATCATGTCCTTTCTATACCCCATTGGCAAAACGATTTGATGAATCTCTTCCCATTTCTCATCTCCTTGAGTATGTGATAGTCTCCATATCTTTATCTGGACATCATTTTTAAGGTAATGACACTGAGGGATACATTCAAATTTCCTAACATAATTGCTTTTTGATACAACTGGTTTAAACTTTTATCTTTCTGCTGTAACTCAATTAGTTTAGCTGAACTAAAAATAGTTGCATGATCACCTACTTGCTCCTGTTTTTTTTCTCAACTATGTTAAAGAACAAAGTCTCTGTTAATGCCACTTAAGCTTCCTTATCTTTACATTTCTGATATTGCATGTTTCAACTGGTGACACTGGGACCTTGTTACCCCACAATCAGGAAAGTTTCCAGGATAAGACCCCTGCATTCCTTCAGTTGCCTGCGTCTACACTGGCTTTTCAACCAGAGTTGGAAGTACTCCTACTCGTGAATCAGTAGGGACAAATTGTATTCCTGGAGCTGAGACTTTGTCCAATACACCTACCACAATTCCTCCACACTTTTCTGGACACGTTATCCTCGCTTTACAAAATGTTGCACTTTTTGTCTCAAGATAAATTCCCTTTAGCAGTACCTTTTCTGGAAATAGTTCTTCTGGAGTACATATCTCCTCATCTTTCAGCATCACAGTCTGAGAGGATATTGTGTCCCTTAAAATTGCATCCTCTTTACCTGCCCTATGTGAATAAACTTTCCCTTTGCAGGTATATTTTCTCAGCAGATCTGGCACTTCTGCCTTAACAAACCTCCGATCAGTTTGTACACTCTGATGCAGTTTTCTAGCTTCCACTGTGCTTTCCGTTACCACTCCAAAAAAAAACTCGCAGGCTTATCCCGTTTTCCTGCGTCTGTGATTTTTTTTCTGAACCCACCAACACAGTGCTTTCATGTGTCGTAATTTGTTGCAATGAAAACACCAGAGCTTTTTTAACTTCTTTGTCTCCTTCAAGTATTTCCTTTCTGCCCTGTGGAAAGTTATCATTAAGATCCTCACCGAGATTATGGACTGAAATTGATTCTGGAAGCCAAAACAAGTTTTATAATCATTAATCACTGTTCATAATCAATAGCCACTTCAGCTGCCAGCCTTGCCGTTTTAACTCTCTGCTTTTCCAAATGAGTTGGCACTATATCAGGCAGTGAATTTTTGAACTCCTCCAAATTAATTGTTTCTCGAAGAGCATCGTAGGTTTGCTCTCTTTTTAAAGCTCGTATCCATCGATCAAAATTACTTTGTTTGATCATTTCAAACTCAATATAATTTCGAACAGGATCCCGCCTTAGACTCCTGAAACGTTTTCTGTAGGCTTCTGCCACAAACTCCATATGCACATGTCCCTTCCTCATACTCCCTAGATCCCTCCTCTGATAGTGTTGCGAATACATCACTAGCTCTACCTACATGTTTTGTTTGGGTCAACAAAACCCATATGGTCACTGGCCACTGAAATTGTTTAGCTACTTTATCTAAGTGTCCATCTCTGAAGCTCAAATGCTCTCCCTTTTCCTTTCTCTCCTGCTAAAGCTATTTGTTATTTTTCTCTTTCCTCTGTTCAACCTATTCGTTCTCTTTCTTCCTCATCTGATTTTAGTCGTAGCTCAAACCGCTTCATTTCTGCTTCTAACCCAAGCTGCTTCATTTGCGATTGAAGCTTATTCATCTCCATAGATCATGATGGAGTTTCCAACAAATTAGAATGCTGAGCTCCTGCTGCAATCGTATCATCCTTCCTCACATTAGGAGGTAGCTTCAACTTCCTTCGTTGACTAATTCTCGCTGCTTGGACTTATGTGTATTTTGTAAAACCCCCAATGTCACTTTGTCTACCTCCAAAGCAAGCTTGACTTCTGCAAGAACCACTAGTATCTGAAGATCTATTTACTCACCAAATCAACAGACCAAATAAGAGACACGAACACCTGCCACTCACTATCTAAATGCTGAAATGAATTTCAACAATGTAAGTCACACTGCTTTGAAGCCAATAAAGTGTATTAAAGTGTTTGTGAGTTTACATAAAACAGTATTCAGTGGTATTGTGTGTTGCAGAGTCAACATTGTCTGACTAGAGCATCGAGAGGAATGTCCAGACAGATCCGCACTTCCTGTGTATGGTCAGGGCAAATATGCCCACTGACAATCTGTTACATGGCGCCTGTTCTAGTCGAGGAGAAATCAGCATGGTAACAACATCTGGGATTTTTTGTGGGTGCTCATGGTGGAGCGTTCAGACGGTTATAGCATTGCAAATGGACAACACAGCGGAAGCATCTAACCTGCGATAATAAAACATCCATCATTGTCTCTCACAACTTACTTCACGACAGTAATTACTGATGGGAAATGTGACCATTAGCCAGCGATTTCAACATGAAATACAATCCAATTGTTATTGTGAACTGAAATGGCATACTCAAAGGAGTTAACTCTTTGTTCAGTGACTGTGACTGTTATCAGTCTCCATGGATCCTAATTGTGCCACCGGATGGTTTTCCTTTTTTATTTATAAATGGCTTCTTGCAATGCTTTATCCCATTATAGCTGCAGATGCATCATCTCTAACACTCACAGGGATCAGCTGTTGCAAAGACAGGGAGAGGAGAGATCAGAATCTGAGAACCATAGACTGGAGTGCCCCAACAATGGACCAGATTCTGAAAACAGTAGACTGGAATGTTCCAACAATGGATCAGAATCGGAGAGCATTAGACTGGAATGTCACACCAATCGTTCAGAATCTAAGAAAAGTATATTGGAATGCTGCAACAATGGACAGGAGTCTATCTTCGGGTCTTTTTTACTTTTCCTGGTATTGGCAAATATTACCGAATCTGATATACCATTTACTGCTGGTTATTCAGGCTGGTTACTATCCCATTCTCGCTATTGTTGGTGTTCCTGGTAAGTCTCCCCATCTCTATCGACTTATTAATCCCATAAGCCATGGTGAACTTCAGTGCAATTTCTGTTATCTATATTTAGTAAAGACAGAAAATATTGTCCTGGGTTTCAAATGCAAATCCATTAATTCTCCACAAATTTCAGAACCGCTCACACCTCCGCCCTCACAAACATCTGACAACAAGACTGTTCACAATCCCGAAGTACCTATTTGCCCTGAATTGATTGGTATTCTCTCCATCACCAAAGCTACCCACTACCAACTCCATGATATCCCCAGATCCTATCGAGACGTCATTGCGGGTGCTAAATAAACCAATATCTATACCCAGGGCACATAATTCAGGGGCCCAGGTTACTACACGAGAGACACTGTTTGAAATCCAATCTCAGATGATGACAGAATTTAAATTCAAATGACAGGAACTGGAAATAAGAGCGAATTTTACTAATATAATCCCACCAGCACTTTGTCAATAAGTTTATTTATTTCACTGTTGTCCGTTGGTAAAGAAATCAAGCATTATTACCTGGTCTGGATTAAGACTGACGTCAGACCCACTGCCTTAAGGAATGGCCTCACAGTGAAAGGCATTTAGTGAGGTCAACAAATGCTGCCCTTGCCAGTGATGCAGACATTCAATGTAATAACAAGCGAAAACGTTAAAAAAAACCCCAAAGAATGATGCTAGAGATCAGAAAGAAAAAGAACAAGGAAGTACCAGAAAACTGAACAGATTTGGCAGCCTCAGGTCGAGAGATAATTAGAAGTGACATTTCGAGTCCAATCGCAATACATCAGAACTGAATGCAGCTGGCAAATAGTGTTTGATGTTGGTGACAGGGATGTCTATTGTGATGGGGAGAAGGAGTGAGTTGAATAGATAGAGAAAGAGAGAGAAAGAGAGAAAGAAACAAACAGAGGAATTGTTGATGATCAGCTGGAATGGAAATAAAAATTCAGATTAATCTTATCTATCTTTCTCCTGTTCCAATATTGCTGAAATTCATGCCAATGTAAGGTGTACATCAAAGTTCCGGTTTGAAGTGAGTTATATCCCTTTGTCTCTCTTTCTAGAGTGTGATCATCTTTTTTTATTCATTAATGGGATGCTGGCCCAGTATTTAATTCCCCTTCCTCATTTTCCTTGAAAATGTGTTGGTGAGCTGCCTTCCTGACACACTGACGTCCGTGGGCTGTACGTAGTCAGTGCTGAGGTCCGCCCAGTTTCGTTTCTTGGATAATTTGTAGTGAGTAATATAACTGACTTGGCCATTTCAAACGGCAACTGTGTGTTAAACACAGTGCTGTGGATCTGGAGTCACATGCAAGCCCGACCAGGTGAAGATGGTAGCTTTCATTCCCTGAAGGGCATGTGCCACGTAGGAAAACAATAATGGCTTTATGGTTTTATTTGATTTTCAATTCCTGATATTTTATTGAATGTAAATTCCAAATTTTGCCATGGTGGGATATGAACCTAGGGTCTCGTTCATCACCTGGGACCCCGTGTTAAAAATTCCAGAGATAATACAGCTAGGCCATCACCTCCTCAGCATTTCTAACCGTCTCCAATGGCAATAGTGGTGTTGCTGTTGGCGTGGCTCTGATTAAAGCATAGCGTTTTGCAAGGCAACAAAATGATTTGGCAAAATATACCATCCTCAGTTTGTATTTATGAGAAGGCGAGATGATGGGAAGTGCTCTTGGTGAAAAGGAGCTGGATGTCCTTGGTCATGAGCTACTGACAGAATTCGTACGGAGCAGTAAGCCATCAGCACAGTAAATGTCTAGTGTCCTTCATTGCAAAATAATGAAAGTATAAGAATGAAGACACCTTACTGAAGTTGTAAAGTGATATTGAGAGAGAACTTGGGGCGCTGTCAACAGATTTTCTCTCCTTTATGAGGACTGATCTCCTTGCCACATTGAGACAGAGTAAAGGTGTTACACGAGACTAATCCCTGAGGTGAATTTACCATGAGGAGAGTGTGAAGGAAATGAGTGTTTAATTTGTAATACGATAAAAGAATAAAAAGTGATTGCAAGAAAACTTGAGCGTTATAGACCAATGTTCAATATTTTCAAAACAAAACATCAATATCATGAAATATTACGTGTTTTCCACAATATATGTTTTCACATTTGGACAAATATATGATAGGAAACGTTTTGAAGGATATGGGCCAAGTGCAGGAAAATGGAGTTAGCATGGATGGACATTTTAGTCGGAATGGATCAGTTTGGGCTAAAGGGCCTGTCGAACTATATGGCTATGTGACGGTTTACATAGCAACCATGTTAGTCGAGAGAGAGCTCCAGGTTCTGAACAAATTCTCACGTCTGAATGTACAGTTGGAGTGAGACCCTGCACTAAGCATTATGTTGTTCACAAACTTGTCAGCAGCCACACTCTGACAGATTGGCCATTCTCAAAAGCTTCTGTCCTCCATGCAGAAGACTAGCCTGTTTTCTCGGAGATGGAAGATGCCTCCTTGAGACGTGGCACAAACCATCCGCTGTGCCTCCTTACCATCAACAAACCACGTTAATGTAACACACGTGAAACATTAGCAATGGAGCCAGGAGACACAACATGGAGCAGTCTGTCTGTGCAGCCTCTGCTTCATTGGTTTGTCGTGTTGCAGTATCAATGACATACTACTATTTCAGTGTAACAGTTTGGAGGGGCTGAATTGCCTCTTCTGTTCGTGTGTCAGTGTCTTGAGGGGCTGAACGCCCTCTTCCTCATTCCAGGGAAGAGCTTCATTATTGAGTGACCCGTGGTAGCTGCTTACCAGCGTGTTGTGCTGACTAGATTCCTTATCTTCCTGTAAAACGATAGACAAATAGGAGGCTGGAAGAAACAGCATCAGGAGGTGGAGAAGTCAACATTTCAAATATACCCGTTCTTCAGGACTGTGAAGGGGTTGTTGGGAAATTGCAGATAAAGAGGGAAGGGAGTGGTTGTGTTGGGGAGAACAACAGGATGGTGAGGTAGGGGATAGGTGGACTCAAGTGGTGGGTGCAAGCCGGTTGGTTGATGGGAAGGATGAATCCGGTTGGGAGCTAGAAGGCGGAGTCATTTGGTGGAATGGAAGGGAGGAGACGGGGATGAAAAGGGAGTAGGGCCATGGCTGAGAAGGTTATTTCAATTTGGAGAATCTAATGTTGAGTCCTCCAGGCTGCAGGCTAACTAGGCAGAAGGTAAGATGTTGTTCCTTCAATTTGCTGTCAGACTCAAAGTGGCAACAGAGGAGGCCCAGGATGGACATGATGGAAAGGGATTGTGAAGGGGAAATGAAATGGTTGGTGACTGGGAGCTCAGGTTAGTCCCTTTGGGCCTGGCTGTGATGCTCGGTGAAATGTGCCCTTAGTTTAAGGTACTCTTCCAGATGTAGAGAAGACTACATCAGGAGCATCTGATGCAGTAAACGAGGTTGAAGGAGAGGCAAGTGACCTCTTTTTCATGTGGAAGGATTGTTTGGGGCCTTTGATGGGGTGAGGGATGTAATGTGCCAGCAGGTGACACATTTCTTTCCTCTTCAGGGTCAGTTGCCAGTGGGGATTGGCGGGTTTGGTGGGGATTGTGACACAAAACAAAATTGGCGAAGGGATTGGTCCTTGTGGAAGATGTGCCATGTGATGGGATCCAACCTAGTTTACTGTATCTGGCACTCCTGATGTGATCTTCTCTATATCAGAGAGACTAAATGTAAACTGAGGAGAATGTTTTGCTGAGCATCTCAGCCGGGCCTGTAAGGGCTGATCTGACTCTCAGTCACAGCCTATTTCAACAGCCCTTCCCACTCCCATTCTGACATGGCCATCCTTGAGCTTGTCCTTTGCCACAACGAACCAAAGCACAAATTGGAGGAACAATACTTCATATTCCACCAGTGTAGCCTACAGCCCGGGGGACTCAACATTGAGTTCTCCAATTTCTCGTAACCTCCCTTCCAATACCCCGACTCTCTACCCAGCCCCTTCTCCTTCCATTTCTCTGGTCAACTCATCTTCCAGCTTTCAAATGGATTCATTCCTCCCGTTGTCCAAACCGGTGGTATCCTCTACCTGTGTTCCCCACCACACCACGCCGCCTCCTCCTACTCCCCCACCTCGCCTCTTTATCTGTACACACCCTTACCCTCACCCCCAGTCATGAAGAAAACTTATACCCAATGTGTGGACTTCTTCTCTTGATGCTCCCTGGCTTGTTGTGTTCTTCCAGCCACCTACATTCCAACATTTTTGTAGATTAAAAAAAATCTCTTCTTGTGTAATAGGTAATAGGGCTGTGCCTTTCTTATCCAAAAGCTTTGATGGGCTGATTGGCATTCTCGCATTCCTGTGAAACCACCTTCAGATGCTGAATGAGCTCCTCGTTTTCAGTCCTGTGGAAATGTACAGGGTCCAGTAGTACTGTTACATGAATGTTACCTAGACGTTAACAGCATGAGCTTGAATGTTGTCCAGGTTTTGATGCTTTAAGTGATCTTTTCTGAGCATCCTCACTTCTGATCGAATGACGGAGGGTAAGACATTGCTGATGCAGCTGAAGGTGTTTGTGCCGAGGAAGCTACCCTGAGGATTGCCCACAGAGATATCCAGGGACTGAGAGGATTGATCTGCACCAGCCACATGGTGTCCTGAATGGCCCAACCACCTGGGAGTTTACAATGATTCCCATTAGGTGCAATTTTATTCCGCCTCCTTGACATCCTGTTCAGTCACGTCCTGCTGTTATGTCAGGGCCAGTCACTCTGACGCTGTGTTCCTATATCTTATTCATGTCAAAGGCCACGGTAAATATATGGGGACTGTTTCCTTCTCTCAGAGGGTCGTGACTGCTGGGGCATCTCTATCACAGACAGCTCCATCTCTGTTTGAGGGAACAGCGTGGTGTTAATGGATTTTGATACATCAGGGAGTTGAGGGCGACAAAGAATTGGGCATGAAAGAGAAATTGCGGTCAAGAGAGGTCAGCCCTGATCCTACTGAAGGTCAGGCTATATAGCCTGGTATTATTACAATAAACCCCATAGTCCAGTCACTTTGTTGCCTCTTCCATTTCCTGTGGTACTGGCTTCAAGTAGCTGAATAGGCTGATACTGTTGCTGCATGATCTAAACTGGGTCTAGTTCTATCGACTGGAGGCGCTGAATGGTCTCCTCCTGTAAATGCATTTCATGGTCAAGGGGTTGAAAAGCCTCATCCTGTTCTGGTGTAATGGAAGTCCATATAGACCAGTTCGACCACCCTTGGTGAATGTTATCACTGCAGATGCTGGTGATCAGAATTGAAAGGTGTGGCACTGGAAAAGCCCAGCTGGTCAGCCAGCATCCGAGAAGCAGGAGTATCGATGTCTTGGACATTCCTGATGATTGGTTTGTGCCCAAAACGTCGATTCTCCTGCCTCTCGAATGCTACCTGACTTGCTGTGCTTTTCCAGCACCACACGTTTGGATGTCTACCTGCCCGCCCTACTCGAACTTCCTGGTCACGTCATCAAAGAAATTTAACAAATTCATCAGGCGTGAACTTCCACTCACAAAGCCATTCTTACCATTACTAATCAAACCCCATTTTCCCAATGCATGTACATCTGATCCCTTAGAATCTTCTCAAGTAATTTACCTACCACAGATTTTAAGCTTACTGGTCAGTATTTCCCAGACTTAATTTTTCAGTCCTTCTTGAATAAGGGCACAACAATTGCTTTTCTCTGGTCTTCTGGGATCTCACCTGTGGTAACTGATGATCAAAATTATCAGTCAGGGCCACCGCAAATTCTTCTTCAGCCCATTGTATTGTTTTTGGATAGATCTGGAAAGGACCGTGAGATTTATCCAACTTCAAACAGTCTAGTATATCCAATACCTCCTCTACTGTGATATAGACTGTCCCTAAGTTATCACCAATAATTTCCCCAATTTCCCAAGTACTCATGTCTTTCTCCACGGTAAACATAGAGGAGAAATATTTGTTGAGGACATTGCCCATCTCTTATGGTTCCACACAAACATATCTATTTTGGTCTTTAAGGGGTCCGATTCTCTCTCTAGTTAATGCTTTTCCTTTAATATACTTAAGACACCTCTTTGGATTCACCCTGATCTTCTCAGGGAAGGTTATCTCATACCCCGTATTCGCCCTCCTGATTTCCTTCTTCAGTAAACGTCTGTATCCCCTGTACACCTCCAGGGATTCCGTTGATCGCAGCTGCCTCTACCTGAGCCACGCCTCCACATTGTTTTTGGTAAAAGTTTAAACATCTCTTGTCATCCAGATTACCTAATTCCTGTCATTTTCCTTTCACCTCACAGGAACATATAGAACTTAAAGTTTCACTTGCTGGAGGTCCCTTATCTTGCAAACAGACTACTCCAATCAACACCTGCAAACTGCTGTCTAAGTCCATCAAAATTAACCTTGCCCCAATTTAGAACTTGAAGCTGTGGACCAAATTTTCACTCTCCATAACTATTTTCAAATTAATAGATCTATGGTCACTGGTCCCAAAGTGCACGTCTACTGTCACCTCACTCACCTGTCCTGACACACTTCTTAAGAGTAGGTCAAATTTTGCTCCTTCCCGATTAGGACCCTCTACATTCTGCTTGACGAAACTTTCCTGATGCACTTAATTGCTTCCATCCCATCAAATCACTTAATGATCTGGCAGTTCCAGTCTAGTATATAAAAAAACCTAAAGCCCCTATTATGACAACCCAAATGTTCCTGAAAGTCTCCGCAATCTCTCTACATATTTTTGTTCCTGCAATTTCTGTTGACTTTTGGGTGCCAATAGTAAAACCCTTCTTATTCCTTAGTTCCACCCACAAAGCCTCATTGGATGATCCATCAGTTATTTTGTCTCTGATCACTGCTGCGATACACCCTTTATTCAGAAATGTGACTCCCCTCCTCTCATTCCACGATCTCTGTCCCTCCTAATGCATTTCACCCTGGTACATTAAGCTGTCAGCCCTATCCATCCCTCAGTCATGTTTCTGTAATAGCTAGACTATCGAGCGCTGATACCCTCTCCACACCCTGAATTCATCGGCCTTAACTGTCAGCCCTTTTGCTCTGAAATAAACACAATTTAATCCATCGGCATTTCTTGTTCCCTCTCGTGGTCCAGCCTGATATGGCTCCTCAACGTACTATGTTTGATTACTGTATCTCCATCCAGCCTCTCACTTTCCTCCCTGCTCTTGAGGATACCACCTCCTGCCAATCTCGTTTAAACACTCCCCTGTTGCACTAGCAAAACTGGCTGCGATGATATTGATCCCTCTCCAGTGGATGTGCCACCAGTCCCTCTTTAACAGGTCAACTCTATCACAGAAAAGCCCTCAATGGTCTAAAAATATGAATCCCTCCCACTGCACCAAATCTTTAGTCATATCTTTATCTTGATATCCTCCTATTCTTACTTTCACTAGCTCATGACACTGGAAGTAATCTGGAGATTATCACTATCGAGGTCCTTGTTGTTAACTTTTCTCCTAGTTCTCAGTTAATCATTCTATAGAAACCAATTTCTATATCTAACGGTGTCATTTGTGCCATCTTGCACAATGACTTCTGGCTGCTCACCCTCCCCCTTGAGAACTTTCAGCAGCCACTTAGTAACATCCTGGACCCTGATGCCTGAGAGGTAACACACCATCCTAGTTTCCCGTTTGAGGTCACAGAGTCTCCGATCTGTCCCCCTAAACAATCAAATCTCCTATCTCTAAGTCCCTGTTTACGTTTATTCTTTCTTGCTGCTCCCCAGATCTGGTCAAACCATCTTGGCTACTGCTGCTTTCCCTTGAAGAGTC
The DNA here is from genome assembly GCF_047496795.1 of Chiloscyllium punctatum. Lineage (NCBI taxonomy): Eukaryota > Metazoa > Chordata > Chondrichthyes > Orectolobiformes > Hemiscylliidae > Chiloscyllium > Chiloscyllium punctatum. Next base: position 57,254,281 of record NC_092780.1, read on the forward strand.
ATTCCCTGACACCCATCGCCCATCCCCCAACATACACAAAATCAGTATCTAGAATGGTACACTGGGTTTCGACAGGAATGGCCACAGGAGATTCCTGTATTTTCTGCCTACTCCCTTCGCCATTCCTGGTGGTCGCCCAGTTACTCTCTGCTTGGAACACGGCAGGAAGCAAGGAACGCCTGTTGGATTAAATTTCTGTTAAATAAATGCAACAGGGCTGACAGGTAAGGCAGATGAACTCAGGGCGTGGATCTTTACATGAGACTGGAATAGTGTAGTCTTTACAGAAACATAGCTAAGGGAGGGACTTGGGTGTGATCACCTCACTAAAACCCTTATCTATGAAGTGCTAAGTATCTCGGATGTGTGAGGGAGTGATGTGTGTGAGATTTGGAAACTGGGGAGGGGGTGGTGAGCCCGAAAGTTCCAGTTATGTTGTTCATCGTTACATTCTCCTGAATGCCAGTACAATATGTGTCGTGTACTACACCAGGCAGGCTCCGCCAAGTTCAGTTATTAACATAATTCTTGACTTGTCATTTGCTGCTGTTTTCTTCAGGTACAATCTATTGCGTGACCCTTGTATTAATGAGATGTTTGCTATGTTTCGTGAATTGGGCAAAAATAAGATGTCAACTATGATTGTTCGACTGAACTATAATCTCCGTAAAAAAATAGGTTGATTCTATATTTATGGAACAAAAATATAAACTCCTGCCAAGATTTTCTAACACAGAGATAAAGAATGTACATTTTATTTTATATCGAACAAACAATACGGATCTCACTCTTTTGGCGATCAGAATTACACACACAATGTCAGGATTCAAAACAATATATTGTCACTCCAACATTTTGAAAGTGGTTGGCTTCTGAATGATTACATGTTCATGGTGAGCAAACTATTGAACAATCAAATAGAATTAGTGTTCTTATATATTTCTATAGAATCAATCAGTTTAATTTCTCACAGAAATGTACAAGTTTCAGCTATTTGCCAGCGATATAGAAATGGCTATAATTCAACATACAGATGAGGAAGTACACTATTTCGACTGGGTGTGCACATCCATCTAGGACAAGCCAAGCATAGACATGCACATGAATTCCTAGAAGCATACCATTCCAAATGAACTCCATCAACAAACAGATCGATTTTGATTCCATCCAAAACTCTCTGAGAAAAAGAACCGGACATAAAATCACCAATACTGGAAATTACATCACTGACTCAAGGAAACCTAAAGACTTAAATAACAAGTGGGACATAATACTAGTACTTCATCAGAGGCTCATTGATAATGTTCCCTAGTACAGTGATGAACCATCTGAAAATGACCTCTCCAGCTCAGCGAGCAAACTGACATCGAGACGAAGCGCAATTTCTCTCATCCTCCCTTTAACTAAATCCTTCATTACAGCTATCATTCCGATTACTTTAAGGTTATTTGCATTCTTCTGGAAAGTAATTTGTTTTCTGCCTGTGTGTGTGTGTGAGAGAGAGAGAGAGAGAGAGAGAGAGAGAGCAATCCTCTGTAATCTCTAGATTAATCCCCGTGCCATGTGGAAAAGAGGGAAAGATAAGGAAGACAGTATAGCTTAACATGTTGTTAAAAAGCTAGTTCAGGATTGATGGTTTCAGATTTTTGGATCGATGGGATCTCTTCCAGGACAGGTGGGACCTGTAAAAAAAGACAGGTTGCGTCTTAACTGGACGAGCACCAACATCCTTGTGGGGAGGTTTGCTGGTCCAAGTCAGATGGATTTGAATAAACCAGGAGGGTGAGAACCAAAACAGCGGATCAGGAACTGAGCAGAAGGTAGAGGTGAATAGGACATCAGGCACGGCCAGTATAATGACCATGCTGAGAGAAGGAATCAAATCAGTCCAAAATATGAGCTGGGAGTTGGAATAAATGATCGAGATGAGATGCAGGTTTTTCAGGGATTCACAAATAAGGATAGAGAGTGTGGAGGATGTGAGGGATTAAGGTGTGTGTGATCAGGGAGAGAGTGTACAAGAAAATGTTAAAGGGGAAAGAGGTTGGGGTGGGGAATTCTGTGATAAACAACTAGCAGCAAAACAATGGAAAACTTGTTGTTTGTCAAAGTGAATACCTGGGAAAGACTTTATTATTCTTCAGAGAAATAGCAGCCTTATTGCTCGAGGTCTGTATTATAACGGAGGAAAAGCTGTGATCGTTTTATGGCTGTAGCTATAAGAATGTGGGCAAACAGCTAGAATAATGTCGGTGCTGTTGTTGGACAATGCTTGCACTGAACATATGAATTACCCTGGATGTTCCCAGAGATGGATGGGTTACATTTGGTTGAGTAAGTCCTTAAGCTCCATGAGATGATGCTGTTTTGTGATGTAGCTACTTACTGAGTCCAGTCTAAGGGAAAAAAGCAGCAACCACCATTGCTTATTTCTTCAGAATATATCAGAGTGTTCATAGCTGCCACTGCACACAATCGTGCAATGAAAACCAGGCCTATCACGTCTATGCCAGCAAGTGCACATCCAAAGACTTTCTAAACCTTTGTGAGGTTACCTGCCTCAACCATCCACCAAGACAACACATTCCAGATTCATACCACCCTCTCAGTTCGAAACGCATTCCACAAATCCTCTCTCAATCTCCTGCCTTTCACTTTAAAAGTGTGTCCATTTGTTTTTGATCCTTTGACTGAGGAAAACCGCTGCTGTATGTCCATTCTCTCCATACCCCTTATGCTCTTGTATACCTGCACCAGGTTCCCTCCTCAACCTTCCCTTCTGCAAAGAAAAAACGAGCAAATTTAGCCCTCCACTTTCATACTCACTTTTGATTACTCATTTGTCTTGTTACTTCTGACTTTCAACTTCCCAATTTATCGGTGTCAATTTCATCAGCCATTGATCTGGCTATCTGAATAATCTGTTTATATCTCCTGTAGCCGAACACTTCCCTCCAGACTGTGATCCACCCAGCTAATTTTTGTGTCATCCACAATATTGACCAACATTCCACTGCTCCCCACCTTCCACATTCTCACAATCTTTCTGAATATCACAAACAAGCCGTGATTTCCTTCCTGTTCTCCAGATGTTATTCAGAGGATGATTGGACAATTACAGCCTCTTGCTTTACCAATTTTGGTGAATTTATGAGTGATATAATTAACACATTTTATGAGGGAGTCACAAATCGCATTTTCGACACAGAGTTGAATTCACCTTTTACACTCTGCCCCTCAATATGTTTTATTTGTAAACCTTGTAAATAATTTAGGATAAACTACAGTTTGGCATCTTGCTCTGGAAGATTAGCATTTTGCGTGGCACTGTTCTTTGTGACATTCCCTGCAATTGCCAGAGGTGAAGAAATTTTTCATCTGCAGGATGGACGTGGACTCATTCGTTGTTTGTTTAATTCAACGGATGTGATGGGGATAAATATTCAATTAAATTCGATGTTATTTGCAAACTGCAGAAGATCAAACCATATTCTCATATCCACCTTGAATTGGAAGCAAATACATAAAGTTTAAAAAAAAATTAAAAATATTGAAACATCACGTAGGGGAGAAAAAAAACCATGTCGCCTGCACTTGATGGGGATTTAGAAATATATAGTACATGTACAACCTGAACAAGGGTCAAGTGATAGAAGAGAGAGTACAAGGAATCCTTTCTTAATTTTGAATGGAATCCAGATCCCGATTTTCTTGAACAGTGATGTTTTCTCATCCAATCTCACTTCCTCAAAAACAAGCTTTTCCCTGTCACTAAAACTTCATCTACTTTTCTACCTCCTCCATCCTACTCCTTTCTTACTCTCCTACTTCCCTTGCGCTGCCCCTTCTGGTGCCACATACTCTTCCACTGATGATCTCCCTTCACACTCTTTTTCTGCCACTCCCACTATAAGTTACACAAATTCCCCGGTTACTCCCACTTTCCCTGGCTATTCCTTCCCTTTTCTGCTTTCCAACTGGGATGATGGGATCAGCTGGCTTCTGTGCTGGTATTTGTCATCAGTAAATGATAAGATTGAGATGATCAATGTCCAATAGGAACAGACAATAGTCTGTTTCTGTGACTGTCTGATGCACCGTGAACAGGCTGGTTTTGTTCCTCATGGTACAGAGTGGAGTGTCTTTCTGTCTCTGTCACAGCACTTAAGAAATAGCCTCATCACAAATAGGACAAACCTCTCCTCAGAATCAGAAGTCCATGCATCAGTTTTCCCTTAAAGATTGTTAAACAGAGTGAGCACATTGATCAAACAGACTGTGTACTGTCGTTTTGTTGTTTATTCATTTAACTGATTTTCCAATGTCAGTTGAGTTGAGGTCAGAGTAACTGGGGTTGCATCAAAGTAGTATTTGACTCATGTGATATCAGGGATTCTGAGTAATCTGTGGTCAATGGGAATCGCAGGTAATTCTGCGCTGGTAATTTCCTCACTGAACAATGACACTTTACCCAGAGCTATTGGCAATGACAAATAAACTCTGCCCTTGCTAGTGCCTTCCAAAACCATGGATAAATTTGTCCTGTTAAGGACATCAAGACATATTATGTTTTCACAGTTTGGTCTGAAGTCTCTGAAAAGTAAGACCTTGCAGCTTGAGTGTCACTCCAGTGAAATCAGGATGTTACAAAAAGATTACCTTCCCAATTATTTTCGATCCGTTACTTTCTGAGGACTGATCGTGCTAAGTCAGTACCACTGAGATCAACGTTTTCTCTGTCCAGCAGCATCGCATCACATTGGCTCAAGGCTACACCACGCCACAATTCTAATTTATTCACCAGCTCATTCGTTGTGCTAACCAGATGTACTGGGCACACAATTTGCAACAACGTGGTGATGCCCTTGACCCTCTGGGACCTTCCTCCCCTCCCATACCCTGCCCTCTGACTCCATGCCCTCCCCCAACTCCACCTCCTGTTGTTTATTCACCATCTCTCCCGAACGTCCACTCTCTGCTCCTGAATGTTCTGTACTTAACAAATATCTGAACTTTACCTCTCTGTTCCCCCACTTTAATGAATTTTAGGCATCACATTAAGTTGAGCTCTTCCGCTGTCTTCGACTCAGTGCCCATTTCTTTTGGCAAGGTTCCTCTCCCTGCCCCATAGACCTAGCTGCAACACTCTTCGTCCACCTGGACCCCTCCCTCTGGCCTTGACCTGAACTAAATCGGTTCATTGAGAAATCTCAACATGACATTGGTTGTCTGAATTTCTCTGCACTCCCCTCACCAAATCCAACCTATCAATGTCCGAACAGCCTACATTCCATGTGTTTAGATCCAACCCTGACTGTGTTATTCAGCCTGTGCCAATAAGGGTGGTGCAGCTATCGTCTGGTGGACTGATTTCGACATTGCACAGGTTGACCGCCCACTCCCAGATACCTCCTCTAATGTCCCCCTGCACAATGACCCTACCATAGCACATCAGGCCATTCTATCAACTACCATAACTGACCACATTTCATCTTGAGATTCCTGCTCCCCTCGCCCCCTCATCCCATCTGCCCCGAGGTGATGGTCCTCTGATAGCAGAGCTCGCTTCTATCTCCCCCAAAAATTCACAATCAGAACTGGCTAGGCTGACCCCTTGTTTCAGCCTGCACCTGCCACACAGAGGAAGTACATGGATACATGTGTGCCCCAGGTATGCCTGTTTCTTCTTGGGGTACGTCGACCATTCCCTGTTCTAGTTCTATTCCAGCACCCATCTACAACTCTTTGTCCGATACATAGATTATATCATCGCTGCTGCTTCTCTCTCTTGTCCAGAATTGGAAAAGTTAATCGATTTCACTTCGAATTTGTACCCCTCCACCACTTTCATCTGGTCTACCTCTGACTTCTTCCTTCCATTCCTCAACATCTCTGTTTCCATTTCTGGGGATAGACAGGCCACTGATATCTCGTATTAACCCACCGATGCCCAAAGCTTCCTGGAGTATACGTCCTCACACCTGGTTTCTTGCATAGACTCAATTCCATTCCCCCAGTTCCTCCGTCTCCACCGCATTGCTTCTGATGATACTAAATTCAACAAGGAAGCCTTTAAAATGTCCACCTTGTTCCTCAATCAAGGGATTCCCCATCACTGTTGTCAACAGGGTCCTCAGCCGTGTCTGACCCATCTCCTGTGCTTCTAGCCTCCCCCTTCCCTTCACTCTCGCAACAGAGTTTACTTTGTCTTTACCTACTATCCCCGCAGCATTCACATGCAGAGGATCATCATCCTGCATTTCCCCCACTTCCATCGATATGTCCCCACCTGCACATATTCACCTCTCCTCCCTTGTCCACCTTCTGAAGGAATCATTCCCTCCAGGACACACTGGTCTACTCTTTATTCACTCTCAGCACAGGTCCACTTCACTTTTCCCTGCCGGAGGTGTGACACTTTCCCATTTACTTCCCTCCTCATCAGTATCCAAAGGCCCAACTATACCTTCCAGGTGAAGCTGCACCCTACCAACATTTCCCACATTCCAGTCTACTATATTCGCTGCTCAGAATGTGGTCACCTCTACATTGGGGAAATGAAGGGTAGACTGGGTGACCTCTTCACAGAACATCCAAGTTGTACCGCTGCAAATGACTCTGAGCTTTCAGTTGCCTGCCAGTTTAACAGCCCATCCTGTTCCCTGGCCAATATCTCTGTGTCAGGTTTGCTGCAGTGTACCAGGCAAGTTCAGCGCAATCTGGAAGAACAACACCACATTTTCCATATGCGGACCCTGCAGCCCTTTAGATACAATATCAAGTTCAATAATTTTCGGGCCTGAGGTCCCCAATGTCCTAGCCCCCTGTCCATACACCAGGCCTAGTTCTCACATAGCATTCCGTTACTCACACCCTATTGTTAGCTACTAACAGTCTCCATTAAGAGCTATCCATCTCTTCTTCATATAAACAAACATTTTCCGTGTTACCATCAGTTCTGAGGAAGGGTCACTGGACCTGAAACGTTAACTCTGATTTCTCTGTACAGATGTTTCCATTCCTGCTAAATATTTGCAGCAACTTCTGTTTTGTTTCAACATATTCATGGCAAGTTCTCACAATGCAATACGTCATCGATATTTAGAGCCTGGCAAACATAGGAACTTTGTAATTTCTCATTTAATGTCCATAACAAATTACTCAAGATTCAACTGAGATAACAGCTTTGCTGTTATCATTCAGATCAGACACTTTGTCACAGTTCAGAAAGAAGAAAGAAATCAAAAGAGCTGGAGTGAAACTCAGTCGATCTGGCAACATCTGAGCAGAGATGCAAAAAATTAACCTTTGATTCTAATATGATTTTTCAGAACAGTGTCACGTCATATGACATATGTTAATTCTGTTGCTCTCCAAATACTTCTTCATCTTTTTCGTTTCTCCAGCATTTTCTGTTTGTATTTCATGTTTCCATTATCTCTATATTTCATGTTGCTTGACAGGTCTACATGTTGCACTTGGTTATACTTGGACAATGTGGTCATTTCCTATTCCTATTACAGTTGGTGTGTCTGTGAAACCTGAATTATGGCCGAAATCTGTTTCTTCTTAAAGATACAAAGTTAAAAATTCTGAACATCCCGTAAATCTCAGGAAATCTATTTTATTTGAAAATACATTTTAGAGGCAGCTGAACTGCATGAAATAATAGGGATAAATTATTGATGATGGAATACTCTGCGTCCTTCACTGAACAAGCTTGTCTCCTCACTCTCCAAAAATTTTAAATGCTTACATAGAATTATTACAGCAAAGGTGGTGAAAACTCAGCATATTGTTTCTTCCAGGTTGGGCAGTGCGATATGGCACAGTAGCACCATCGTTAGCACTGCTGCTTCCCAGCACTGGAGACTCAGATTCCATTCCCGCCTCAGGCGACTGTCTGTATGGAGTTTGCGCATTCTTCTGGTGTCTGTGTGGGTTGCCGCCGCGTGCTCTAGTTTCCTCCCACAGTCGCAAAAATGTGCAGGTTAGGTGAATTGGCCATGCTAACTTGTCTGTAGTGTTAGATGTAGGGGAATAGGTGTGGAGTTATTGGGCCTAAGGGCCTGTTTCCACACTGTAAGTATCTAATATCTCTCCTATCATTGTCCCGATAGCCCTGCACATTTCATGACATGTATGTGTTTTTAATTGTAAGTTTCCTGCCAGATATGAACAGTATGATCAATCTCAAACAAAAACAGACGTTGGAGGGAAAGCTCAGCAGGTCGAGTAGTATCTGTGAAGAGAAATCAAAGTTAATGTTTCAGATGCGGTGACCCTACTCAATCTGTATTCCAAATGATTAAATTGTGTGCATCTAAAATATAGTTCACTTTATCACATTTAAAATTATCCTGTTCAGCTCACATTGTCATTCAGCATTGCATCTCCCAAACGTTGGCTGATTCCTTGTTGGGCATTATATTTAATTCTATATGTCAGAAAGAGTGATGATGATTGGGGAATATCATTGTACTACCCATGTAGTCTCCACAGTTACTGCCGCCATTCCGCCCTATCTCCCAGCAAATGTTATATTCATTCGAACCTGACTCATTAATTCATAATTCTTAATGAATACGTCCATTGCACTTATCACTTTTGGTTTTGGACTGAGGGGAAAAAGCGCAAACATTATTGCTTCACAGCAAGTAAAACTGCATTAGGCTGTTTGTCAATTTGTGTAAATAAGTTACTGAAGCATATTCTGCATGGAAGTGCCAACGTTTCCGTACTAGAGCAGGGAGAGAAACATTCAGAGAAGTTCACACTTCCTGTATAAGTTCAGGGCAATTGTGACCAGTGACAGTCTGTTCGCTAGCGTTTGTTCCCGTGGAGGAGAGATCAGCACAGTAACAACATCCTGACTGTGTTTCTTTTTTTTTGGAGGGGCGGAGATTCGGGGAAAGATGGTTGCAGCATTGAAAACGTGCAACAGAGCAGAGTCACCTAGCCTGCGATAAGAAAACATCCATCATTCTCCCTCACAACTGACGTCACTGGAGGAATTGGTGTTTGGAGATGTGACCAATAGCCAACGATGTAAGCATCCAGTCCAGTCCAGTTATATTGTGAACTGAATGTACTGTATTGAAAGCTAGAACTGTTTGCACAGTGACTGTGATTGATGTCAGTCTCCATGCATTGTAACTGTGTCGTTGAAGGGTTTTCCTCTCCTATTGGTGAGGGGCTTCACTCAGTGCGCTATCCCAGTGTAGGTGCAGATGCATCAACTCCAACAGTAACCGAGATCAGCAGATGCACAGACGTGGAGAGGACAGATCTGAATGTGAGAATAATGGATTCGATAATTTTTCGAGAACACCAATGGAGAGGAGGCTTTCCTTGCGTCTTTTCAACATTTCCCTCTCTTGAGAATTTCTACCATATCAGATATTCGCGGTGCTGATTAATATTTTGGCAGGGGTGGAAGATGTGTTACTAATCTAATCTCGCTATTGTCGGTGTTCTCTACTTCTGTCCATTCATTAATCTCATAAAAAATTTTGAACTTCATTGCAAGTTCTGTTATCTATATTTGTCAATGAAACTTTTATCTTCAATTTCAATTGCAGTCTCCATTCATCTGAATTGCAGACGACTCCCTTATAGACATCTGAGAACAAAACTGTGGACAACCTCGGGATACCTTTTTGCCCTGAACTGATTTATGTCTCACGTTCTCACTGTCACTAGCCCTGTCCATTACCAGTTTATAATATCCCCAATCTCCATCTCTGCGTAAGTCTTGTGGCTGAAAAATCCATTGTCTGTACGTTGGTAAAATTCAGACATTATGTTTCAAGCCCTCTTCTGGCAACCTTTCCAGTTACAAGTATTTCAGTCACAAAATTGTTCTTGTCTTGGACATTACTTCATGATTAGGACAATGTATCAGAGTAGGAATGTCGCTGGATGTAATTCAGGAGCAAAGCTTATTAAATGAAAGATATTGTTTCAAGCGATTTGTTTTAAGTCCTACCACAGCTGATGGCAGAACTTCAATAAAAGTGATAAGAATTGGAATAACAGTAAACTTCACGAAAAACAACCATAAACCCCACCTTTTGTCTGAAAATCTTGCTGTTTCACTGATGGCCTTCGGTAAAGAAGTCTTAACTGGTCTGGGTTAAGTGTGACTTCAAACCCATATCAATGTGCTTGACTTCGTATTGGCTTGTGGAATGGCCTCACAGTCAGGGCAATTAGTGATGATTAACAAATGCTTGGCAGAGATGCCGACTTCCCATGGAATAACAAATTTGAAGGTTAAACCATATAAAGAAAGATGCTAGAGATCTGAAATTGCATAAAAAATGCAAAGAAAAGATCAGAAAATGGTGGGGAGCTTTTCTGAACTGAAAGCAGCTGGAAAATAGTGTAAATAATGCTGGTGACAGCGAAGTCTGTTTTGAAGAGGAGGAGGAGTGAGTTGAATCGATAGAGATCGAGATAGAAGAAAAAGAGCAAACAAAGGGAATGATGATCAGCTGGGATGGAAATAAAATGTGAGATTCACCTCATGTATTTTTAACTTTTCCCATCTCTTGAATATCATGCCCATGTCGGCACATGTATCCCCCGCTTTTCAATCTTGTGCTTTTTGCCACTTCCCTTTCCGAAAAACCTCCGTTAGGTCCTGTTTTCGCTACCCAAAAGAAATGTGAACAGGATTTTCACTTTTACCAAAAAAGGTGAATTTTTCCAACATAAATTAATGCTACTTTGCTTTACGCCATATCAGATTACTTTCAGTTACCGAGGGAAACCCGTATGTATCTAAGATCATGTTTAAAGCAATTTGATCCCAACTGTCTGTCTTCCCTGAGTGTCGTCATGTTCTTATATTTATTAATTGGATATAGGCATCGCTGGCTGGGCCAGCATTAATTCACTTATTTGATTGCCCTTGACGAGACCTTGAGTCTCAATGGCACTTAGACAGAGTGAGGCATACAAGGTGACAGCTGCACAGGAGCTGTACACAGCAAAACCGTCTTTTGCAAGATTAATATTATTTGAAAAGTTCGAGACTTCAATTCGTCAGTGTAATTAGGGTGGGGAAGAAAGTGTTCCTGAGCATACTGGTCCATGTTTTCAAGTCTCTGTATCTCCTCCCTTTTGGAAGAGGTTGTAGGAGATCATTATCGGTTTTGGAGAGATATTTGATGTTGCCAGCCTTTCGCTGACAATGAGAAGTCTAAATGGATGAAAGGTTATTTTCCATGATAATCTGGGCTGTGCGCACAACCGTCTGTAGTTTCTTCTGGTCCTGGGAAGAGCAGTTACCGTCACACTATTATGCACATGAATAGAATGCTTTCAGTTTCCAGTGTGCAGAGCACTGGGAGAAGGCAGTTCCAAAATATTTAGATGTAACAATTAGTTGTTAAGTGGTTGCTATTTTGACAACAATTGAAATTTACCCACTAAATTTAAATAATGTCCAAGATACCAAAGCACAATTAAGTTTATTATATTGCCAACATCCAACCAAAGTGCCATCACATGCTTTAAAAGAATAGAGAAGCCATCACCATCACAACGAGGGAGAAAGAGACAGATGTGTATAAGGAGAGAGAGAACACAGCGCGGGAAACAGAAGGACAGTCAGTAAAACAGAGAAAGGAAACAAAACAAGAAACAAACAGTCACATGGACAGGGAGAAGGGGAGATAGTAAGTTCAGGGAGAGAAACAGAAGACAGAGAAAAGGAAAAGACAGGGAAATAGACAGTGTGAGAGAATTAGTGAGAGACAAAGCACACAGGGATCTGTGGATAGGGTCACAATGAGCTGGGGATGGGGAATGGGAGGTGCTGGGGATGAGGACCGGAAAGAGCTCGGAGTGATCACTGGTGGGAGTTGGGGGGAGGGAGGTGAGGATTTACTTTGACCTGTACCAAGATGTACAGGCAAAGCAGAGTGAGCAAGGATATACAGAACAATGGCTGTAAAACATGTCTGAGAGGCATGCATTTTAGGCTGTACAGGGCGTGCACGAGGCGAGATCAACATGAACAAGATCAGTATTATCTGAGATTAGAGCGTACTTTCATCAGTCTAATAACAATCAGGAAGAAGCTGTTCCTGAACCAGCTGCTCTGTGTTTTCAAGCTTCTGTACCTTTTAGCCTGATATAAGAGGTTGGAGGAGACAATTACTGGGGTCTGATGGGTCTTTGATAATGTTAGAACAAAGATCGTTCCAGCACAGAAACAGGCCATTCGGTCGTACAACCCTGCGCTGATCTAAATCCTCTATCTAAACTGTCGCCTATTTTCTAAGGATCTGTATCCCTATATTCCCTGCCCATTCGTGTATCTTTCCAGAAACATCTTAAATGGAACCACTTGTCACAGTTCTCCATTTTGAGAAACTACCTCCCCCTACTATTCTCTGCCTCCTGTTGTCCAGCCGTTTCTTTCTCCACCTAGCTAGTGCACCATGTGACTTCACCAACGCCATATTCCGACCATGGGGAAACATACCAAACGCCTTCCTGATGTCCATGTACATGACATCTACAGTCTCTCCCTAATCAATCAACTTTGTCACTTCCTCAAAGAATCCTATTGATTTGGTAAGCCATGACCTGCCCCGCACAAAACCATGTTGCCTATCGCCAATAAGACTATTTTCATCCAAATAAGAATAGATCCTATCTCTCAGTATTTTCTCGAGCAGGTTCCCTACCACGACATCAGTCTCACCGGTCTATAATTGACTAGATTATCCCTACTACCTTTCTTAAACAAGGGGATTAACAATTCTCCAGCCCTCCAGGACCTCAGCCGTGGTCAGGGATGCTACAACGATATCCGTAAATACCCCAGCTATTTTCTCTCTCCCTTCCCACAGTAATCTGGAGTAGATATTGGCAGCCTTTCTGCGCAACGAGCCATGTAAATGGAATCAATGGTTTGGATGTTATGGTGTTGGTCAGAGCATCCAACCTTCTGTAGTTTCTCATGGTCCTGAGTAGAGCAGTTGCTGTACCAGGGTTTTATTCACCGGGACAGTGCGCTCTCAATGGTGCATCTGTAGATGTAGCACATGCTGAATTTCCTGAACCACCTGAGGAAGGAGAGGCATTGTTGAACCTTCCCGACCGTCGGACCTATGTGAGAAGTTTAGGACAGGTTGTCAGTTATCATCACTCCGAGGCACTTGATGCTCTGCACTCCCTCAAACGGTTGATGTAGATGGAATGTGTTCCCCTCCTTTCTTCCTGAAGTCAATGATCAGTCCTTTACGCTTGCCGCATTAGAGAGAGAGGTCATTATCAACACACCATGCCACCAAGCTCTCTATTGCCTTTCTACATTCTGACGCGTTGTTGTTAATTATCGGTACTGCTATAGTGATGTCATCAGCGAACATGTATCTGGTGTTGTTTGGAATTTGGAAACTCAGCCGTGGCTGTACAGGGAGTACATAGGGGGCTGAGGACACAGCCGTGGTTGTACATGGAGGACATTAGGGGGCTGAGGAAACAACCGTGAGTGTACCTGGAGTACAGTTGAGGGCTGAAGACACAGCCGTGTGTGTACAGGGAGTACAGTAGGGGATTGAGGGCACATCCGTGGGTGTACAGCGAGGACAGTGGGGGGGCTGCAGATACAGCCGTGGGTGTACAAGGAGTACAGTAAAGTGCTGAGGGCACTGACGAGGGTGTACGTGGAGTACAGTAGCGGTCTAAGAGCACAGCCGTGGGTGTACAGGGAGCATTGTCGGGTGTTGAGAACACATCCTTCAGCAGCTTTATTGTTGAGTGCTATTGTGGAGGAGGTGATTTTACTTACCTTCACTATTGCGGTTTGTGGGTCAGAAGGCTGAGAATCCAGTTGCAGAGGCTCGAACCGAGACTAAGTCGTGGAGTTTTGTGATTAGCCTGTAAGGGATAATGATTTTGAAGATGGAGCTTTAGACAATGAGCAGGAGTCTGGTGTATCAGACTCCTGCTCATTGTCCAGATATTCTTGGGATGCGTGCAGACTCGGGCATGGCATCCGTTGTGAACCCGTTACATCAGTCGGCAAAATATAGGGCAGCAGGTCAGGCTGGGAGACTGGAGTTTGTGTAGGCCATAAGCAGCGTCTCAAATGATTATTGAGGTCGGAGCCACTGGGTGGTAATCTTTAATGGCACGTTCCATGTGCTTTCTCACTTACGAGGATGATGATGGCCTTCTTGAATCAGATTGGGAATTCCGCTTCTTGAGGGAGATTCCTCTGCTAATTGGTATAAACAGCATCTGAGTGCTCAGCCGGCAACACTCTCCAGGCTCATCACTTTCTTTGATTTGACTCACTGAAAGACTGATCATGTCTGCAGCAGTGACAACAGACACAGGTACATGTGGGGCTTTCGTGGCAGGTGTCAGCCGTCAGTGACAGTCACACAATCATTCATGATCGACATCCCCACCCCCCCACCTCCCTCTGTCGTATTCAACACACAATGACATTGCTTGGTGTGAGCACTACACAGTCAGCATTGAGACAGATTGCCATTAATAGACTGGGATCGTGCGCTATCAAGCTGCTATCTGTGAGTCTCATCTGGCGGTAGTACATTGTCTCGATGATGATTGTCAGTTTCAGTCTGGTATTTTTGAAGGATCGATCCTGTTACACTAATGTTGTTGCATTTAACAAAACAGGTGCAATTTATCACAGTGCTAAGCAATAAAATGTCATGGAACACAGAACACCTTTCTAATAACAGAAAGCTCTAAAATGTTCAGTATCAGAAACACTGCTTTCCTGTTCATGTTCAAATCAGAAAACCTGTCCCATCGAGGTGTTCAACTTGGAACTTTTTAACCATATTTTTTGGTTATGGGAATCGCTGGATGGGCCCACCATTTCTTGTCCGTCCCCAGCTGCCCTGTTGAGAAGGTGGTGCTGAGCTGCCTTCTCGTACCGCTGCAGTCCACCTGCTGTGCGTTGATCCACATTGCTTTGAGGGAGGGAATTCCAGGGTTTTGACCCAGCAACAGTGAAAGAATGGTGATATATTTCCAACTCAGGATGTTGACTGGTTTGGAGGGGAGTTTGAAGGTGATGGTGTTCGCAAAAAGCCTGCTGCCCTTGTCATTCTAGATGGAAGTTCTCGTAGGATTGGAAGGTGCTGTCTTGTAGGCAGTACACACTGCTGCTACTGAGTGTTGGTGGTGAATGGAGTGACTGCTTGTGGATGCGATGCCAATCAATTGGGCTGTTTTTCTGCTGGATAGTGTCAAGCTTCGTCAGTGTCATTGTGGCTGCACTCATTCAGGCAATTGGGGAGTATTCCATCTCACTCCTGACTTGTGCCTTGTAGATGGTGAACATGTTCTGGAACTGAGATGACTGACCGCCAACAACAATGTCCGTTTTCCTATCTGTCACGTATGACTCCAATAATGAAGTACTTGCTCGCAATATCCTTTTTACTTAGGTTCCTTGATGCCACATTTCAAAGTAAGCAGCCTTGATTTCAAGAGCTGTAATTCAGTTCCTTTTTCTATGTTTGAACAAAGGCTGTGATGAGGTCAGGAACTGAGTGGCCCTGGTGGAACCCAAACTGGGAGTCACTGAGCAGGTTATTGCTGAGCAGGTGCTGCTTGATAGCACTGTTGATGAGCCCTTCCACCACTTTATTGGTGATGGAGAGTAGACTGATGATGCGGTATTTGGCTGGGTTGAACTTGTCCTGCATTTTATGTACAGAACATGCTTGAGCAGTTTTGGTCTCGCATTGTTGCACTCTCTATTGCACTAGGGTTAATACTCTGGCTTGATGGTAATGGTTGAGTGGTTTATATGCTGGTCCAAGACATTACAGATTGTACTGGAGTTTAGATCTTCTGCTATTGATGGACCACAACGTCTTATGGATGCTCAGTCTTGAGTTGCTAGGTCTGTTGGAAGTCTGTGCCATTTAGCGTGGTGCAAGTGTCACACAACACAATAGAGTTTATTCTCAATGTGACCGTGAGACTTTGTCTCCTCGACGACAGTGCGGTGGTCAGTTTTACCGATGCTGTCATGCACAGGTGCATCTGCATTTGGTAGATTGGTAAGGATGAGGTCAGGTATTTTTTTCCCACTCGTTCACTCCCTCACTACCTTCTGCAAACCCAATCTAGTAGATATGTCCTTTAGGACTCTACCAGCGTGATCAGTACTACTGCTGCCAAACCACTCTTGGTGGTTGACTATGAAATTCCTCAGCCAGAATACATTGTGTGCCCTTTTCACAGTCAGTGCTTTCTCCAAATGTTGTTCAACATGGAGGAGTACTGATCCAGCTGAGGAATGATGTTACTTGGTAATCAGTAAGGCTACTTTGCCCACGGTTAATCTAAAGCCATGGGACTTTATTGATTCCTTAGTTAATTTTGGGGACTCGCAGAGAAACTACCTCCAGAATGTATTGTACTGAGCTGCCCCCTCTGCTGGATCAGTCCTGACCTTGGGCCAGGACATATCCAATGATGGAGATGGTGGTGTCTGGGGTATTTCTGTAAGGTATAATTTCGTGAGCATGACTATGTCAGGCTGTTATTTGACTAGTATGTAAGGCAGTTGTCCCAATATTGGCACGAGCCGTCAGATGATAGTAAGGAGGAGTTTGCAGGTTCGACAGTGATGTTTCCAACTGACTTTTTGGGTGATCAAATCGATACCTGTTGGTCCACCCGATTTCATTTCTTTGAGATATTGTAGCGATTGGTATAACTGAATGACACGCTAGACCATTTCAGAGGGCTATTGAGAATCATCACAATGCTTTGGGTCTGGAGTGAGGGTGGAAGATTGCTTCATTGGAGGATATTGGTGAACTAAATGGTTTTTCTTTTCTGACAATCGCCAATGATTTCATTCTCATTAGTAGATTCTTAATTCTAGCTTTTTTTTTAATTATTGAATTGAATTTCCACCATCTGCAGTGGCGGGATTCTAACCTGGGTCGACAGAAGAAAAGCTGATTTTCTGGATTGATAATCTAGCGATAGTACCATGAGGCCTACTTGGAACCATATGTTGTGCTCAGCTGCTATTTTCTTGTGTTGCCCTGTTTTTCTTTCATTGCTTATGTTATTCTGGAATCTCATCCTTCATTAAATCCTAATTGAAATACACCCGCCATGAACGTCTTCTGGACTGCTCGAATTTCATTCAATCTATTTTGTTTGCACAGACATTTCAAGGCAGCTGCACATCAGAGAAGAACAGGAAGAGATAATGGGTGATTGTGCACTGTATCTGTCACCAGACCAGCTTATCTGTCCAGGCACCTAAAATATTTATTGTGGGTCAAAGAACCACTGAATTATTATAACACCGATGGAGGTCAGTCAACCCATTTTGGGGCCACAAGCTCTTCAACTGCACAATTGGAGACAGAAAGAGTGTGTGGAGATAGATGGTCTGAGAAAGAAATAAACAGAGAAAAAGAAAGTGAAGAGAGTTAAACTGAGAGAGAATAGAAATGGAACCGACTGACTGAGTGGGAGAGGAAGAGGTGTTAGATGAGTGTGAAGACAGATAGATCAGAATACAGCATGAGGGTAGATAAATACTGACGGACAGAAGATGGAAGTTTTACTTAGAAATTCCTCTGAACTGCAAGCCCTTTGTCTGGGTCACATACCCTGTGACCACCCAGCTGATACTGGCTGTCATCCCAGCTCATTTCTTTCCAATAATATCACAGAGCTGGGTTTACTGAAACCTAAACAGAACCCAATGGACCGGTAGATTAGTTCCGTGGTGAAGGTGGATTTTTTTACAATAAACTGTGCCATGAACAGCAGGAAATGATAACCCCACCCAACACTTCCACCCCACCTCCAGATACTGTGTGAGAGACTGGGCCAGAGAAACTCAGTGAGGGGTATTACTGACAGAGGGGACATCAGCATCTCCGCTGTGGATCAAATAATGATTGATAAAGTTTGCACACCACTTTCCTCATTTTCTAATCTACATTTCAATTAATATAACTCAATATGAGGAGTGAATTTTAACAAACTTATCTCTTTGTACTTTGCATATTTTGGCCTTTATAGAAAATCATTTTGTCCCTATATTTTGTGTTGCATAAATACATTTCATTAATATTGTCTCTGCTAATTTCTCATTGTAGATGTATCCTTGAATCTGTTCTTCATATGGGTTATAAAGAGTAATGTTCCAATACTGATAACTGGGAAACAGCAATGTCCCTCTTCCCAGTTTGAACAGCCATGACCCCCAGTCCTCTCCATCTTCTGTCTTTTCCCCAATGTCATAATCACAATGCAATTGAAGTCAGTAAATGATACTTCATCACAGTTCCGTAACATTGATAACATCAACACCCACGCTTGCCATCTCTGATTCTGGAATAATCTGAATGGTACTTGCCACGTACAATTCTCTGTTACCATATTCATGCCGTTTGATTGTTATAAACTCACATTTTCTAAGGCACATGTTGCCATCAGATCATGGACGAAAAATGTTCTCTCAATGTTTTACTTATTTTGCAATGACCGATCAGTAATTGTAGGATTTATTTACGCATTTAGGAGAAGAGAAACATGTTTATGTTGAGTTAAACCTCTGGAATTACCTCTATATCCAATGCAGACTGAATGATGACACACTACCAATCTGCCACCTCCAACATTCCTTCCTTCAGTCACACTCACATATCACATCCTGAAGGCATAAATGTTCAAAGTTATTTTGAATTTTAGTAAATCATTATCAAATTGAAAAGGGTTAGCTGGAGATATTTGTCCAGTGATTATATGAGTCTCCATGGATCCTATGGGTCCGCAGAGATTTTCCCTCTTCTATCAATAAGGGAATGCGTTCAATGTGTTATCCCATAGTCTGGGCGGGAGCTTCACCCACACCAGTAACAGGGATCAGCAGCTTCAGCGAGAGAAGGAGGATAGATCAGAATCTGGGAACATTAGACTGGAATGTTCCAACAATGGATCAGGATCTGAGAACATTCGAATGAAAATTTACAGCAATGGACAGGAGTTTATCCTGGGTCTTTTCTGGCTTTCCCAGCCTTGGATATAATTAACATCGCGGGTTGAAGATGTACTTATGGTTATTCAAGCTGGTTACCATCCTATCCATGCTATAGTTGGTGTTCCTGGTACGTCACTCTGTCTGTCTAGTTAAACAGTCTGAACTGAATTGATGGCCATGATATGGAAATTTTGGAAAGGTGCAAGTCAATGTTTTTAGTTCCAATCAAAGAGTCCATTCTTTACAAATTGTAACTAGCAAATGGTTATTTAAATATTATGCACCAATATGCGAGGATGAAAAAGACCATTCTCCTTGATTCATTTTCTCCTGCACAAGTTTACATTTCCATATTTGTGCCTTTGTTAATCTCCGTATGTAACTGTTTCAAGTCCCTTCTTACCACGTGTCCATTGCAAAATAATTGTACTTGAGATGTTTACGTTGTTCTCTGCATAGAATTAGAAAGATGGGAAGACAGTGTATGGTTGTTACGTCACTGGCTCATAATCTAGAGCCAAAAAATTATAATCTGTTGACATCGGCTTGCTTCATGCCCATTAGAGATGGCAATGGCTCATTCTTCCCTGGTCAGGTCTCTGTGTGACTGCAAACCCACAGCACTGTGTTTTAATCTTTACTGTCCTGTGGAACAACTAAACCAGCCACTCAGCTCAAGGTTGGCATAACATGCTGGCCTGACCAGTGCTGCACATATCCCGTGAGGGCAGATCAACACGAAAGATAACTCCCTTCCTCTGCCTGTATCCCACATTCCTGCAGGTGAATTCCATTCAGGTAGGTGGCCATTCAATATTTTAGATGGATTACTTATGATTGAATCACTCTCCAAGAGTGATGTCCATCTCGATAGGCACCTCTGGTGCTGCCTTTATTAATATTGACCTACAGATGAAAGGATGTTTTAAATTCCAAATCAGTGACAGTTCATCGTAAACGAATGGTTTCCTGTGTCACATGAAGAAAAGGGCGCCAGCGAAGTGAGGGAAAGGAATTATTGTGATCAACTCTGAGACCGTTGTTGAGGCAGTGTTTGGGGTATTGTGGACAGATTTTATCTCCTTTATAAGGAGCGGTCTCCTTATCAGAGAAAGAATAAACAGGAGTTCCACCGGATTAATCCCTGGGATGATGGCACCATGACGAGTGAGTGAAGGTTGATCTACCGCGCTGTGAGATAATAAGAGGTGATTGCATTGAACCCTGAGAGGGATGGATAATCACTCCTTATATTCTAAAAAGACAATGAGAAGGTGATAAATTCCGTCACTTTTGTTTCACTCAGGATGCATGAATCTGGATAGTTTAAGTGCCTCTGAGGACGTTATGCCTACCCACCCCAACCCCACTCCCCACGGTGATTGAGAGAGACGGAGAGATCCAGGTTTTGAATAAACTCTCCCCACATTAATACAGTGCATTTGGTGTGTGATCCTGCAATGAATGTCATATTATCCGCCACCTTGACAGCAGCCACAATACCTTCATTCTAAAACATTTAACTATTCCCAAAAGCTAATGATATCTATGAAGAACGTGAATCCATATTCTCAGAGATGCAAGGTGCCTCCTTAAGGTTTAGACCATAAGACTATAAGATATAGGAGCAGAAATTAGGCCAGTTTGCCGATCTAGTCTACACTGCCATTCAATCATCACTGATAAGTTTCTCAAGCGCATTCTCCGACATTCTCCCCTTAACCCTTGATCCCCTGGATAATCAAAAACCTATCATCGTCTCAAAAATACTCAATGACCTGGCCCCACCGCCTTCTCTGGCAATAAATTATAAAGATTCAACATTCCCTGGTTAAAGAAGTCTCCTTATCAACGTTCCAAAAGGTGTTCGCTTTAAGCTAAGGTTGTGTCCTTGGTTCCTTGTCTCTCCTACCAATGGAAACATCTTACGAACATCCACTCTGTTCAGGTCATTCAGTATTCTGCATGTTTCAATTACATTTCCTCTCTTCCTTCTAAACTTTATCAAGTATAGACTCAACGACTCAAACATTCCTCATACAATAACTTTTCACTCCTATGACTATTCCCGTGAAAATCTTCTGAACAAGCTCCAGGGACAGTACATCCTCCCTGAGATATGGCGCTCAACAGTTCGCGCAACACTCCAAATGTAGTCTGACCAAAGCTGTATACTGCCTGTTCTTATATTCAATTTCTCTCGTAATAAATGCCATCAATAATAACTGCAACTGCCCTCCTAACTACTACCTCAACCTGCAAGCTTACCTTAAGAGAACCCTGCACTCGAACTCCCAAGTCCATTTGCACTTCAGATATCTGAAATTTCTCCTCATTTCGGAAATAGACCATGCCTCCATCCTTCGTGCCAAAGTGCATCAACTCACACTTTCCGATGTTGGAATCCATCTGCCAACCCCTTTACCTGGCCAATTCCTTTTTCAGCCCCTCCGCCTCCTCTCTCCGACCTGACTCTCTAAGGATCTTTGTTTCGTCTGCAAACTTAGCCAGAGTGCCCTCAGTTCCATCATCTAGATTATTAACGAATAAGGTAAAATGTTATGGTCCCAACACTGTGCCTTGCTGTCCACCTGCTGCCATCCTGAGAAGGACCATTTTATCCCCACTCTCTGCTTTCTGCCGGACAGAATAGCTTTTATTCATGCCTCTACCTTGCCTCTAACACCACGGACCATTATCATACATTCCTGAATAAGGGCTTATGCCTGAAATGTCGATTCTCCTGTTCCTTGGATGCTGCCTGACCTGCTGCGCTTTTCCAGGAACACATTTTCAGCTCTGATCTCCAGCATCTGCAGTCCTCACTTTCTCCTCCTTTATTCAGCTTTAAAACCGTTACCTCTGATTCTAAATTCTCCATCTGAAAATGCAGAGTAAATTCAACCATATTATGATCACTGCCTCCTATGATTTTCTTCACCTTAAGCTCCCTCATCTAGTCTGCCTGCACAAGCTGCTCCAAAAAGCCATCTCATAGACATTCTACAAATTCCTTTTCTTGCAAACCATCATCAAGCTGAATTTCCAGCCCACCTCCGTAATGAAATCCCACATGATTACTGTAGCTTTGTATTTCCTTCACATCTTTCTAGCTCCTGGTGCATGTTGCAACACAGCTCCTGACTACTGTTCGGAGGCCTGAACAGAACTCTAACTACTTATATTTAACCTTTGTGATTTCTCAATTCTACCGATGCAAATTCTGTACCATTTGAACTTACTTCATTTCATATTATTGTTTTAATTTCATTTCTTACTAATAAGACAAACCCATCTCCTCTGTCCAAATGCCTATCTGTTTGCTAGGATGCATAACCTTGAATATTCAGCTCCCAATCCTGATCCTGTTGCAGCGATGTTTCCGTGATGGCGACCTGTCAATTTGTGTATGAGTCACAAGCTTATTTACCTTATTCGTTATACTGCATGCATTCCGATATAACAGTTCAGCCCTGTATTTGCCTTTCCTCTTATTGTTATTTGTTTGTCCTGAGTGTTTGAAGTTTGATTACTAACGCTTTGCATGCTCTCTGCGTCTGTGTTGAAGATTTGAATCACTTAAAGTCATAGAGTCATAGAGATTTACAGCATGGAAACAGACTCTTCGGTCCAACACGTCCATGCCGACCATATATCTCAACCCAATCTAGTCCCACCTGCCAGCACCCGGCCCATATCCTTCCAAACCCTTCCTCTTCATATACCCATCCATATGTCTCTTAAATGTTGCAATTGTACCAGCCTCCACCAGTTCCTCTGGCAGCTCATTCCATACACATACCACACTCTGCATGAAACTGTTGCCCCTTCGGTCTCTTTGATTTCTTTCCCTCTCTCACCCTAAAACTATGCCCTCTAGTTCCGGACTCCCCGACCCCAGGGAAAAGACTTTGTCTATTTGTCCTATCCATGCCCCTCATAATTTTGTACACCTCTATAAGGTCACACCTCAGCCTCAGACGCTCCAAGGAAAACAGCCCCAGCCTGTTCAGCCAGTCCTTGTAGCTCAAATCCTCCAACCCTGGCAATATCCTTGTATATCTTTTCTGAACCCTTTGAAGTTTCATAACATCTTTCGGATAGGAAGTAGACCAGAATTGCACGCAATATTCCAACAGTGGCCTAACCAATGTCCTCCCAACTTCTGTACTCAATGCTCTGATCAATAAAGGAAAATATACAAAACGCCTTCTTCTTGAGTTCTGCAGTCTTACCCCTCCTTTAATTCGGGTTTTCTAATATTCCCTATAACTGACACCACCCCAACCCCAATTAGCTTAAAGTCCAGTCTACAGCCCTAGTTATGTGATTTGCTAGGATTCTAGTCCCAACACGGTTTAGATGAAGACCGTCGGATTGGAACAGTGTTTTCCTTCCCCAGAACTGGTATCAATGTCCCATGATACAAACTCATTTCTCTCGCATCAAACTTTGAGCCACGCATTTTCCTGCTGACCCTGTGCTAATTAGCTCATGGCTCAGGCCGTAATCCAGTGATTATGTCCTTTTTGGTTGTTTTCTGATTTAGCTCCGAGCTCTTCGTATCCCTTAGCATGAACTCTGCCATAGTTTTATCTCTGTCGTTGGTACCTACACTGACCACGACCAATGGATCTTTACTCTCCCACTCCAAGTTCCTCTGCAGCCAAGATGAGCTATCCCTTGCCCAAACACCAGTAGGTAACGCAACTTTCAGGACTCTCAATCCTGATCAAAGAGAACAGTGTCTATGCCGCTAACTATACTATCCCCAATTACAGTAACATTTCTCTTCTCTTGCCCTACTTGAAAGCTTCCCTCAACTCGGTGCTGTGGCCAATATGCTCATCCTGCCTGCAGTCCCCATTCCCGTCCACACAGGGAACAAGATTCCTAAACCTGTTAGACCCGGACAGGGGCTGAGGCTCCTAAAACTCCACCTCTGGATCCCTCTATCTGCCTCACTCACAGCCAAACGCTCCGTTTTCTAACCACTGGCTGAATTTGAGTCAGTTGATCGAAGGAATGTAACTGTCTCCTGAATCACAGCATCCAGGGAACTCTCCCCCTCTTTGATGCCTCGCATTGTTTGAAGCTTAAACTCCAGCTCATCGACTCAGAGCCAGAGTTCTTCTTGCATGCAACATTTACTACAGACATGGTCACTGGGATCCACAGTGGGGTCCACCACTCCGACATCATAGAGATACAACACACCACCCAACCCTCCATCCTTATTTTAATTAACTACTATTGAATTGTTCCTTTACAATTTTTAGTTGATTTTGTACATCTGCTTATGGAAGATGTAACCAATAAATTAACATGATTCAATTTAACACAGATTCAAACTTAACCCACTCCCTATTAGCAAAGCAGATCACATCCTCCCTTTGTCAAACCTGCTCATTATCCTCTGATAGAATTCTGACAGACTTGTCAGCGGGACCACTCCTTGATGAAGCCAGACGGACTCAGCCCTATTTTACCATGCACCTCCAAGTACTCTGCAATCTCATTACAAGCAATGCACTCTAAATACGATTAACGACTGATGCCAGACTATACTGCCCTATTATTTACTGTATTTTGCCTTTCTTCCTTCTTACACAGAGATTTTACATTATCCATTTTCCAGTTCTCTGGGACTCTGTCTGACGATAGTTGTTCCTTAACAGTCACAACCATTGGTTTCACAATCTCCTCCACTAATTCCTTCAGAACTTTGGTTGTTATTCTTCCAGTCTGTGCGATTTATCCAATTTTAAACGTTGCAGCTTCTCCAGTACCTTCTACTCAGCGCCAACCATTACATCCATCCTTCACCTTTGACTCGCTTGAAGTTCTGGAATGTTCCTAGTGTCTACCATTGTGAGGATTGATGGAAAATACCTATTCAATTCATTCACCAATTCTTTGTTCTCCATTTCTCTGCAGTCAGCCTCAATTTCTGGTTGTCCAATGTTCACTCTCCCGTTTTATATATCTTAACAAAACTCCTGCAATCTCCTGTACTAAAGCGAGCTCGCTTACATGTTTCGTGTTCACCACTTTATTGCTTCTTAAATTGTACTCTGCTGCTGTATAAATGCTTGCCAATCTTAGACAGGCTGAGTGAGAGTATTCCAGCTAACTGACTCTCGAAAATATATTAATGTAACTTTACTAATCCATTTGCCCATCATTGTGTAGCGTGGTGACACAATACTGCTGCCTCACAGGGTCAGGGACTCGGGTTCAATTACAATCTCTGGACCCTTTCTTTGTGGAGTTTTTACAATCTCCCCGTGTCTGCATTGGGAAGATTGACTACTTTCTCTCTTCACAATATGTTTCTGTGTTTGTTTCAGGTTTATGCCATCTACAGTATATTTGCTTGTGTTTGGTGGAGAATTGCTACAAATATGACGGCTTTATTGTAAAAGTGGCACTGGTGCTCTGGCTCCCCGAGTGCTTGGGATTCTTGCCCAGCTACGTATGTGAGTGCATGTCTCTGATTACCTCCTCCGTCTCAATCCCTGAGTCCATCTGTCAGTGCATGCAGCCTTTCATCGAGCCACCCCGGGATTCCCCACACCCCATCGCCTGGTACTGGATGCTCCCTACGCAGGGAGCGCACAAAGACACTGGGCACGTTCTGAACTGCTCGGGATGCGGGGCAAAGACCCTACCATTTAAAAGAACAGAATAGCCATAATCCAATTGAACAGCAAAGCAGATTAAACAGGCAGAATGGCAGCCTTCTGCTCTGACATTTTCTGGTCTTTTGGGCTAATTCTGGTTATCCTCGTCCAACTACAAATAGACGCTCTATATGTATACCTTGTCACACAGGTTTGGTGAAGGTGATGGATATCAGATCCTATGGTCATTGCGACTGATTCTTTGGGTTCCACCTTCCTGGCAAATGAGATCACACCTAAGTTTTTATTGTCAAGTCCATCCATTTTAAAGTAAAGATCTTGCCAGAGTTGTGCTGAAAGGATATTTGAATGTTGAAGAGACTAGATTATGCCACGTGCCAGTGATATTAGGAATAGGAAGGCAGTATTTATTAAAACATGGTCAAAGAGCTGGTAGGGTAGGCAGCAATTGCAATATGTGGATCATTGGGATTCCCACGTCGGTAGGATATACACAAGAAGGACGGGATGCATCTGAGCTGGCAGCAATCTCCGATATGTGGGTAATTGAGATGCCTGGGTCAGTATGAAATGCACAAGAAGGACGGGATGGACGTGAATTAGCAGCAATCTCATGGCAGGCAAGTTTGCTATTGTCACTCAGGAGGGTTTAAACCAGTGTGGCGGTGGGGGGAAGTTGGGGGAACTAGAGCAGTATGTCCACAAGCACAGTGACTGAAGAGTAGTTGGAGACTTATCCCAGTACAGCTTAGACCAACAACAAACTGGCGGAGGGGAGTGAACACAGTGGGACTGGCAGTCTGAAGTGTGCTGATTTTAATGTGAGCAGTATGACAGGCAAGACAGATGAGCTTGGAGTTTGGAGTTTGAATGAGTATATATAACTATGATATAAATATTACAGAGATTTGGTTGAGAGAGGGATCAGAAAACAGGCAATCCAATGGGTCCAGAGAGAGTTGAATTACTGCAGTGAGAGGCTGGAGACTGTTGTTTGAAACAAAATAATCTTCCAGCAGTTTATTGGAATTGGACAGTGTGTGATGCAATGTACAGATTGAAGGGAAAAGGGAGGAACCTGAAATTGTCTGTTTACAATATTTTTCTGCTTTACTGACAGTGTTTTGTAATCTCCTGTTACCAAAGAATAGTCGAGGAGAATTTACGTCAGGGAAACGCAAACCAAATATCAGGTCAGGATCTGATGGAGTTAGGCTGAAGTGTATTTATTTCAATGCAAGAATTATTATGGTTAAGACCAATGAACTGAGAGCCTGAAGCCGTACATGGGACTATGATATTGCAGCTTTACACAGACTTGGTTGAGAGAGGGAAAGGACTGGCCGTTCAACATTCCAGGGTTTCGTTGTTTTATGCGAGATGGAGAGGAAGGTAAAAGAGGTGGACGAGTTGTTTTACACGTGCACTTGAAGAGGACAGACAGGAGGGATCATCCACTGCAGCAATATGGGTAAAGCTCAAATATAAGATGGCTGCAAGCACTGCGTTATTATAATGCCTCCAACAGCCACGGAGCGATGGAGGAACGAATATGTACGTCGATTAAGGAAAGGTTTAGTAAAAAGAGAGTGGTCACAGTGAGTGACTTTCGCATCCCCAATAATGACTGGGAGTTACTTGGAGCAAGAGCCTTAGACGGGGCAGAATTTGTTAACTGCAACAGTACGTGGATAGACCAACGAGAGGAAGAGCCGGACTGGACCTCGCATTGGCTAATGAGCCTGGCCAGGTGATTGACCTTTCAGTGGAACATAATATTAGAAAGAGTGATCACAGCTCCTTCAGATTGAAGATAGCTACGAACACGGATAATTCAGGACCTTGTGTGAAGCAACTGAATTGGCGGAAGGCAAATTACATCAGTATCAGGCAGAGCTAGGCCGTGTCAATTGGGAGGAGATGCTATCAGGGAAAACCACATTGTATATGTGGGAACTGCTTGTTAAATCCTGACAGTAAAATCATCTGGTGAACGTCCTCCTAACTGCACGAATTTCAATCTATTTTGTTTGAACAGATATTTCAAGGCCGCTGCATATCAGACAACAGGAAGAGATAAAGGATGATTGTGCACTGTGTCATTCGATGGACCAGTTAGTCTCTCCAGGCACCTAAAGTCTTTACTGTGGGTCAGAGAGCTTCAGAATTAATAAGAGCACCGAAGGAGGCCATTTAGCACATTGTACAACGAAGAGCTCTCCAACATTACAATTTGAAAACAGAGAGAACAGTGTGTGTGTGTGTGCACGAGAGAGAGATAAAAATTAACAGAGAAAAAGAAAGTCAAGAGACATAAAAGGAATGGATAGAAAACGGAGCGATAGAGTGAGTGAGATCAAGGGGTGTCAGATGAGTGTGAAGTTAGATCAGAAAACAGCATGAGGACAAATACACAGACATTTTATTTAGGATCTCCCACAGACTGCAAGCCCTTTGTCTGGTGCCGTACCCTATGAGCACTGT
This sequence comes from Chiloscyllium punctatum, assembly GCF_047496795.1. Lineage (NCBI taxonomy): Eukaryota > Metazoa > Chordata > Chondrichthyes > Orectolobiformes > Hemiscylliidae > Chiloscyllium > Chiloscyllium punctatum. The sequence goes on from NC_092780.1 coordinate 57,282,436, forward strand.
GCTGTCATCCCAGATCATTTATTGCTAATAATTTCACAGAGCCGGGTCGCTGACGGCTGAACAATGTCCAAAATAGCAACAGATTGGTTCCAGGGAGAAGGTGAATTAATTTAAATATTCTGGGCTAACAGGAACTTGTAGTCCCTCCAGACAATGTGTGAGAGCCAGGGCGAGAGAATCTCAGTGAGTGGGATCACTGACTGGGGGGAAATCAGCATTTCAGCTGTGGGTCAAATAATGACTGATAAAGCTTGAACACCTCGTCCGTGGTTTTGTAATTCACATTTCAATTCATATAGCTCCACATTATAAGTGTATTTTAACAGACTTATCTCTTTGTAGTTTTCATATTTTGGTATGTGCAGAAATGTTTTTTTTTCTTGTCGCTGTATTTTGTGTTAAATAAACACATTTTGTTACTGAGGATGAAAGGACCTGTTCCGATAGGACAGTCTTCGTCTGAACCGTGCTTTGACTCGAGTCCGAATGAATCCTAACTAAGGCTGTAGACAGAGCTCTAAACTGATCACGAGTGTGTGTGCGTTGGCAGGGCGGGGGTTCCGTTATAGGGTTTAATTAGAAAAGAGGAGGTAAGAGTACAGAGCTCAGGAGGTTACTAAAATCTCCACAACAGATGCAAAAAGGACAGAGTGTATGAAAAGTGTAAGCAATCAAACTTCAATCACACTGGACAAACAAATGACAATGAGAGGAGAGACCGTTCATACAAGATTGAAGGGGTTATATCTGAATGCATGCAGTATAAGGAATAGAGTAAATGAGCTCGTGGTACAGATTGAAATTGGTAGGTATGACGTGTTGGGCATCACAGAGAAGTGGCTGCAAGGGGATCAGGATATTCAGGGACGTATATCCTATCAAAAAGCTAGGTGGAAGAGGGAGTGGGTTTACATTGTTATTAAGAAATGAAATTAAATCAATAGTAAGAAAGGAAGTAAAGTCAGATGGTGTAGGATCTGTGTGGGTAGAACTGAGGAACCACAAAGGGAAGACAACCGCAGTTGGAGACTTGCACAGGCCTCCAAAGAGTCGTCAGGAGATGGGGCACAAGATACATCAGGATACAGAAAAGATCTGTACGAAAGTCAAAGTTACAGTGATCATGGGGTATTTCGATATACAAGTGGAATGGGAAACGAAGTTGGTAGTGGATCGCAAGAAAAGGAATTTGAGGAATGTCTATGGGATGGCGTTTTGGAGCATCATGTGATGGAGCCCAGTCGGGAACAGATGACACTGTATTTAATGATGAGGGCTAGATAAGGGAGCTTAAGGTGATGGAAACCTTCAGAAGCAGTGATCAGAACATTGATGAATTTATTTTGCAATTTGAGAGAGAAGGTAGAATCATAGTTAACAATCAGAGTCAGCTGAATAAAGGAAACTGGAGAGGCATAAGGGAGAAGCTGGGTAGAATTGACCGGGACAGGGGTCTAGCAGGAAGGACAGGGGAGCAGCAATGGCAGGTGATTCCAAGATTAATTCAGGAGTCACTGCAGAGATTCATGCTGAGTAATAGAGGCATGGTACAGGGAAGATGAGGCAACCAGGGCTGACAAGGGAAGTTAGAGATTGCATATAAGCAAAAGAGTAAGCATATAATGCAGTGAAGGGGAGAGGGAAACTGGAGAATTGGGGCCAACAGAAAGCAAGAAAAAATAAATAAGGTGGGAGAAGATTAAATATGGGAGTAAGCTAACCAGTAATATAAAGGAAATTGTAAGAGATTCTTTAGATACATAAAATGCAAAAGAGAGGCAAAAGTGAATATGGACCACTGGAAAATGATGCTGGAAAGAGAGTAGTGGGAATCAGCCTTCACGGTGGAATACATGAGTAATTTCCCAAGTATTCAAGATGGTGAGAGGATTGTCCTGAACATGGTGGCCATTACCAAGAAGAACATGATAGAATACGGAATGGCCTGAATGTGGATAACTCAGCTGGACCAGATGGACTAAACCCCAGCCTTGAACGGGAAAATAGCTGAAGAGTTAGTGCAAGTGTAAGTGGTAATCTTTCCTGACTAAAATCAGGAAACCGCCAAATGGCTGTATAATTGTGAGCGTGACACCCCTTTTATTAAGAGAGTTAGGCACAAGATGGAAAACTGCAGACTAATTAGCAAACTGATTGGTTGTGGGTAACATCATGGATTCCATCGTGAAGGATGGGATTTCTGGATATTTGGAGGTCTTTGGTAAAAAAGAACAGAGTCAGCATGGTTTCACCAAAGGGAGGACATGTCAGACAAACCGGCTAGAATACTTTGAGAGAGTAATGAGCAGATTAGATCAAGGAGAACCAATAGATGGTATCTATCTGCACCTCAAGAATCCTTTGACAAGGTGCTCTGCTTGATACTATTGAGAAAGGTTTGGGCCCATGGTGTTAGAGGCAAGGAGCTAGCATGGATAGCAGTTTGGCTGTCTGACAGAAAGAGAATGTGGATTGAAGTGTCCTTCTCAGGATGGCAGCCAGTGACAAGTGGTGTTCCACAAGACTCAGTGTTGGGACCACAACTTTTGACTTTGTGCATTCATTTTCAATATGAAGGAACTGAGGGCATCTGGCTAAGTTTCCAAACAGTTCAATGATAGATAGAGGGACAGGTAGCATTGAAGAGGTGTTTCGGCTGCAGGAGGTGCTCGAGCGCATCTCCTTAACTTCCCACAGCTCCGCCCTTGAACTCCACCCTTCCAACTACAACAGGTTAGAACCTCGTTGATGCTTGCCTTCCATCCCACCAACGTCAGGCTACAACGCATCATGCTCCACCATTTCTGCCACCAACAGTCAGACCTCACCAACAGAGATATACTTCCCTCCCCACCCCTATCATCATACTGCTGATAGCATTCCCTCACAAACTCCCTCGTTAGGACCACGCAACCCCAGCAAGCCACCTTCCACTCCCGACACCTTCCCTTGCCACTACAACAGGTATGAAACCTGTGCCAACACCTCCTTTCTCACCTCCACCCAAGGCCCAAAAGCATCCTTCCACATCAGGCAGAGAACATCCTGTCCATTGCTCATCTCGTCTGTCCATTGCTCCTTGTCTCCTCTACATTGGCAAGACAGGACTTCAATTTGCAGAATGGTTCAGGGAAAACTCTCGGACACACCAACCTAACAACCCCACTGCCCTGTGGCTGAATACTTCAACTCCCCGTCCCACTCCGTCAAGGTCTTGCAAGTTTTTGGCCTCCTCCACTGCCTAGAATTGTTTTAAATTCCAGCCACCTGACGTCTGAAGGGAGAATGCATCATCTTCTGCCTTGAGACCCTCCCAACACACCATATCAAGGACAATTTCAACAGTTTCCTCATCTCCAGCCCCTCCACCTTATCCCAGATCAAGCCATCCAACTCAGCACTGCCCTCTTGAACTGTTCTACCTGTCCATCTTCCTTCCCATCTATCCACTCCACCTTCCACTCTGACCTATCACTATCACCACGAACCTTCATCTAGCAATCGCCTTCCAAGCTACCTTCCTCCCAGCCCTAGCCCCACCCATTTATCTCTCTGCCCTTCTCCACCCAGCCCACATTCCTGATGAAGGCTTTCTGCCTGAAACGTCGAATGTCCTGCTCCTCGGATGCTGCCTGACAGGCTGTGCTTTTCTATGCCCACACTTTTTGACTCTGATCTCCAGCATCCGTGGTCCTCACTTTCACCTGCTGAAGTATTTTCACAAGTTTGGAGAGTGAGCAAAGAAGTGGCATTCGGAGTACAATGTGGAAAAGTGTGGGATTGCATTTTGCCAGAATGAATAGAGGCATGGACTATTTTTCTAAAAGCGAGCAAATTCAGAAGTCTGAAGTGCAAAAAGACTGAAGAGTTCTAGTCCAGGACTTTTGAAAGGTAAACTTGCAGGTTGTCAGTAGTTAGGAAGGCAAAGACAATGATGGCATTTATTTCAAAAGGGCATAAATAGAAAAGCAGGGATGTACTTCTAAGGCTCTACAAGGCTTTAGTCACGTCACATTTGGATTATTGAGCGCAGTTTTGTGTCACATATCTCAGGAAGGATGTACTGGTCCGGAGTGTTTTCCGATGAGATCCACGAGAATGGTGCCAAGAATGCAAAGCTGGCATGCATTTGAAGAATATTTGAGGGTTCTGGGTCTGTATTTGACAGAGTTCAGAAGAATGTTAGGAGGCCTAATTGAAACTTACAGAATACTAAATGACCTGGGACAGAGTGGATGTTGGGAAGATATATCCAATGGTAGGAGAAACTAGTATCCGAGGGGACAGAGTAAAGTGAAGACCTTTTCGAACAGAGATAAGGAGAAACCTCTTCAGCCAGAGAGTGGTGAATCCATGGAATTCACTGCCACAGAAGTCTGTCGAGTCCAGATCATTGAGTATATGTAAGAGTGAGACAGTTAGGTTGTTGACTGTAAAGGGGATCAAGGGTTACAGACAGAAAGCGGGAGAATGGGGTTGAGAAGCTTAACAGCAATCGTTGAATGGCGGAGCAGGCTCAATGGGCCTCATAGCCAAATTTCTGCTAAAATGTCGACTGGTTGTATGGTTAATATTGGCTTTCCTCATTCCTCATTGGAGATGTATCCTGGAATTTGATCTTCAAATGATTTATAAAGAGTAACATTTCAGTACTGATGATTGGGAATTATCACGTTCCCTCCCTCCAGTCTCAGCAGCCATGTCCCCAATATCATAATCACACTGCAATTGGAATCCAGTGAATGGTACGTAGTCACAGTTGATTGACATCGATAACATTAGCAGCATGACCCTCACCTGCCCTCATATTTTCTGTTAACATATCCATGCCATGTGTGTGTTATCACTCATGCTGTCGGAGGTACATTTTCCTGTCAGATTATGTACAAAAAAAGTTCTCTCCATATTTTACTGACATTATAATCACTAATCAGTAGTCTCAGACTGTATGTTTCCATTTATAAACTGCGAAACTCGTTTATGTTCTGACAATCCTTTGTCATTACTCCCATATCCAAGGCAGATTGAATTCAATCTACATTCAGTCTACAATCTCCAATATTCCTTCCCTCAGTCACCCCCACATATTCCATGCCAAATATGTAAATTTTAAACGTTCTTTTTAAATTTAATAAAACCAATATTGAATTGAAAGGGGTTAACTGGAGATATTTGTTCAGTGACTGTGATTAATGTCAATCTCCATGAATCCTACTTATCCCAGTGGAGAGATTCCATCGTTGAAAGATAAATGGGCTCTGTCAATGCGTTATCCCAAAGTGTGAGTAGGGGCATCGTTGACAACACTAACAGGGATCAACTGCTCAAGAGAAGGGGGTTGGTGAAGTGATCAGAATCTGAGAACATTAGACTCAAACGTTACAATAATGGTTCAGAATGTGAGGACCTTTGTTTGGAATGTTCTAACAATGGATCAGAATCTAAGGTCAGTAAACTGGAATGGTACAACAGTGTATCAGAATCTGAGAACTTTAGACTGGAATGTTCCAAGAATGTATCAGAATCTGAGATCATTAGACTGGACCATTGTAATAACAGATAGGAGTTTATCCTCGGGTCATCACTATCTTTCGCTGCCTTGGATATCATTAGCATCACGGACCCAGGATATCCTTTGGATTAGTTAAGGTGGTTACTATCCCATCGTCGCTATAGTTGGTGTTCCTGGTAAGTCATTATATTGGTCTACTAAACCGGGTTGGACTGAATTTCTGCTCATGATATATAAGTTTTGGAAAGTACAAGACAACGTCTTTAGTTCTAAACAAAAACTACTTTCCTTCTAATTATAAGTATCAAACTACTATTTATAAATTACTCACTGATATGCGAGAAGGAACCAGAATGTTCTCAAACTCCATAATCCATTTTTCCCTTCACAGATTTACATCTCCAGCTCCTCCCCACTCACCAACCCTATCTAATACCACCGTCATGATATCCCAGTCTCGTTCTCAGTTTCAGTGCAACTTTTGAATAAACCATGATTTGCTCCTTTGTTTAATCCAGATGCAACAGTTTCAAGTTCCTTGTACCCACATATCCGTCACTAAATAATTGTTGTTGAGGATGTTTAACTTGTTCTCTGCACAAACGGGACAAAATATTTATGGTGTTCAAGCCATTGACTCATACTCTAGAGCCAAAGAATAATACTCTATTGATATCCCATGAGGGAAATTGGTGGAATTTAAAAGTAACTATTTTCATTTGCTCTAAAAGCCCATCTGCTTGCCCCAAGTCTTTTAGGGAAGTCAATGTGTCATTCTTCCCTAGTCAGGTTTCAGTGTGACTTCTGTGATGAACATGTGGGTGTACTGCACCTTTAAAAGAATTAAAAGCCACCAATAACTACCTGACAGCACCAAGTGTTTTGAAAAATAGATTTAGTGTAACATTTCGTTGAACAACTGGATTAGCTCATTGTCTCAAGACAAAAATAAATTCAGCCAAATAGTTTGAATTACACCTCAAAATACCCAACTACAATCAAGTTTGAATTTAGTATATTGAGAATCTTAAAAGCCAATGACACGATCCAATGGTTTGGGGGTACAAGACTTTAGAAAATTGAACAGTTGAGAGGAGAGCTGCCAGGTTACCAGTATGCAACGATTGCCTGAAAAATAGCTCTCCTCTCGGTACCTTTATTGAGTAGTAACTGGTAAAGCTGAATCCCAAAGAAGAAAAGAAGACAGGAATATAGAGAGAACTGAAAGTTTCTTGGTTTTGAGATTAAAAGTTTGTTTTTGTAGGTCTTAATTAGGAGTATAACCGGACGAGTATCGTGGGGGTGGGGGAGGTAAAAGATAGGTTAGAGGAATAAATCGTAAATAGACATTCGTCTATTATTCCCTGTTATACTTGAAGAAATAAAGTTGTTAATTTTTACTTCAAATAGTTTTGGACTGTAGAATTGTCACAGAATATGCAGTGGATAAAACTTTTCCCTGCTGCTGGTTTTAAATTAAGCAGGATAATTTATCCTATGTTGTAACGCTACAACCCTACAGGAATGTGTTTTACGCTTTGCTGTCCTGTGGAACAGCTGAACCAAACACTCAGTTCAAAGTCGGTATAACATGTTGCCCTGACGAGGTCTGCATACATCCTGTTCGAGAAGAACCTAAGTAAAGACAGCTCGTTTCCTCTGTCTGTTTCCCGTATTCATACAGCTCAGTTCTATTCAGGTAGGTGATCATTCCCTATTTTAGGTGAATTCAATCTCATTGAAATTCTCCCCAAGAGTGATGTACGTCTCCATACGTATCTCTGGTGTTGGATTTATTGATGCTAATGTACAGAAGTAAGGGAGTTATAAATTCCATGTCAGTCGTAGTGCATAGAGAAGGAATGGCTTTTTGTGGCACAGGGAAGAATCTGCGATGTCTAAGTGAGAGAAAAGGTTTATTGCTGAGAGTGTTGTTGAGGCAGTATTTGGGGTACAGTGGATAGACTTCCTCTCAAGTTTCAACAGACTAATCCCTGGGATGATGGCACCATGAGCAGAGAGTGAAGCTCAGTGAGAGAATAAGAAATGATTGCATTGAACCTTAACGGGGATGAACAGTCACTCATGATGTTCTAACCAGGTACTGATACGGTGATAACTTCCATGGCTTTGTTTTTTTTAACTCGGGTTACATGGTTCTCAATAGGTAAGGAGCCTCTGAGGACGTCCCCCTCATCCCACCCCCACTCTACATGTTGATTGAGAGAGACAGAGAGTCAGTCATTGAATAAACTCTCCCCACATTAATACAGTGCATTTAGTGTGTGATCCTGCACTGAACGTCATGTTATCCACAATCCTGACAATATCCACAATACCTTCATTCTAAAACAGATAACTATTCCCACCAGCTTCTGACGTCCGAGGAGAACATGGGTCTGCCTTCTCAGAGATGGAGGGTGCCTCTCTCAGACTTGACACAAAACATCTGGCTTCCTTCCTCACTGCCGGCGTTAGCCCACGTTAAAATGTCATATGTCCCACATGTAATGGATCCACGAGGAACATCATGGAGCCGTCTCTGAGTGCATTCTCTGTTTTATTGATTTGTCAGGTTGGAGCATCAATGACACCCTCCTGTGTCTCGAGGTGCTGAATGGCCTCCTCCAAGTCCCATGCAACAGGTTCATGGGTCTGACTTGACCCTGCCTCTTCCTGTTTAACAGATTGATGTGGTAACCAGACTCCTCTTCTTCCTGTGGAACAGGCAGGAGGATTGAATGGGCTATCCCTCTCTTTGTTCAGTAGTTTCTATGGGCTGAATGGCTTCGACATATCCGTTTCTAACGCGCTTCAGATGCTGAATGAGCTTTTCTTTAATTGTGAAAATGTAAAGTGTCTGGCCTTGCTGTTGCATGAATGTTACCGACACTTTAACGGCATAAGCAGTAAGTCCGGGTCTTACTGCACATAGGCACTGACTGGTTCAGGAGCTGAGGTGTGACACATTGTTCTGAACATTGGGTGATCTTCAGTGACCATCCCCATTTCAGATCTTATGATAAGGAAAGACAGTGATAAAGCAGCTGAAGATGTTTGTTTTGAGGCAGCTACCCTGAGGTCCTCCTGCCGAGATGTCCCTGGATTGAGAGGATTGTCAGTCACCGACCACAAACATCTTCCTTTGTGCTCTGAAAGACCCCAAACCAGTGGGGTGGGTACACCTGATCCCCATTAAGCTCAAATAAGTAGGTGGTCCTGATGCCATCCTCATTCAAATACTGCCTTGTTACCAAGGCCATTCACTCTTTCCTGAGCCCCTGTGTTCACCCCTTGTTCATATCAATAGATGATGGTGTACGTGTAGGGAGTGTTTCCCCTCATAGAGGGTAATCAATGCCAGGAATTATCTGGGCTAGATAGTGAGGGGAGTTACATCACTGCTAGTATTCAAAGAGGTGGTACATGAATTTTTGACCTGTCAGAGAGCTAAGGAGTGTGCAGAATTGGATATTAAAGACGAGTTAATGCCAACAGTAGATCAGCCATGATGGTATACAATAGCTTGAAAGTCTGAGTAAACTAATCATGCGCCTTATGTTCTCATGTTCTGTAATTACAAAGTTAATGATTGTAATTTTCCTGAACGTTCTGTTATTGAATGTTGCAGTCAGAGAGAGTAAAGTATTTTGTGAGTCATCTCTGGGTGAGGTATGGGGGCTGTATTCACAGTGAATCCGGGTCTCCAACATGACCAACAAATGAAGCACAAGTTGCAGAGAGAAGACACTCTGTAAAGAGACCAGAGGTGTCTTTCGAAACCAACCTGGTTTTCCAAATAACATTTTCTAACCCACGACAAACCGTGTGTTACAGTCTTGAGTTATTGAATGATATCCTGTGTTAATGTGGACCCGGTATTTGGAGCAGGTGGCCTCTATCTGCTACTTTCAGGATCTGTGAGGAGATGAATGGAACATAGCAACATAGGACAGAGCAGCAGGGGTGGGCTATTAGAAAATTTGTCACTGCTCCACCACTCAAAAAGTGATGTGATTGTGGTCTCAGCACCACTTTTCTCCCTGTACACCATTTTCTGACATTGACGTGTTTTTCAAATATTCGAATACAACACAACTTTGAATAAATGTAATCATCCAGGCACCACAAACTTCTGGGGAAGGGAATTTCCACTTGAACAATCCTTTGAGAATTTCTCATTTGTGTTCCAACCCATGTTGGAGGGTCATTGTTTCCTTTTCCAGTCCCACTCCTCCACTGGTTACAATAAATTTTAAATGCAACCGGTTTAGTTAGGTGGCCAATGACATAGACCTCAGAGTAGCTCATTTCCTAGAAAAAATGTGAGACACATAAATTTGAACTCATAGCAAATGGTAAATTGACAGAGAGTCCCAAGCGTTATTCTGCCTTTGAAGTTATTTTACTCACACAAGATGCTGGTATGGGATTTCTTTCTGCAATAATTGGATTTGGCTGAATTCCGTTTGTTTCAGGCAGTGGAGAGTTTCTCATGAATCCTCAGCAGGAATCCTTAACAAATGGTCAAGATAACTCAGGGATTTTATGGTCTCACGCTTTGCTATTGGGCGGAACAAAGTAATAGAGAGGGATCAATCGGCTGCTGCTTCTCAGGCAGGGAACATTTTTCTCCATCTCTGTGTTGGAAATTATAACAACATCAGCTTAACAACAAACTGGACCATGTGCAATCTCCTGAGTCATTGTCTTGAAAACCTGATTATGGACTATATGCAGGTGCATCATTGCTCTTGTTGTACACAGCGCCTTCCGATCGCAAACAAATGTTCCCACTTTATGAATTATTGACATGCTTTCATGTATCTGTGGAATTTGTAAATATTGGTAGGTGTCTTCATAGTACATATGTTCATATCAATACAACTTTTTATTAAAATGTATTTTCTAGCTTTAGTCTCCCTGACAAGAGAAAATATGCGTCAAGCTGATGCACTTTTCAGAAAGTCATGGATGGTTCAATAATATTTCCCAGGTAAGTTCGAAACTGATAACTCCCCCATTATAAAAGGCCCTCATTCCAGGAATGAGTAAAGGGAAACCTCTTTGAAAATCTTCGAAAAGAATTATATCCTGTTTTTAGTTTCTGGCATCAAAAACGCACACAGTTTATCAGATGTGGTCTCAGCAATGCCCTGTACAGATGCAGTAAAACATTCCTCATATTAAACCTAATACCCTTTGTTAATAGCTGTATCATTGCACTTACTTCCAAATCACTTGCAGCATCTGCAGACTGACTTCATGTGATTCATGTCCCAGGAACATGGAAACTGCCTGAATCACAGAGTTCTGCAATCTCTCTCCATTTAAATTGTTTACCATTGTTTTATCCTTCATGCCAAAATAGACAACTCACTTAATGTTCTTGGCGCTGCAGGTTTGCTCACTAACCAGTAACAGCTTTGCAACCTGAAAATAAACATTTAGTTCTATTCTCTATTTCCGGTTAACAACAGCTTCCCTGTTCCTGTGTAGCAGTTCAGGCAGGTTGAATGGCCTCCTCCTGGGCTGTGTAATGTACTCAATGAGCTGAATTACTTCATTCTATATTCCTGTGTAGATCCTTCGAAGGGCAGAATGGTCTCCTTCTGTTTCACTGTAACGATTCTGTTTGATAGAATAGGATGATTCCCTACCCGGTAACGGCATCGAGGGTTGGATTGATTGAACAACACATGGGGTAGGGGCAGCAGTATATCACTGTAACAACCTCGAGTGGTGGATTGACAGAGCAAAACATGGGGTGGGGGAGTAGTACATCTCTGTATCAGCCTCGAGAGGTGGATTGAGAGAGCAACAAATGGGCTAGGGGCGGCAGTATGTTACTGTAATAGCTTTGCTGTCCTATTCCAGGTTGCTTCTCCTGCATTGGGAGAAAGGGAGGGAGGGGGAGAGAGAGTGGCAGTGGGTGACCCTGCTCTTAGTGCCCGTGTAGGTGGGGGGAACTGTGATGTATCTGGAAGGTGTCAGTCGACAGTTTGAACCTATATGGTATTATTAGTGTGGGGCTATTGAGTAGGCAACAGAGAAAGAGAGGAAGAAAGTAGCTGAATTCAATAGTGAGAGTGATCGTGCCTGAGCCTTACTTGGAGATAGGGTGTGAACCTTGTTCGGGGGTAGGTTCTTTAACAGACATACAGTGAGTGTGAGGGAGCAAATAGAATGCGGTTACATTTATCCAGACAGAGCGGGGAGCATATTGTTGCTTGTCTTGAATTGATGGACGTTTCTTCAGATCATCTCAGAGTCGAGGTGAGCCTCTCCGAATGTCTTGTTCAAGTCTATCGCTAATAACGCCAAACACACTGTTCCTCAGATTCCACAGAATCAGTCCACGTGGAGCTTACAAATAGCAAGGAGAAGCAAATATTGGTGTGTCATATGTCTAAACCAAAACAGTTATCAAAAATCTGAGTATCATATGCTCTGGAAATTAGATATGCAAGTATCGTGGATACTGCAGTCTTATTGGATGGTTTCAAGTTGCATCTAAACTGCATTAACAAAGTGACTGCTCATGTTATGAAAAATAAATTCTGTCACTGAATATGAGGTGGGTTGAAGATTATGTTGTGAAGCAAACTAGAGAGCAGGTTATTTTGGATTTGGTGTCATGTGGTCAGGCGGGCTAATTTATAACCTTGCTCTGAAGCAGCTTTTAGGGAATAATGGCATTAATAAGGTGCACTTTTCACGGTGCCTGTATACAACATACATTCTGGTTAAACATCATGGAAGACTGGAAGCTAGAGGGTCAAGTTAGCTTCAGTGAATTGGGAAAATACAACATAACATTCAGTGGGAGACAAGCAATGATTGTTACAGTCATAGAGTCCTACAGCACGGAGACAGGCTCTTTGGCTCAAACTAGTCTATTCTGACCAAAACGTCCATCCACGCTAACCCCATTTCCCTGTCATTGCTCCATATCCTTCTAATCCTTCCCTATCCATGTTTTGTCCAAATGCCTTTTAAATGTTGTTAATGTACCCGCCTCAACCACTTCCGCTGGCAGCTCATTCCATATGTGTACCAGCCTGTGTGTAAAACAGTTGTTCCTCAGGCTCTCTTATAGTCTTTCCCCTCTTTCCCCTCTGTCCTTAAACTGATTCCCTCTAGTACGTGATTACCCAACCCAGGGAAAAAAGAATGAGTACATTCATTCGGTCCATGCCTGTCATGATCTTATACACTTCTGTCAGATCCCCCTCAACCTCATACAGGCTAAAGTAAAATATCCCAGCTTGTCCAAACTCTCCCTAAACCTCAGACCATTGAGACGGTAACATCCTTGTAAATGTCTTCAGCAGTCTTTCCAATTTAAAAACACACTTCCTATAGCAAATTGAAAAAAAAACTGAACATTTCGCTACCAGTATGGCCTCACCAGCATCCTATTAACTGCAACGTAATTCCCTGATTTCGATACTCAGTGATATACACTGATGAAGGCCAGTGTGTCAAAAGCTTTCATCATTGTCCTGTCTACGTGTGAACCAACTTTCGGAGAACCATGCACCTGAATTCCAACGTCCCTCTGTTCCACTACACTCCTTAGGACCCAACCATTCCCAATGAAACTCCAAACTTGATGTGACTTTCTAAAATGCAGGAACTTATATTGATCTATATTAAAATCCATTTGCCATTTCTCAGCCCACTTCTCCAGCTGATCAAGAGACAACTGTAATTTCAGAAATTTCTGATAACGTTCCTCACTCTCCGTGATGCCGCCTGTTTTAGTGCCGTCTTCAAACTTACAAATCATGCCTGTACATTCTCAGGTAAATCACAGATATATGTAATATGTAGTGGTCCCAGCACCAACCTCTGAGGCATTCCACTAGTCACAGGCCTCCAGTCTGACCAGCAGTTTTCCAGTACTACCCTCTGCTACCTACCATCAAGGCAATTTTGTACCTAATTTGCCAGATCCCCTTCAATTCCATGCGATCTAACCTTCCAGACTAGCGTACCATGTGGAACCTTATTGAAGGTCTTACTGGAATCCACCTAGATTACGTATACCACTCGGACATCCTCAACGTTGCTGGTGACTTCATTAAAGAACTCCAACAAAATTGTGAATCATGATCTCCCTCGCACAAACTCCCGTGCTGAATTTGATGAAGGGCTTTAGCCCGAAACATCAATTTTCATGCTCCTCGTATACTGCCTGACCTGCTCTGCTTTTCCAGCACCATTCTAATCTTACTCCGAACCACAACTGTCTTTCCAAATGCATATATATCCAATCTCTCTGAATCTTCTCTAGTAACCTACCCACTCGATTTTTGGTTCACTGGTCTTTAGTTTACAGGTTTATCTTTGTAGCATTTCTTGAATACAGCTCAGCATTCACTACCCTCCAGTCGTCCAGGCTCTCACTCTTCCATCAGCGATGATAGAAAAGAGCCAACTAGTACTCCAGCAATTTTTTCTCTATCCTCCTATCCTCCTGCGGTGTTCCTGAATATAACTGGTCAGGACCAGGGGTTTTTAGAAATACTGCAAAGTCTGAAAAATATGTCTATTTATTTCAGGTACAAACACCAAAGAGTGAGAAAGTGACTCAATGATAGTTAACATAACAAATTAGAAAACACGTTAATCATAGGAAGTGACTTCAGAAGAATTCCAGATATTGTGGAAACCTGAGAATTCTCAGAAATTAACGATCCAAAAAAGGAAGGCCATGAAACTGATAAGGAAACCAAAAAGCGAACATACATGCTAGCAAACAGGTCCACAAAGACTGCATCAATCTACGATCTATATTTCAAAGGAAACAAAATAAAAGCAAGGTCAAATGGGGAAATTTGGAATCGGGAGAGGAGAGGTCATTGTGGGGAACAGGGAAATGGCCAAGAAAACAACCAGTTACATTGCATCTGTCTTCATGGAGGAAGAGCCAGAAAATCCCCCAGTAATACCAAGTGATCATATCGGACTCCTGGAGCTAAAGACATAAAGTCAATTCAAATCAGTAACAAGATAGTGCAGCTGGAAAGAGCATTGCTAAGTCAGATGTACTTCCTATCAAAATGTCAGAAATAAATCACCAGTAGAAGTATTAATTGCACTTTCGATGACTGTGTTTTATTTTCGTGTATATTCTGCAGAGGGCAGAAACTATTGTAGATAAATGGAAGTTAGTAAAAAGATCCAAGCACTATAGATGAATGGAGGGGATCCAAACAGGTACAAACGGAAAAAGAGATAGTGGGGAGAACTGCAGACCAATTCACTTGACATCTGTCGGGAAACTTTTGAAATCTATTACACAGGATGAGAAGTTTGATATTTAGAAATTAACAGCAACAATGGAGAGAATCAGCATGCATTTCTGATAGAGATATAATATTTGATGAACTTCGGAATTGTTTGAAATTGTTTCTTATAGTTTAGATAATGGGGAACCACTAGAAGTGGCATATGTTGGATTTTCGGAAGGATTTCTATAAGAGCTCAAATAATGAGTTCGTAAATGCAATGAATATGGAGGGGATTCGGAGGAATATATGTAAGTGGAAAGTTGAAGTTTGGTTCACCTTCATTTAAGAGAGTCCGAACATTGATGTAAAGACATGTTGAAGCAGTTTCAAAGTGTGTTGATGGGACTGTACCTGGAGTATTGTGCACAGTTTTGCTGAACGAATCTCAGAAGAATATACTTACAACAGAGGATGTGCAATGGGCATTTTCCAGATTAATCCCTCAGATAGCGAGATCGCCTAATGAGGAAACTCGGCCTATTTTCTCCAGTGCTTCAAAGAATGAGAGGTGGGTCACCGTGAAATGTAGAACATTCACAAAACATATGACAAGTTGGAAATTAACAGAATAGTTCCCTGGCTCTCTTATCCATAATCAAGGCAAGTAATATAATGAGCTGGGACAGACCAGTTACGACTGCAATAAGGAGGAAATTCTTCACTTGGAGGGGACTAAAAACACAGGGGCATGGAAACCTGTTGCTGGCAGGGCAAGATTAGGGGGTATCCCCAGATAATCTGCAAGTGTGTCAAGCGAAACAGAATATCGAGGGAACAGTTAGGACTCGTTAGGACTTGCCAAGTTGCATCGAAATCAACTTCTGTGGGAGGAGACAGGAGGTAGAGGTACGACGCTGTTTGTGTGACTGAAGGCCAGTGTCCAATGGTGTACCCCGGGGATCAGTGCTGTGCCCCTTAATATTTGTGATTCGGAGGTGTTGGTGTTTGACTGGAGTGCACAATGCTAAACATCGCATAACACCAGCTTACAGTCTAACAGGTTTATTCAGATGCACGAGCATTCGAAGCGCTGCTTCTTCATCAAAATGCACAAACATCTGATCAAGAAACAAACATCTGATAAGAATTGATGGTTTTCTGAAGAATATCTTATCAAAACCTATATGAGTGAACTTCTGATATCTTCTGAAAATATATAATTGGCAAAATTAAAAGAAAAAGATGCAGCTTTCTTACAGTCTGTTACCGGATAATTGAGGACCAGGAAATAGCAGAACAATGGAAAAAATACTTCAGTTATGCCTTCACAGAAGAAAGCAAAACCAAAAAAAAACTTCCTAGCAATACTATGGAACTTTAGTGTGGTGAGAAAAAGGGAATGGAATGAAATTAGCAACTAACAGTTTTAGAGAAAGTATTGGATTGAAAGTAATGGGTATAGACAAAGTGAACAGAGATTTATGAAATGGGCATCATATTTGAGAAAGTGGCTTTTAGCAAAATTATGGAGAAGGCATCAATGCAAAGCGATTGAAATCTCAGAAAGATTTTTGATAAAGCCTCAAGCCTTTCGTGCAAATTCGAATCCTGTGGGACTGGAGCGAATATGTGCTCATGCTTTTAGAATGGGAGAGCTGGCAGGAAACACTGATAAGGAATAAAACCATGATTTTTGAACGGAAGGCTTGGATGATATAACAAGGATCAGGATTTGGAATCCAGCTATTCCCAGTATACATCATATCTTTGGTTGAGGGGCTCAAATGCAATATTCCCAAGTCAACTCACAGCACTAAACGATGTCAGCTTGTGAGTGGTTGAGGAGGATGTAAAAAAGTTCCAAGGTGATTGAGACAAGTGGAGTGACTGGGCAAATACCTGGCAGATGGAGATCATTAGGAGAGATGTGATGTTGTGAAAATTGATGGGAACAATAGAATGGCATTTAAAAAATGTTGCTCTATAAAGGAAATTAAGCTGCATTTTTATTTATTTCTGTGCAGCCCTCTGAGTCCATGTAGGACAGTCAGTTCTGAACATGGAAGTCAATACTGGGAATGGTTTTGGCACGCTGACCAGTGCATATAGACGCAGCAAGTGGGGAACTGTAACATTGAAAGTAATCTTGATCTCCCTGTAGACAATGAAAGCAATGTTACAGGAGCAGTAAGCAGTTAGGAAAATAAATAGTGTATTGACATTCATTTCAGGGAGATTTGGATGCAGGAGTAAGGGTCATTTACTGCAGCTTTACAGGGCCTTGGTGAGACCTCACCTCGAACATTGTGCAATATTGTGTGCAGTTTTGGTCTCCTTACCTAATAAAGGACAAAACTGACATTGAGGGAGTGCAGTGAAGCATGACCAGACTGATCTCTGGGATGACGGGCTTGTTGTAGGAGCAAAGTTTGGGGCAACTGTGCCTGTATTCCATGGGCTTTAGGAAAATGAGTGGAGATCTCAGTGAGATATATAAAACTCTGACAGGGCGAGACAGATTGGAAGCAGGAATGATAGTTCCCCGGGCTAGCATGCCTAAAACAAGGGGCCACAGACATATCATATTTATAAATGCGTGTTATCGGAGAACTGCCTGTATATTGAATGGTGCCACAACATTGATGGACCGAAGGGTTTACAGCAGTTCTTATTTTATATTTCACAATGTTTAAACATATTCAGTGAAATGAACAATGTTTGGGGAAAACTGCATTGAGGAGACCTTTGGCCATGCATTAGCATGGGGAAAGCTCAATATGTTGAATGACCTCCTCCTTTCCCAATGTTTCTGTGCAGTCTGTGGGAAAGCTCTGTAAATGTTGTCACAAGCTCTCAGATGTTAGGAAGGAGGCCTCTGCAGGGTCAACAGGACTGTTTTTCCCATTCCCTTTTCCGATACTGAGGTTGGGGCCGGGTGTTCTGTCCCGTTATATCCTTTCAGACCTTGGAGCAGTTTGATACAATAGTGTGTCTTGCTTAGCAGATTTAGAGACCATTGAAAAAGTGATCACATGTCTGTGTGTCTGGAGTCACTTTTAGGCCACACCAGGAAAGCACGGGAGATTCACTTCCTGAAAGTATATTGGTGAAGAAGATCAATGTTTACAATCAACATTGGACACAAGATCACTATTACTGACACCAGATTTTAATTAATTTTATTAATTACTTTTAACTTCCACCAGCTGCCAGACCATTAGCCTGGTCTTGATTAGTAATCTATTGACATTTCCACAACAGTACCATCTGCACATGGGGACTATCTGAAACCACAATGTCCTAGTTAGTTTTGTGCTGCTTGAAAGCTATTTCAAAAGGAATTCCCAGTATTTTGACTGTCGTGATGGGACTAAGGGGTGGTAAATAGTCAGATTGTAGTTATTCCCCTCTTAGGGGATTCATCATATTTGAGTAATGTTCCAGATTGCCATGGTTGGAGCTGGAATGAAACAGCTTCCCCAGGGACACGGCTTGTTGTGCAGCACAAGTCTTCAGTCCCATTGCAGGAATGGTGTCAGGGACCATTGCCTTTGTCGTATCTACTGTGTTAAGCTGTTTCTTCCTGTCACCTGCTGCGAATCGAATTGATTGAAAACTGGCATCTGTGATTCTGTGGTATCATGATGAGGGTGAGATGTTTCATCCACTCAACAACGTTTCATCCGCAATGCCATCTTCTGTGTTCGAAGTGAATATGCTTCCCTCTGTTTTTCTCCCTGACCATGATTAAGATGTCCTTGGTGTCAATGATTCCAGTCCTATGTAGTTTAAGAATAAAGGAACTTGTCACCGTGCATTATCGTTCAGTCCCCAGTGTACGGCGCTCCAGGTTGAAGAGAATGTTTGAGCATCTTTGACATACTTCTTTGGAAATTGTTCAAAAATTGCTGAAGAAACTGCAGACGATGTTGCAGCAACTTCTGGAGTGAATGTAGAGTGAAACTTTCAGGTCCAGTGACCCTCTACAAAGCTCTCAGTTTCTCCAGCAATTTTTGTACTTTTTTTTGCAGTATCCATAGTTATTTGTTTAATTGTAAATTTGTTCTGTAACTATTCATTTCTGGAGAAACTCAGCAGGTCTGTCTGCATCTGCAGAGACAGAGAAACAGAGTTAGCGTTTGAACCCCAGTGTGACACTCCTTCAGAAATGAAAAGGATTGGAAACTGGGAATATTCATCACTTGGCAGAGGTGGGGGATGGGTGACAGGGAAAAGAGGGTGTGGCATAGATAAGCAGGCTTTTAACAGTGGTGAACAAGAAGATGATAACGAATGGGTATAATTAAGACGTGGCTGGGGAAAGGGAATCTCTCTACTGAGTGCAGGATAAATAAGACACAATCACACAAGGGAGGTCAGGAGGGAGAATGTTGACGATGTGACATTACATAGATCTGGCCATAATTACGTTTTCACTGTCGACATCATCACCCCATTTAATTTGACACCATATTAAACATGGCAGTAAAACAATACTCAGCACAAACTTCATATTGTTATTTGTTTTTCTCCATATTACAAAATGGAAGACAGCAAGGAACGTTTACTCGTGTCAATCTGAAGTCAAACACATGAATTCATGTGTTTGACTTCTTATTGACACTCGTAAACATTTCTTGCTGTCTTAAAATTTTGCAATATTGAGAAAAACAAATAACAATATGAAGTTTGGGCTGAGTATTGTTTTACTGCCATGTTTAATATCGTGTCACGTTTGCAGTGCTTATCTTTAAATGTTTGTTCTTGAAGTTAGTAGTAGAGTGTAGAAGGTTGAGGGGTGACATTGTAGAAGTTTATAAAATCATGAGAGGCATGGATAGGGGGAATAGCCACGGTCTTTTCGACGGGTTGGGGGAGTTCAAACATAGAAGGCATAGTTTTAAGGTGAAAGACAGAAGATTAAAAGGAATGAAGGAGCAACAGTTTTACAGAGTGTGGTGTGGGTATGGAATGAGCTGCCAGAGGAAGTGTGGTAGATGCATGTACAGCGGCAACATTTAAAAGACATTTGGACAAACATATGAATGAAAAACAGTTAGAGGCGTATGGGCCAAATGAAAGCAGATGGGATGAGCTTAATTTGGAAAACCTGGCCAGCATGGACATTTAGAAAAGCTTCACACAGGGTCAGTGTAGTTTTGTGAAAGGGAAATTATACTTTGCCCAGTCAAATCATGCAAAGAACTTCTGGAGATGCCAGAGAATGTTACAAGCGAACTTGATAAAGTGGATCTGGTAGAAACCAGGCGTACCAGAGCTTTTCAACAAAGTAGTCCAGAATAAAAGTTCTTACACAAGACTGAAGTTCGTAGGATGACGGCTAATGTGGTAAAAGCTTTTGCCCGAAACGTTGATTTTGCTGCTCCTTGCATGCTGCCTGAACTGCTGTGCTCTTCTAGCACCACTAATCCAGAATCAGTTATTTGCATTCTATATTGATAGCCTGACGGTGGGAGCTAAGTGCAATACACATTCGAGGTTGTGGATGACTCTGAGAATCAAAAGGCAGGCTGTTATTTAATGGAGGGGACTCCCAGAAAAGGAGTGCTCCTATGTATGAAACATAAAGTCAGCATGTTGGTGCAGCAAGTAACTAGGTTGGTTCATGAGGCAGCTTCCTGGGCTGAAAGGGTTGAGTTGTTGATAATCTCTAAAATGGTGAGGCGATTATTCATTGGAGTTTAAATGAATGTGGAGTGATACCACTGAAAAATACAAGACACAGAAGGGGCTTGAGAAGGTAGGTATTGGCAAGTTGTTTCCACTCCTGGGTGGAGTCTCAAACTCGAGAATATAGATACTGAATATGGAACATCGATTTCAATCTGAGACACAGAGTGATGTCTTCTCTCAGAAAGTAGTAAATGTCCAGAACTCCATAACCCAGAGAGGTATAGAGGGATACAAGGAGTCGGCAAGAAAGTGGAGTTGAGCCCTGGAGTAGATCAGCCATGTTCGTATTAAATAACAGGGCAAATCTGAGGGGCCGAATAGCCTACTCTATTTATTCATTTCACATGTTATACTCTTGGAAAGTAACTGGTTGTTTTCCTGGAAGTTGCGTTGTGCAATGTTGCATTCAGGGAGAGCAGAGGATTTGCTTGAGTTAACCCCGGGTGGGGTATGTGGGCTGTATCCCAGCGTATCTGGGTCTGTAACATGACGCACATCTGGAAAAAGGGATTGGGGGTGGGGTCATTTCCCGACCCAGCCTGCATTTTCCAAATACCTTTCCAAAACTACACCTAACCATCCGAGTGACTTTGATCTGTCCCTATATAGCAGGTCTGAAGGGCTGAATGGAACATCATAACACAGGGCTGAGGGACACGAATGGGCTATTCGGCCCTTTGAAACTACTCTACCAGTAAATAAAAGAGAAAATGCTGGAAAATCTCAGCAGGTCTAGCAGCATCCATAAGGAGAGAAAACAGCTGACGTTTCGAGTCTAACTGACCCTTTGTCAAAGCTAAAAATAAATGGGAGAAATATCGAGGCATTTTTCCTCATATGAATACCTCTTTATAACTCCCTTTTTTCTTACTTTTGACAAAAGATCAGTTAGACTCAAAACGTCAGCTCTTTTTTCTCCTTACAGATGCTTCCAGACCTGCTCAGATTTTCCAGCATTTTCACTTTTGGTTTCAGATTCCAGAATCCACAGTAATTTGCTTTTTTTCCACCATTAAATAAGGTCGTGGCTCATCTCATTGTGGTCCCAGCGACACTTTTATCTCCATGCAATATTATCCCTGATTCACCATCTATGGACAAACAGACGAAACCAGCCTCAATATAAAATAAAGAGTCATTGATCACAAAGAGAACTCCCACTTGAATGAATTTTCCTAATTTCTATTCTGACTGAGGTTGGAGGGTGTCACTGTTTCCTTTTCTAGTCCCACTCCTCCACTGCTGACAACAAATTTTAAATGTAACCAAGTTCGTGATATGGCCAATGGTAAAGGTCTCAGACTGGATCAGGTTCAGTGATAGGTACAAATCAGGCAGAATTCTTTAGTCAGCCACAAGTAACTAATAGGACTAACGGATGCGCATGGTGGATCTGTGGTTAGCACTGCTACCTCCAGTCACCAAGAAGCTGGGTTAACTACCAACCTTGGGCTCTGCTCTGCGTGGAATGTGAGTATTCTCTATGCAGGTATCTGTATGGGTTTCCTCACGATACACCAATTTCCTCCCACAGTCCAAAGATATGCAGCTTAGAGTGGATTGGCCATGCTAAATTGCTCATAGTGGCCAGGTATGTGTAGGTTAGGTAGGTTAGTGATGGAAAATGCAAGGTTACATGGAGAGGGAAGGGGGGAGGGGGGAAGGTCCGGGGGGATGCTATTCAGAGGGTCAGTGTGGACCTGATGGATGGGATGTCCTGCTTGCACACTGTAGAGATTCTACAAACATGACAAGAAATTTGGGCTATACCCAGTGGATGTATATCTGATCCACTCTCCTCTAGGTCTTGTATGTTTCAATAAGATCACCTCTCATTCCACGAGTAACCTGTTAAAGCCTTCATAATATAAGGCCCTCATCCCTGGAATCCATGAAGTGAAACATCTCCGAACTGCTTCCAATGTAATTATATCCTTTCTCAGGTAAGGAGACAAAGAAAAACTAATCTCAGCTCTTTTATTTGGCACCATACGCAACTCTTTATCAACTAACCAAATTGTAACTACCCACAGATTGTGGGGATTAGATCTCCCAGATTAAAAGCTATCAATTAAGCTCTTTTTATCATACATTAGTGCTCGGCATCAATACGGTTAGATATTGAACCCTCTCAGACAAAGTGAACTCTTATTGCTAGATTACTTACAGTGTGGAAACAGGCCCTTCAGCCGAACAAGCCCACACCGACCCACCACCCACCACCCACCCAAGCCCATTCCTCTACATTTATCCCTTCATCTAACACTACGGTGTTAGGTAGGCCAATTCAGGTGACCTGCATATTTTTTGGACTGTGGGAGGAAACTGGAGAACCCAGAGAATACCCATGCAGACATGGGGAGAATGTGCAAACTCCACACAGTCAATCGACTGAGGCGGGAATTGAACCCGGGTCTCTGGCACTGTGAGGCAGCAGTGCTAACCACTGTGCCACCGTGCCACCCACTGTTGTTCTTAGGCAAAATGATAATATTTATGGAGTATTGTCATAACCCAATAATTATCGATACTGTTAAAGCATGAGTGACAATGCGTTAGATTGAGGGCAATATAACCAAAATCATGTTTCTTACCCCTGCAATTGGTACACCGAATTGTCATCTGGGGATAATGGATTCCGTGTTTAAACTGTGGGCATCAAGGGCTGTACCTTGCTCGAGTGATTTAGAATTAGTAGAATCCCTACAGTGTGGATACAAGCCCTTGGGCCCAGCAAGTCCACTTTGACCTTTTGAAGAGAAACCCACCCAGACCCAATCCCCTACCATCCTCTATTTACCCTGACTAATGCCCAAACCTACACATCCCTGAACACTATGTGTGAATAATCAATGACCAATTCATCTAACATGCGCATCTTTGTACTGTGGGAGGAAACCCACACAGACACGGCGAGAATGTTAACTCCACACAGCCAGTCACCCAAGGCCAGAACCAAAGCCGAGACCCTGGTGCTGTGAGGCAGCAATGCTCACCACTGAGCCACCACGTGTTATTTGATGGAGAAACAATGATATCATTTGATCAAATAACTTGTACGTATGGACTACCTAGTGGAGACCTCTTCTGTATTTTTTCCAGATCAGAGATTTGAGTTAAAAAAAAAACACTTTTACCACACTCTTACAGATCTGATAAAGGGAAGAGGGAGCTTATTGCTTAGAAAACACTCTCTGTCAGTACCCTTTATCATTAGTTGAAGAGTGTCCCCTCAGATGAGACTGTGCACCTTTGTGATGTCTGCTAGAGAGTTGGGGGTTCAGAACACTTCGGAGACATGGGAGGATATTTGTGAAAATACTCGAAGGATTTTGATCTGAAATAGGACCCATTCCATGCAGTTGAAAATTCTTCATAGTGTCTGTCTGACGCCAAATTGTCTCTCAAAATTCAAAGTGGGATTATCTTCAGCATGTCCTAAATGCAGAATGACTACAGGCACTCTTACGCATTGCTTGTGGTTCTGCTGCAGGCTTCATCGATATTGGAGCACTGTGTCAGATGTGATAGAGTGCGTATTGGGGACTGAATTGGAGTTGGACTTGGGTTCTGTTTTCCTGGGCCTGCCCAAGGTTCCTTCCACAGATGAATATGGGAAAAAGAAATATATCCTTACAATTCGTACTTTCTGTGCTAGGAAAAATATTCTGTTGTGTTGGATGTCTGAACTCCCCCAACCCCAGAGAGGAAGAACTATGAACACAAAAATGTGTATCAGTTAATGCTCTTGATGAACGAGAGCTGTCCTTTTGTTATGCTGAGCTGTATTATTTATTCATTATTTATTGTTTAGCTTTGTTTTTTCCTCTGTCAGTGTAGTGTTTTAACTTGTTTTGTATGTACATGCAATTGGATGTAATTTTTTTTCCAATTATTTCAGTTGTGTTGTTATTGGTTTATTATAATATTAAAAATATTTTTAATTTTTTTAAAATTAAAATGCTAACATTGATAGAATACAGTCCCAAAAAACTCTCATTAGAGAGACCACTCATGGCGGTTTATCCTGAGGATCACCACATCTTGGGTGATGGGGTGAGGCTGAGACAGTTTCCCCTTCATGGTAATCTCCGTCAGTGTGAGGAACTGAACCTGTGCTGTTGCCCTGTCTCTACATCACAAACCAGCCGTCCTGCCAACTGAGTGGGAGACAGTGTAACTGTTACAGACAGAAACAGGCACAGACAAAGGGTAAGAGAAACTTTCAAATCAAGGAAAGTGGTACAGTTCAGATAACAGTCAAGATAACACCCAAGGGTAAAAATATTCTCTGCTCGAAATTGTATTTATAACAAAACGTGTTTAGAAGTTGTTTTTGGTTTAATATCATTAAGGTGAGTCAAGTGACGCTTTTGTGTTACACATTGGGACACTAACATTTTCCTGAAACCGGGAAATATTTGGAACATTATCTTGAACATTCTATAATCGGCATTCTCCAGAATATTCTATGACTGTGTGGGAGGTTTTGCAAAGGAGAGAGAGAGAGAGAGAGAGAGATAGTGTTGCATGCAGGAGTGAGAGTGGGGTCCATGAGCCTTGTTCTGGAGTAGTTGCAATCACAGATATACAGTGATTGTGAGGGAGCAGACAGAATACGGTGACCCTTATCCTGACAGAGCGGGGAAGGTTATTGATGCTTGTCCTGTATTGCTGGACATTTCTTCAGACCTCAAATACTGCACTGAACTCGGTAGTGAGCACAGACCATGCTTGGTGGGTCTGGTGGTGTGGCACCCTCTGGGATGGGCATGTTCCCCCTCTGTACTCACCCATCCAATACGCCCACCGTGCTCTATCAACAAACCATGGTGTAATTGCCCCTTATCTACCAATCTGCCATTTCCCTGCCTTTGCTTTGTATCCATCTAATCCTTTCCTATCTGTGTATTTGTCCAATTGCCTTTTCAATGTTGTTAGTTTGCCCACTTCAACCACTTCCACTGGCAGCTCAGTCTAATTTGCCAGTTGACCTTGGATTCCATGCGATCAAACTTTCTAGAGCGGCCAACTATGTGGAACCTTATCAAAGGCCTTACTGAAATCCATATAGAATATGTCTACAACACTGCTCTCATCAACCTTCCTGGTCACTTCCACAAAAATCTCAAACAAAATTTGTAAGGCATGATCCATCAGGCACAAAGCCATGCTGACTGCTCCAAGTCAAACTCTGTCTTTCCAAATGCATGCACATCTTATCTCTCAGAACCTTCTCAAGTGGTTTACCGAAAACAGGTGTGAAGCTTACTGGTCTATATTTCCTAGGCTTTTCTTTGCAGCCCTTCTGAATAAGGGCACAACATTTGCTACCGCACAGTCTTCCAGGATCTTGGTCCCTAAGCTTTTTCTCTCGCCTCTGACAGTGCTCTTAGATATATCTGGTCAGGACCAAGAGATTTGTCTGACTTTGTGCGTTCTAATATATCCAATAGCAACTCAACTACGATATGGACAGTACCAAGATATGACAACTAGCCTCCAAAATGTCACAGACCTCCATATCTTTCTTCATGATAAACACAGAGGGGAAATTGAGGACTTCACCCATCTCTTGAGGTTTTATGCATGCATGCCGGTTTTGGATTTTAAAGCATCCTGTTCGCTCTCTAGTTGCTCTTTATCTTTACTATACTGAATTTGGATTCACGCTAATCTTCTCAGCCAAGACTACCTGATACCCCCTTATGGACTTGCTGATATCCTTCTTCAGTAAACTCCTCTATCCCCTGTATACCTCCAGGGATTCCCTTGATATGAGCTGCCTGAACATGAGCCACGCCTCATTTTTTCTGGTCAAAGCCTCAATATCTCTTGACATCCAGAGTTCTCTCTTCCAGGCTCACATAATCTTCACCCTCACAGGAAAATGGAAACCTTGGACTCGAGCTATCTCACTTTTAAAGCCCTCCCTCTTGCCCAGGATTCTTTTACCTGAAATCAAACAACTCCAATCATCCCCTGCAATCCACTATCTAACTCCAACAACATACGTCTTGCCCCAATTTAGAACTTGAATCTGTGGACCAATTTTGTCCCTACCATAACTATTTTAAAATTAATACAACTCTAAACACTTTTACCAAAATGCTCCCCCGCTTTATCTCCTTCACCTCTCCTGCCCTATTTCCCAACAGTAGGTCGAGTTTGTCCCTTCCCGACTACGATACTCTACATATTGATTGTGGAAACTTCGCTGAACACACTTAACAAATTACCTTACATCTAAGTTCTTAAAAATCTGGAAGCCCCAGTCTATGTTAGGAAAATTGAAATCACCTATTATAACAACCCTACTGATCCTGTAAGTCTCCTCAGTCCCCCTGCATATTTGTTCCTCTAATTCACATTGTTGATTATAGTACAACCACTATAACATTACCACCCACCTCTAACTAATTTGCACCATTCACGAAACCTCATAGCATATTATCTCAGTTATTTCTACTTTAAATACTGGTGTGATACTCGCCTTAATCAGAACTATTGGTATTTAAACTGTTTCCATTTACATCTCTACATCGCAGTGATATTCACATCCATGGCACCCCTTGTCAAGGTACAGTGGAGTTATTGAGCTGTAAATGGGTGGGAGCTGCATATCCTGGCACTTCCAACATTGGCTGCAAGTTTCCCCACACTGGACAGTGATCTAACACAGTGTTACCGAACAATGCAACAATCTGTGTTTATATATGAATGAACCAGTGCGGTCTGTACTGCTCCCCACGCTGGACATTTCGCCCAGGATTATAGATCCAGCATTGGTGTGGGCTGCACACAGTTCCATTCTGTTCATTGCTGGGTTGTATTCTGCAGTACGCTCGCCATATCTGCACAGTGCTCCAACCTGAAAGTATAATGGACGGGTTTGTTATGTGAGATGGATAGTGAATGTGAGAGAACTAAACATTTGGCTATACCTTTATTTTATGTTTCATTCTTGTAATTGGACCCTTCAAATCCAGACTCATCGGTTAGACCGGACACTCTGGATGAGTGATGGTGACTGTTGTTACAGCATCTGAGTCTGCAACATACCAACAAATGGAGCAGAGGCTGCAGAGAGGACAGTCTCCGTAAAATGGAATGAGGGAATCACCATCAGATCAGCCGTGGTCTTAGTGAATGGTGGGGCAGGATTGTGTGGACCACGAATGCAACTTATTCATATATTTGCGTTTATTCCAAGCAAACTCCCCTTCTCTCCCAGTGTCCCATACTGGTGGGGAGTGAGGCCCCTCCTCCTTTTCCTGCGTAACATGATCTCCGTCATCACTCGCCTCCAGATTTCCCTGTGTCCCAGTTTCGAGCAGTTGAATGACTGCCTCCTGTTCCTGTGTCCCAGTCTTCAGCAGCTGAGTGACTCCCTCCTGTTCCTGTGCCCCAGTCTCGAGCAGTTGAGTGACATGCCTCCTAATCGAAGTTTTGTGAAAATAGATGTCCTCCTCCTGCTCCAGAGTAACAGGCTCCAATAGCTCTGTGCTCACCTGCTGCTCCTGTGGAATGGAGGTGAGGGACTGAATGGCCTCTTCACATTCTTTACAGCTTTTCTTGACTAAAAGCCTTTCTCCTGTTTCTGTAAAACACCATCAAAATCTGAATGATTTATTTTTGTATTTGACTGTCAGTAAATGAGCAAACCAGCTGACTGACAGAATTCAGAAGCTGATTAGCCTCCTCCTGTTCCCGTGTTAAACACTCAAGAGTCAATAGTCTCTCAGAGATGTATAGCATGGAAAAGGATCCTTCGGTCTGGTCATCTATACGAACCAAATATTCTAAATTAATCTCGTCTCCCTTGCCAGCACTTGGCCCATCTCTCTCTAAACACTTTCCATGCATGTATCCATCCAAATGCCTTTTAGAAGGTGTAACTGTGCCTGCCTCCACCACCTGTTTTGGTTGTTCAATCCATACATGCAGCAGACTCAGTGTGAAAACATTGTCCCTCACGTGCCTTTTTAATTATTTCTCCTCTCACCTTAAGCCTTTATATTCTATATTTGGAATTGTCTATACTTGGAAAATACATTGACTGTTTACTTTTTCTATGTGCCTCCTGATTTTATAAACTTCTTAAAGGGCCACCCTCAGCCTCAACACTTGAAAATAGTCCCAGCCTATTCAAACTCTCCCTGTAACTCCAACCCTCCAACACCTGCAACATTCTTTTAAATCTCTTCTGCACCTTTTTGAAGTTTGACAAAATATTTCCGACAGCAGGGTGACCATAATTAAAGGCAATATTACAAAAGTGGCCAAACCAATGTCCTGTACAGAAGCAAAACGTCATGCAAACGCATAGACTCAAAGCACGTACCAATAAAGGGAAGATCACCAAGTGCTTTCTTCACTGCACTGTCTACCTGTGACGGCACTTTCAAGGAACTGAGAACCAGCGCCACAAGGTGCCTCACAGGGCAGCGATCTGGATTTAATTCCATCCTTGAATGACTGACTGTGTAGAGTTTGCACATTTTCCCCGTGTCTGTGTAAGTTTCCTCCGGATGCTATGTTTCCCTCCGACAGTATAACGATATACAGATAAGGGTAGGTTGGCCTTCCTAAATTGTGCATAGTACCCTTGGATGTGAGGGCAAGGTGCATTAGCCATGGAAAGTGCAGGCTGAGAGGGATAGGGTAGGGGTTTGTCCAGTGGTATACTGTTTAGAGGTATGATGTGGCCTCGATGGGCCGAAAATCCTGTTTCCGAACTGTAGGGATTCTATAATTTCTATGGAGTTCTCCTTGTTTGGCAACTTTCGACAGGATCCTACCTATATGTCTGGCCCTGATTTTTCTTGCCAAAATGCAACACCTCACAATTATTTAAAATAAACTCCATCTGCCACTCCTCAGCTCACCTAACTAAGTTCCCATTATATTCTGAGGGATCATTCTTCACTGTCGACTACACCACCAAATTTGGAATTATCTACAAACTTACTCACCATACTTCATATACTCAAATGTAAATGATTTGTATCAGTGACAAAAGGCAGTGGACCCACTATTGATCTTTGCGCCACGTCACTGGTCACAGGTCTCCAAGTTTAATGAACAAATGCCAACTGTCACACCCTGTCTCTGATATTCAAGTAAAGTTTGGACCTAAATGGTGAGTTCTCCCTGGATCCCAGGCAGCCTAACCTTGCTAACCAGTCTACCATGTAGAACATTTTGGTTTTCTTACTGAATTCTATGAAGATGACATCCACTGTCCTGCCTTCATCAATCATCATCTTCACTTCCTCAAAATATTCCACCGAGTCAGTGAGACGTGATCTCCAATGTACAAAGCCCTCTTCAGTGCTTGTCTTTCCAAATGCATATACATCGTTTCCCTCAAAATCCCCTCCAACAATTTAGTCACCATTGACATCAGGCTCACCGATCTATGGTTACCTGGGCTTTCCTTAATTTCTGAAATAATGACACTATGTTAGCAACCCTCCAGTCTTTTGCCACCTCAACTGTGGAAATTACTGTTACAGATATATCAGCAAAAGGCTGAGCAATTTCTTTCCTAGCTTCCCACAATAATCTGTGATACAACTGATCAGGTCCCAAGTATTTGTTCACCTTTATATGTTGTAAAATGTCCAACATCTACTTGTAATATAGATACTTCTCAAGATATCACTATGTATCTCTTCATTCTCTCGCTCTTGCAACCTCTTCTATATTAAATACTAGGAGAAATACTTGTTTAGTATCCCTTCCACCTCCTATGGTTCCACACATACGTAGCCTTACTGATCTTTAAGATGCCCTATTCTCTCCCCAGCTAATATTTTGCAATTAAAGGATATGTAGAGTAGCTTCAATGCCTCGTTAACCCTATTTCTAAAGCCATCTCATGTCCACATTTTTCTGGCCCAATTTCCCCATTGACTATACACTTATTGCCCTTATATACCTCTCGGGATTCACTAAATCTCAGCTCTGTTTACCTGACATATGCCTCCTTCCTTATCTTGACCAGAGCATCAATATATCCAGCCATCCAGCACTTCCTGCACCCACCAGCCTTGCTCCTCTCACTAATAGGAACACGTTGGCTCTGGACTCTCTGAAACCACATTTTGATGGCCTTGCTTTTTCCAACCATCCCTTTACCTGTGAATAGCGTATTCCAATCAGCCTTTCACAGGGCTCACCTAACACTTTCAAAACTGGCCTTGTTCAAAGTTAGAACTTTAATGTTTACATCAGGTCTTTCCTATTCCACAAATAGTTTAAAAATAATATTTATGTGTAACAGACTTGAATGTTAAATAAACATTTCCTGCCCCACTGTAACAGGCTCGAGAGGCTGGATAGGCTCCTCCTGTCCCTCTGTAATAGACTGGAAAGGCTGAATGACCTCGTCCTGTCCCTCTGAAATAGACTCAAGAGGCTTCATGACCTCCTCCTGTCCCTGTGTAACAAATCCGTGACATTAAATGAGACAACAACCCGTGGATTATGAGCAGCCGGTAAACTGTATCGAATGGAGGTCTATTTCTTCTCAGTTACAGAAACACCAACAACACTATTTACTCCAGGTGCCCTCTCAGTAACACCTCATACAGCTGCAGCGACACATCTCTTTGTTTTGAATGATTCTTTAGGCAAAAATGTGCCAATATTCCAGCTTTCCATCTTTTCAAATAGCAACAGGCTATTATGGGCTGAATGGCCTTCTCTAATCCCCCTGAAAGAGGCCCATAGGGACAGAATTGCTTCGGCCTGTTCCTGAGCAGCAGTCTCAATGCTCTGTCTCAAGGTTATGAAAGGATTTGACAACAGGGCATCAAAACTAGGAGTGGCCGCACACTGGTCAATAAGTACCATACTTTGGGTTCAGGTATCGAGAAACTTGCCCACCGATTTTCTTTTTTGCAACCGATCTGATATTTTATAACTGCCTCCTTTCATAAACAGAGTGTAACATATATAGATGCCTGCAGTGTCCTGTTAATACTCTCATATACAAGTTAATAAAAAGGTTTCAAAGATTTAAAGATTTATGATCCATCCCTCAACAACCCTCATCCATTCCATCCAAAACCAGTAAATGAAAAGTGATGTTTTGAACAGGTTAACTGAGCCTATTGGTTCAGTAAGTGCGATTAATGTCAATCTCCATGGATTCTCATTAAGCCAGTGGAGGGTTTCCATCTTTTAATGATAAATGGGCTCCGTTCAATGTGTTGTTCCATAACATGAGTGGGAGCATCACCGACAGCAGTGACTGGGATAAGCAGATCCAGAGAGAGGGGGAGGAGAGATCAGAATCTGAGAACATTAGACTGGAATGTGCCAACAATGGATCAGAATTTGAAAACATTAGACTGGAAAGTGCCAACAATGGATCAGAATCTGAGAACATTAGACTGGAATGTGCCAACAATGGATCAGAATTTGAAAACATTAGACTGGAATATTCAAACAATGGATCAGAATCTGAGAACATTAGACAGGAATATTCCAACAATATACAGGAGTTTATCTGATTATGTTTGGTATCTTTCTGCATTTTATTGGTGGTCATTATCATCGCAGATCTATTACGCTCTTCTCATTAATCAATATTTTTATTATCCCTTCCTGGCTATCGTTGGTGTTCCTGGTAAGTGTCACTGTCCAGATTTTGTTTTCTATAAACCAGTTATGACTGTATTATTGTTCTTTCTTCTTGTCTACACATCTTGTCACTATTATTGTTCCTGTTGAATCTCTCAATCCAGATATTCACTCTACAGACCACTACTGACTATATTAATGAACGTGTTCAATTACTGTCTCGCTCTCTGCTCTAGCAATGTCACTCATGGGTCTCTATGTTGATCTATTCAGTTTCTATTGTTTCTATTCAGGGGAGAACCACATGCATTGTATCATTGTTTTTGCTGTTAAGAGCATGGAGGTCACTGTCTACTGCTCTGGTTACAAACTCCACTTCCTTCTATTGTTTCCATTCCATCCCTGGCCAATATCTACAGCTGAAGCAGACAGGTCACAACTGTGGGATATCTCTTTGATTATGAGCTGATTCTTGACACCATGCCTTGATAATTGCTAACTTGAAATACTCAACACTCCAGAATGTATCTCACTGGTTTATTCTATCTGCTGTTTGAACCTTGAGCTATGCAATATTGTCTTAATGAAGCCAAAAATTTGTTGCTGACGCTCCCGGCCTCAAAACTGCCAAAACAAATCTGATTCGACCTCACACCAAACTCCCATCCATCTGTCATTCATGTGCACGCCGATGTATATTGCTGTTGTGTCTGGCAATGGCTTTATTTTAACATTCTCAAACACTTATCTCATCTGTCCATGAAACTTCCCTCGTTCTCTCTGTTGATTAACAAAAAGCCTGCCAGTTGTTCGTATTTAAAATAGTTACCTCCATGTGCGTTCATTCTCAAACAATGAGTTTCGCATTTAACCACACACACACACACACACACACACACACACCAAACCTTCCCATTGTAGGCAGTAATCTGATGCGAGGATAGTTAGCATATGATAGTAAAGTTTGCAATACTCTCTCTGCTGGGCAGATAGTGCAGTTTACTGAGCAACACACTAGCAAGGTCTGCACAGCTCTCCATGCTGGGCTGTCATCTTGTCCCAGTTTATGTTGTTTGTGGTGTTCTGTCAAGCAGATTCAGAATTTGATGTAACAAACCATTCCAGCTGTTCTGACAATGCCTTTATTCAATGTTCTCATTTTTGTCATTTTACTCACGAAGATCTCACTGCTCCAGTTAGTCCCACTGTCCTGTCTTTTTCCACATATTTCCACAACATCTTTTCAGTTAATTAACTGACTGTTTCTGTCTTTAATGTGAATCGCTCCGTCCGTCTCTATCTTTCCCTGGCCTTGGGTTTTTTTCTCCCTAGTGTATCGAGTGCTGGCATTGTGTAGCTCCGAAATACTGAAATGGTGTGTATCAAGCTGTTGTTCACTTCCTGGTATGTCCCATCTGATGGTCCATGGACAGGCGTGTTTCAGAAGTTATGAGACACAGCCTTGTAACTTGGTCTGTACCTGTGGTTGTCCCTCTCAGGTGACCTTGCGATCAGTAAGACGAGGAAGCCCACTGAGTGAAGGACCAGGCATCTGAATTGCCTGACAATGCTGTCACTTTTTTAAATAAAACGTTAGTTTCTCATTTTTTTTAGTAAGCGGTCTTAAAGGCCAAACTGCCGACTGAAAACAGCTCAAGTAAATAACCTACGGGTTTTTTTAGGGTTTTTAATAAATAGTAGTAACAATGGCCAGCTCGCACAGACCAGGCTCTCTAGTTTGTTTTTTTTCTTGTAGCTGTAACAATCACCGGGTGCTTGCGGTCCCAAAGGGGTTGGACGTTTTAGTAAATTATCCCTAGCTGCTACTTTCTCTAAAGCCTCACTTGATGGTGTTTCCTCCTGGATTGGAGAACTGTATGCAAGAATGCATGTCTGAATGTTCCTTTTTGCCAAGGGGTGTGTTTAGGTGATGTTAATAGATTGAACAGTTCATTTGTAGAACGTACTGTATCTATTATTCGGTTAAGTTTTCCAATAGTTAAGTTATTCTAAATTCCTCTTCATTTTGTATGGATTTTCATTAGAGGATAGTGAGGTAGAGCGACCCTATGATAGCCAAAGGCCTGATCAGGATCTGTTTAAATACATCCAGGCATTATCTAAATTTTATGAGAATGATGGGGGAGCATTTTTAATTTCATTTCCGAAAGTGGCTAAACAAGTGCAGTGGCCAGAGAACATGTGGATTTAGTTTATCCAAACAAAGCTGATAGGTGTTTGCATCCCAATCAGAGGAAAGCCATCTGAAGTGCATTTGAGCTTGTGCCAGAAGCCGACAGTGTTTCAGGAATCTAAAAGAGCATCCCTGGTTAAACGCACGTTGTGTTTGAAAGTATCTAACAAAGTAAGTTTGAAAGGTGGAGAAGGGTATTAAAAACAGAGCAAACCTATGACACTCTGAGAGAGACTTTAATTTTGGAGAAGTTCAACAATTCACGTACTGCAGTCATGAGAACTCATGTGGAAGAGCAAAGAGTTGCAATGGCAAGATTAGAAGCTGAAATGGCTGATGATGATTTGGTTCAGAAATCAAAGTTTGGTTTCTGTGAAGGATTGAGAAGAATGTGTGAGATCCTCTTAAAACATGTACCTGTGAGAGTAAGGTTTACTGGCATAGGCCAGGAGTAGCAGGTGAAGCGGTTACAGCATTAAGTGGTACAGAAGGATGTAATATTTTTATGCTGAGACATGAGGAGCTATGTCATTCAGAAGGACTATTGGAGAGATGAGAAGTGCTCCATTATGTAACATGTGGTCAGAGTGTCCAGTGGAAACATCAACAGATTTATTCCACAATGGGGAAGGGGGCCTTGAGCTTGGTGTTGGCGTTACATTTCAGCATTTAAATTGCGAATAACATACCTGAGACAAATCTTTATCACTGATCGTGACTCCTTAAAGTTTTTGGAGAAATTTAGGGAGAAAAATACCAGTCTGTTTCGACTGAGCTTATTCTTGCTGCCATTCAATTTGAAATTATAAAGTTGACAGGGCGAGAAAAAGTACATTTTGACACATTGTGGAGACTTGGATGAAGAAAAACAAAAGGCATTCTGTGGCAGGAGTAAAATGACTGAAATCGAATCGAGTTGAGAACATTTGTATGCTCAGAGTCAATGTAGTATATATTCATTCCACTCTACTAATAGAGGAAGATTAGGACGTCGAAAATGAATCCACCATTGTATATTGATGGTTTATTTTATTACCGATGGAGTCGGGAGGATACTATCACTGTAAAAAGGTTATTTTCTCTTGGATTTTTTTTTGAAGAGAGGTTTTAAAGGCAGAGGTGCAGAACTGCTGTCTGAAAACAGTTTAAGTAAATAACTGAGAAAGCCTTTAGGTTTTATTAAAACGGTGATAACAATGGAAGGGCAGTGGTCAGCTCTCCCAGACCAGGTTTCCTCGTTTTGTTTTTAGCTGCAGCATTCAGAAGCTGTTCGGGGTCCCAGAAGGGTTGGAAGTTTCAATACATGCTCCCCAGCTGCTTTTCTCTCTGACATCTCTGTTGATGTTCATTTCTCCTGGATAAGAAAATTGCATGTAAGAATCTGTATTTGAATATATCTTTGTGCCAAGCAGTGTATACCAAGAAGGTACGGTATGTATTGTTTGTGTAAGTGTTCCACATATAAGCCATCCTGAAATGTTCTTTTCATTGATTGTATTTTAACTAAATAATTTAAATAGATTATATTTTGCTTAATGTCGAGTGGTTTGACCAGTCACAACAGATCTGGAAAGCACACTTCACATCTATATTCAAAATAAGGAAAGGTTTGGGTCTAAGGGGAATTCTTAAAATATTTTGCGGGAATCTGGTCTGGTCCACAACACTTATAGACGAGGTGTTTCTAACTGACTCCTGTTATTGAAAAGTTAGTGCAGCAGCTGGGGATGGTTCACTGGAGGTTGTGCTATGAGCTGACTCAGACATTTAGGGAGACGTGAGGATTTGGTGACTCAACTTTGGATGGAGCATGGGGACTGTAGTTACAACATCTGGGTCTGCAACATGAACAACAAATGGAGCAGAGGTTGCAGAGAGGGGAAGCTTTGAAACCACGCAGTGAGTGTATGTGGGGAAAGAGATCTGCTGTGTCCACCCCGGATTTTCCAGGAACAGCTTCCAAACTCCACTTAACCCAGGAGCAGAGTGTGAGGGGACCCTGATGCAACAAGGAGCTGGTCACAGAGTGGTGTCACCTCCATCAACACGACCTTGCAGCTTCACACCAGGGGAGGATGGTGCTGCCAGTGGCTGTTAGGGTCACTGTTTCATTCAGCTTCTATGATCCAGAAATTTCCAGGCAGGACTAGGTGACATATCCATCATCTCCCAGTATGTTGCCATCAATGTAACCATTCAGTGACGGAGGATATATATAGTGGATGAAGTAAATACATTGGTTCACCCTCAGCAGGGAACTGCCGGGTGTATCCAGTATAATTGGATTCCTGATGGTGAACATGGCATCTGCGGAGTAGCCATGTCAATGGGGAGAGGTAGAGGAACTGAAAGAGCACTCTCTGTGTTAATCTTGCAGCGTGCCCATCACCGTACAGCATGTTGGTGAATATCTCTGCCCTCACTGCAGCCACAGCCTCTTCATTCACAAGCAGGCAGCCATTCCCATCGTCTTCGGGTCTCTATATAGAAAGGAGTGAATGTATCTTGGATAAAGGCCATCCCCTTGATACACGTTTGATAATAGCATCCCCCATCACCAACCAAACACTTCAAAACATTCCATGTGTACGGAGAGCAATGGGGTCACTTGGAGCATCAAGGGACAGACAATCAGGGATGGAGCAAAACCTCCCATATCTGAACGGGCCTGAGTGAACTCCCCCAGTACACAGTATCATTAATCCCTGTAATCCCTCTCCATTTCAGTAACATACTGCCTTCCATTATTCCTGCAAATGAAATGACAGATTATATCAGGTGATATTGCAGCTGCCAAATTATTCTCCATTGCCTTTACCTCTCTGTATCTATCTGTAGACCCTCCACTGTCTCTTGATAATTTAATCTCTTGCTTATCACAGCAACATGACCAAACTCAGTATCTCTATATCTGTTCCATCCTCCTGATCATTGATAGAGATTATAAATAGTTGAGGACCCAGCACTGTTCACTGTGTGACTCCACTGGTGATGTTCTGTCAAACTGATTTATACTGATTTATCCGGAGTGCCTGCTTCCTGTTTGATACATAATCCTCCCCCATTACTGTGTAACACAGTCGTAAAGCTGATTATGAACAAGGAGCATCAGTCAGGAATCCAACCCTTCGAACTTGCTCCACCATGGAATACAATCATGGCTGATGTCATGGCGGCCTCTGTTCCACTTTCCTGCCATCTCTAGATCCTCAAACTTTAGTCTCTTGTTGTAGATTGCGCCACATGAAAACATATCCACTCCACATCTACACTTTCAATTACGTTTAGCATTTTACAGATCTCAATGAGATCTCCTTTCATTCTTATAAACTCAAGAGTATAGGCCTAAACTGCTCAATTTCTCTTCATAAGACAAACACTTCAAATATGGAATCAATCTAATGAAGTTCTTCTGAATTTCCTCCAACGGAAGTACCTCATTCTGCAGGACACCCAAACTGAACTCCAGTTGTAGCCTCACTAACGCCTTGCATAGCTACACCAACTCTCCCTACCTTTTTCTCTATCCTTTTATAAATAAACGCTGAAGTTATGCCTGCATTCCTCATTACTTCAAGTCCCCGCAAGCAAGTTTTCAGTGATATGCAAGCAGGCACCCAGATCCGGCTGCACCTGAGCACTTTGAAGTTTCTCTCCATTTAGATAATCATTTTTTGTCTTTCTATTATACTGGCCAACTTGAATAACCCCATATTTAGCCACTTTAATTTTCATTGCCAAATGTTGATCCATGAACCCAACCCATACATATAGTTTTTAAATCTCTTGCATCATCATTCCGAAGTAATTTCCCACCAATGTTAGAGTCATCTGAAAATGTAGCTATAGCATTTTCTATCCCATCAACCGAGTAATAATGTCGATCACAAATGGTTGAAGCATGAGAACTGAAATCTATGGCACCCAACAAATTGCATTTTCCAATAGAAAATGACACAGTTAATTCATCTGACTGCATTTTGTTGGTTTACCAATCCTCCATCCAAACCAATAAATTACTCCTAAACCCATGCTGTCTGATCTTACCACTCACTCTTTGGAGAAGCGACGTATCTGAATCCTTCATGAAGACCAGATATATTCCACTTCCAGGATTCCCACTATCCACCTTGTTTGTCACATCTTTAAACAACTCAAAAAACACTTCAATCATGATTTATCCTTTGCAAAACCATGTCGACTCCGGTGAATTGTTGTTTACGTTTGCAAATGTCCACAACAATGGATTAGAATAATTTGCCTTAAATTATAATACTTTATTGTTACATTTTACTCCCTAATGCATTCAGTTATTATAAGTTCTTCCCTTTCTAAAACCATTACGTTTTCTTTGAATTCCTGTTTGATGGGCAAAAGGTTTTAAGAGATGTGCTCCAATTGTTACATAAGCGGTATGTGTGGCTGAATGGACTCATCATCCTGCCGGTGTACAAACGCAATGGGATGAAGTCTTTCTGGCGCTCTCATGTTGTCATCTCCAAGGCCAGAATGACCACCTACTGTTGATGCGTTAGAGGGGTGGGGGATTATGGAATATTCCCGTTACTGTGTAACATTTTGAGGGGCTGATGGGTCTTCTCATATTTCTCCATAATAGGTGGAGATACTGAACGGTCTCCTCATGTATCCCAGAGATTGGACCAAGGGAGCGATTGGTCTTCTCTTGTTCCCATACAACAGACACGTGTCTGAATTACCTCCTCCTTTCTCATAAAAGAAGTCTCAGATAGTTTTTATCCTTATCCAATTCTCGTGCAACAGACTCGGTGGGTCTGAATGGCCTCCTGTTATCCCAGTGTAAACAACCTCCAGTCACTGTGTGACCACTTTCAGTTCCTATGATACGGACTTGAGATGGCTGAATGGACTGATCCTGTTGCTGTGTAATAGGATACTGGTGCCGCATGGCCTACTCTGGGGCCAGTGTTATAGATTCAAGGGGCTGATTGGCCTCCTCCTATAAATATACATTCAGCTCCAGGGGCTGAACAGCCTCGTCCTCGTCTGGTGTAACAGGGTCAAAGGCCTCAATATTCTTCTGTTGTTCCTGTGTAACAGGCTGAAGAACGGAATGGATTCCTCCATTATCTGTGTAATTCTGTTCAGTTGTTGACTCCTTCCTGTCATCTATGTTGAAATAAGATCTTCTTTCATTTTTGTAAACTCCAGTGGCTATTGGATCAACTTGATCATCCTTTCGATAAAGGCAAGCACCTTCATTGCAGTAATCAGTTGAGGGGACCATCTCTGAGCTGCTTCCAATATAACAATATCCTTTCTTCATTGAAGATATTAAATCTGTGCACACTACTCCAGATGTGATCTCACTAAGATCCTGTACAGCAGCAGCAACACTTTACCAGACTGCTGGAAGGTTCCCACCCAGGTTAGAGCAGTCTCAGCTCTCTGGGGGAAATACAGAGCATTGTTGAACGATCATTGTCCTTCTCTACTCCACTAACATAATGGGAGATCTGGAGAAAATGTCACAATGATGCTTAAGAAGATCATAAATGATGTGGCGAGATGATCTCTACCACTAATCTCCCCAAAGTCCAGATTCTACAGAATCTTGTAATGTGGAGTGTAAAAACAGCAAGGAGGAGCAAACACTGATGGGAGTTATATATCAAAGTGAAAGCTGCAATACAAATGCTGGACATGTTATAAAACAGGAAAATGAGACATACACATTTGTGGGAACTGCAGTAATAATGTCCTGTTTACATTATATCTAAACTGTGTTATCCCAACTGAATGCTAATGCTGGGAAAAATGGATTTCATGACCATATGTTAGATAGCTGGCATTAACATTATGTCGAGCACGGAGCTCGAGATCAGGTTATTTAGAAATTGATGTTGGATGATCAGAAAAGCTGATTGAAAACTTTGCTGTAAAGGACCTTTTGGGAACAGTGACCACAATGCATTGTTTTTCTTTTATGCTGTTTGAGTACACGGTAGTTTTTGGTTTATTTGAACTAACTGTTATAAATCTGAATCATGCAGGCCCTGAAGGTGTGAGGAGAAAGTGGGCACTGCAGCTGCTGGAGATCAGTGGCGCTGGAAAAGCACATTCAGTCAGTGTACGAGGAGCAGGAGCATTGACGTTTCGGGCACAACCCTTCATCAGGAATGAGGCTTCTGGGTCAAGGCAGCTGAGAGATAAATGAGAAGGGGGTGTGGCAGGAGGGAGGGAGCTGGGAATGCGGTAGGTCGATGAAGGTGGTGTTGAAAGTGATAGGTGATGAAGGGAGACAGAACGCCTCATCTACTGCATCCTTTAAACTCAGTGTGGTCTTCTCTACATTGGCGAGACATACGTGGATCATTTCAGAGAACATCGCTGGAACAGCCACATTGACCAACTCCACCACCTTGTGGCTAAACACTTTACCTCTCCTTTCCACTCTGCCAAGGACATGAGAGTCCTGGGCCTCCTCCATCGCCAAACCCTAACCACCCGAAGCATGGATAAAGAAAGGTTCCTCTTCTGCCTTGGGACGCTCCAACCACAGGGGATTAATGTAGATTTCACCAGTTTCTCCATTTCCCATAACTCCACCTTATCCCAGTCCAATATTCCAACTCAGCACACTCCCCCATTTGAACGCTCCTACGTGTTCATCTTCCTTCCCATCAATCTGGTCCACCTTCTTCTCCGACCTAACCCTTTCAGCCTCACCTTCAACGACCGATTAGGTCAAAGGAAGCAGCTTAGAAAAATGCCAAGTGTTGTAGTAAGCCAGTGGATTCGGAGAAATGTAGGACCCAGCAACGGATGACCAAGAAACTGAGAAGGAAATCAAAAAGCAAACCAGCATGCAAACAAAAGAAAAACATAAAGACTGCGAAAGAAAAACATAAAGACTGCTAAAAAAAAATAAAGACAGCTTAAAAAAACGTACATCAGTGTATGAAACAAAAGTAAAAACAAGGTCAAATGTGGAACAGTGGGTGTGCAGACAGGGTAATTTATTGTAGAGAACAGAGAAATCACAGGGAAAAGAAACAGTTTCTTTGTGTCTATCTTCAAGGCAGAATATCCAGAAATTCTCCCAGAAATACCAAGTGACCATGGGACTTGTGTAAGTAAAGTCTTAGGTCATTCTTATCAGTGTTGAGGTCATCTTTGAAAAGAAAGCTGGATTGTGTATTTATAAATCTGACAGATCAGATGTACTTCATACAAGAATTTCAGATGAATTGATTGCATCTCAGATTTTCATGTTATTTTCCAATACACTCCGGAAAGATATTTAGCCAATCTTGATATGGCAAAAGTTAAAAATATTATCCAACAGTTTAAGAAAGGATAAAGATGGAGAGTGGTGAATTACAGATCAGTTAACTTGTAATCCGCGGTCGGGTGTCTCTTGGGCTCGATTATAAAGAACGTGTTACTGGATATATAGAAGGTAATGGGAAAACTGGGCAGGATGATAATGCATCGATGAAACGAAAACCATACGTGACAAACATTTTTTGGAATGGTTTGAAGATGATTCTTGTGGACGTAGGCAACAAGGAGCTAATGGATAACATATCGTTGGTTATTTAGGAGGATATTTCTTTAAGAACTCTCCCACTAACATCATAAGAGAAGTTAAAGTGAAAGGAATTGGGAAGAACGCAGGCAAACAGGAAACTAAACATTAGGTTTACATTCAAGTGAATTTAATTGGAATATAGAAGATGTCGTGCACCAGCTGCATATAGTGTTGCTGAGACTAAACTTAGAGTATTGCGTACCGTTTGGAGTCCCAATCTAAGATAGAACATTCTGACAACAGAGGTACTGCAAAACGTATTATCCAGATTAAT
The DNA here is from genome assembly GCF_047496795.1 of Chiloscyllium punctatum. Classification (NCBI taxonomy): domain Eukaryota; kingdom Metazoa; phylum Chordata; class Chondrichthyes; order Orectolobiformes; family Hemiscylliidae; genus Chiloscyllium; species Chiloscyllium punctatum. Next base: position 57,324,514 of record NC_092780.1, read on the forward strand.
CCATAAAATGGCAAGATTGTCTGATGGGGAAACTCAGCCTGTGAAATCGAGTTTCAAAACATGAGAGGTGATTGTAGTGGAACTTAGAAACTTAGAAACATTGAGGGGACTGAATAACAGACAGACATGGAGAAGTGCAAGCAGGCGAGATTAGGGAGAATCCCACGATATTCTACACGGCCAAGTAGAACAGAATAATCAGCAAACAGTTAGTGTCCATTACAAACCAAAGGGGCAATCAGTGCGTCAACCCGGAGAACATTGATAAATTGTTACATGTAAACATCACAGCTGTTTTACTTGGGAGAAGGAGGATGCAGGTACAGGATTCAGAAGATGGACTGGAAAGCTCTTGAAGAGATTGATGTAAAATACAAACGGGGGTTTGAGACTTTGTCTGGTATAAAATTCGACCAATCCGCAGGTCTGGATACTGTTGGAGTCAAGGGAGGAAAGACCCTGACTGGAAATTTTAATTAGAATCTTACCATGGGGAGGTGCTAGAGGACTGGAGAGCAGCTAATATGATTCCAAATTCACAGTAAGGGTGGTAGAGATTTTCCAAGGTAACTATGGACGAGCGAGTACGAGATCACTGTTCAGGAAACTACTGGAGAAAACAGGGAAGGAGAAAATCGAACTCCAATCAGAGTCGCAAGGTTTGATCAGGGATAATCATCATGACTTGATCAGATTGAAGTCACATCTAATGAATTTGATTGAATCAGTTTGAGAGGTCGCTTATTTAGTTTTGCAGCAAGGCCTTTAACAAAGTTCCACATGGGAAATTGAAAAACATAAAGTAAAATCTCAGAGTATCAAGGGTAACTTGAAAAGTTACAACGAAAATTGTCTTAGTGTCAGGAGACAGAGGATGGTGGGAGAAGGCTGTTTGTGTGACTGGAGACCAGTGTCCCCTGGTGTACCACAGGGATCAGTGCTGTGTCCCTTATTGTTTGTAGCATTCATAAATGGTATAGATGTGAATCAGGAGGGGGAGTGGGTGGATGGGTGGGAGTTGTGATAAGTAAGTTTGTGTTTGACACAAAGATTGGCCGGATGGCTGGCAGTGAGGAGGAAGGTCTGATTTTACAGGAAAATGCAAGTGGAATGATCAGATAGGCAGATCACTGGCAGATGGAATGTGATCCTGATAAATATGAGGTGATGTACTTTGGAAGGAGGAACCAGACAAGGGGTGTACACAATGATTGGCAAAACACTTGGGAGCTCACAGGGTGTTTCTCCACACATCCCTGAATGTGACTGAACAGGGTAATGGACGAGTTAAGAATTGAACCTTGGGTGTAGCGTTTATTAATCAGTGAGTAGATTATAAGTGTTATACAGGGCTTGGTTTAGTCCATGATGGAGTACTGTATGTCGTTCTGGGAGCCTCATTGCAGGAAGGATGAGATTGTACTGGAGTGGTTGCAGAGGAGATTCACCAGGATGTTCCCTGGGATGGAGCATATCAGCTCTGGACAGAGGCTGGATAAGCTCGGGTTGTTTACTTTGGAGCAGAGAAGGCTGAGGGGGATGTGATTCAGAAGGAGAAGTTAACAAGGGGCATGGACAGGGTGGATAGATAGCAGCTGTTCCTTTTAGACAGAGGGTCAAGAACAAGGGAGCACACCTTAAAGTGAAGGGTTTGAGGTTCAGAGAGGATTTAAAGATTACTTTTTTTTCACCCAGAGCGTGTTGAGGTCTGGAATGTACTTCCTGAGAGGGGAATTATCACGGCCAACCTCTCAACCATTAAAAGTACTTGGACGAGCACTTGGAAGTGTCATAACATTCCAGGCTATGGGCCTGGTGTTGGAAAGTGGGACTAATTTCGATCGTGCTGTATTTCTGTTGGTACAGAGACTATGCTCCTGTGCGTGTATGATGTGGAGCTGACCACCTTAAGACTGGAATTGATGGGTTTCTGAAGATAATATTCACAAAGTTTATAAGAGTGAACTTTTATAACTAGTCAAATTATGTCAATGTGAGAAGTATTAAAAAAAGTGCGGGTTCCTTCTAGTTTGAAACCAGAGAATGGAGAATGGGAAACAGGGAAATGGCAAAACTATGAATCCACAACTTCAGTTCTGTCTTCACAGAACTTTCTGACAATACCAGGAAAACCAAGTCCGGTGTGGGAAACGAAATAATACATGGAACATAGAACATCGTAAGTAAATGGTTTGGGAGAAATTATTGGGACTGAAAGTAATGGTCATAGACAACACTAACATAGATTTATGAAACGGGAATTATGTTTGAGAAACAGACTGGGAGACAAATGAAAGAGAAGCAATGGATGTAAAACACGTGGATTTTCAGAAAAAAAATGTTGATAAACCTCCAAGCCTAGTTTGCAAAATCAAATCTTCGTGGATTGTGGTGAATATATGGACATGCTTCTAGAATGGGACATCTGGCAGGAAACAGTGAATAGAAATAAACAGACTTGTGAAGCAACAGCCTGACCTTGTATTTAAGGTCTGATTCTGTGAGTATGACTATGTCCCTGACACCCCATCACCTTCCCTGGATAGCTCCTCTCTCACAGGCAGGACATATACAACAGAAATGGCGGCGCAGTGGGATACAGTTGGAAGGGAACTGCTCTGGGAGTCCTCAACAGTGTCTCTGTATCCCATGATGTCTCATAGTGTTAGTTTACACATGGGAAAGGCAACCTTCTGCTGATTACCAGGAAGCAGCCTCTCCCAACTGATGGGTCAGTACTCCTCCATGCTGATCAACACTTGGAGGAAGCACTGAGGATGCCAAGGGGACAAAATGTACTCTGGGTGAGGGATTTCAATGTCCACCATCAAGAGTAGCTCAGCTGCAGCATTACTGATTGAGCACTGTCCATGACAGTGTTGGATAAGAGTGACCACTGCATAGTCATTGTGGAGATAATGTCACACCTTCACATTGAGAATAACCTCCATAATTCTGGGTGGCACTATCACCGTGCTAAATAGAACAGACTTCAAACAGAAAAAGCAGCTCAAATCTGGGTTTCCATAACGTGTTATGGGGCATCGATAGCAGCAGAATTGTACTCCACCACAACCTCATGGCCTGGCATATCCCCCTCACAACAATTACCATCAAGACAGAGGATCAACCAGAGGTTCAATGGAGTGTGCAGGAGGGCAGGAGCAGCACTGGGCATAACTGAAAATGAGGTGTCAGCCCGATGAAGCCACCAACCAGGACTGCTTGGCACCAAACAGCACAAGCAGTAAGTGACAGACAGGCTAAGTGATTCCACAAGGAACGGTTCAGGTCTCTGCAGTCCTTCCACTTCTAGTTGAGAATAGTTATGGACAATTAAACAAGTCGTCGGAGGAGAAGATTCCACAAGTATCGCCAACCTGAATGATGGAAGAGCCCAGCACTTCAGTGCAAAAGATAACGTTTATGCATTCGCAATAATTTTCAGTCAGAAGTGCTGAGTGGATGATGCACCTCAGCCTCCTCCAGTCGTCCTCAGCAATTCAGTTACCAGTCAGCCAATTTGGTTCACTCCACGCGATATCCAGATTCAGTTGGAGACACTGGATACTCCAGAAGGTACATACCCTGACAACATTCTGGCAATAGTACTGAAAGGTTGTGCTCCAGACCTTGTCACTGCCCTAGCTAAGCTGTTCCAATACAGTTACAACAATGACATTTCCCTGATTACATCAAAAATTACCCCAAGTATCTCCTATGCATAAAAAGCAGAACAAATGCAATCCGGCCACTTACCACCCCATCAGTCTCCTCTCGATCATCAGTAAAGTGGTGGAAGGTGTCCGTGCTTTCAAGCAGCACCTGCTCAGCAATAACAGGGTCAATGACGCCCAGTTTGGGCTCCACCAGGGCCACTCAGCTCCTGATCTCATTACCTTGATTCAAACATGGACAAAAGAGCTGAATTCCAGAGGTGGGGTGAGACTGATAGCCCTTTAAAACAAGGCTGTCTTCGACCAAGTGTGGCATCAAGGGGCGTAAACAAAATTGGAATCAATGGGTATCAGGGGCAAACTCCCCGCTGGTTAGAATCATACCTGACACATAGGAAGATGGTCATGGTTGATAAAGGTCAGTCAACTCAGCTCCAGGACAAGTCTGTAGGAGTCCCTCGGGCAGTGGCCTAGGCCCAAACATCTTCAGGGCTGCTTGATCAATGACCTTGCCTCGATTCTAAGGTCATAAGTGGGGATGGTCGCCAATGATTGCACAATATACAGCAACATTTGTGGGTCCTCAGATACTGAAGCAGTCCATGTCCAAATGCGACAAGATCTGCACAGTATCCAGGCTGACAAATAGCAAGTAATATTCATGCCACACAAATGCCAGGCCGTGACCATCACCAATAAAATACAATCTAACCTGTCCCTTGTCATTCAATGGTGTTACCATCACTGAATCCACAGTGGACTGCAGCGGTTCAACAAGGCAGCTCACCGCCACCTTTTCAAGGGCAACGAGGGACTGGCAATAAATGCTGGCCCAGCCAGTCACACACAGATTCACGAAATAAATATTATTTTTAAAAAAAACAGAGGAAGTTTGCTGGGATATCACAGAGATCGTTGCTCAGGCCCCATTCGTTCACAATACCCATTAAACATTTGGTTGCAGGAATCAAATACAATATATCCCAGCCTGCTGACAGAACTAAAGGATGTGGGATTGTGAGTGGGTGAGGAGGTTGTAAAAAAGCTTCAATGTGACTAAGACAAGTGGAGTGAATGGGCAAATACGTGGCAGATGGAGAGCAAGGTGGGTAGAGGTGACGTTGTGCCCTTTGGTGGGAACAATAGACTGGAAGCCTATCGTTTGAAAAGGGATTGTTTGAAACATGTTGATCTATAAAGGGACGCATGCTCCTTTTTGTTGTTTCCTTCTGCACAGCCTCCGAGGTCCCTGCAGCGCAGTGAGGTCTGAACCCACAAGGCAATACTGGGAATGGCATTGGCACGCTGCCCAGTGTACATAGAACCACCAAATAGGGAACTGTGACAATGCAAAGCATATAGATCTCCCGACAGACCAGTCACTGAAAGCAATATTGCAGGAGCAGAAAGCAGTTAGGAAGGTAAATTGGGTGTTGACCTTCATTTCAGGGGGATTTGAGTCCAGGAGTTAGTGTGTCTTACTGCAGCTGTACAGGGCCTTAGTGAGACCCCATCTTGAACATTGTGCAATATTGTGTGCAGGTTTGGTCTCTGTACCTAACAAAAAACACACCTGACATTGAGGGAGAGCAGCGAAAGATGACCAGACCGATCTCTAGGATGACAGGCTTGCTGTGGGAGCAGAGTTTGGGGCGACTGGGCCTGTATTCCACAGGGTTTAGGAAATTGTGTGAAGATCTCAGTGAGATCTATAAAACTCTGACAGGGTGAGATGGATTGGAAGCAGGGATGATAATTCCCCAGGTTGTGATGTCTAAAACAAGTGGCCGCAGTATTAGATACAGACAGGCTATTCTGCACTGAGATGCCAATAAATGTCTGCCCTCAGAGACTGGAAAAGCTGGGGAATGCGCTCGCACATGGAAACCAAGACACTGAATATAAATACAGATTTAGAGACAGTAAAGGGATGGTTGGAGAGCAGGAGTACGGGGTGGAAATAAAGGGCGAGGTATCATTGTATTGAATTGGGAGCAAACTCGATGGACCAAAGGGACTACTGCACTTCCTATTTTATAGCTTGCCAAGGTTAATCACATTAACGGATATGCATATCATGTGGGGTAAGTGCATTGTGGAGATATTTGAACATGAACGACAATGAGGAATGCTCAATGTGTTGTATAGCCTACTCCTTTCCCGCTGTTTCTGTGCAGTCTGTGGGAAAGCTCTGTAAATGTTGTTACAAGCTCTCAGATGTTAGGAAGGAGGTCTCTGCAGGGTCAACAGGACTGTGTTTCCCGTTCCCTTTTTCCGATACTGAGACTGGGGCCGGGTGTTCTGTCCAGGTTTATCCTTTAAGACCTTGGAGCAGTTTGATACAATAGAGTGTCTTGCTTGGCTGATTCAGAGATGATTGAAAAGTTTTATCCGATGTCTATGTGTCTGCAGTCACAGATAATCATAGATGATCATAGATAACAAACAACAATGGACCCAGCCTCCGGTCTGACAAGCATCCTTCCACTAAACACTCTGTTTCCTACCATCAAGCCAACTGTGTATCCAATTGGTTAGTTCCCCCAGCATGACACGCGATATAACCTTCCTGAGCAGCCTACCATATGGAAGCTTATCAAATGCCTTACTGAAATTCATGGAGACTACGTCTACCGCTCTGTCCTCGTCAACCTTCCTGGTCACTTCATCAACGAACTCTAACAAATTTGGAGAACATGATCGCCCACTCACAAATCTATGCTGACTGCTCTGACTCAAACCCTGTGTAAGTAATGGATGCAGACAATGGTTTGCTGTCCTTCATTGTAAGATGATTCGAGTACATGAGTAAAGCCATTTTCCTGCTGTTGTAGAGCCTTGCTGAGAGAGCATTAGGAGCACTCTGTACAAATTTGATCTCCTTTGTAAGGAATGATCTCCTTACCACAAACACGGGTGATGGTAATATGAGGATAGAGTAAAGAAGCTGAGTGTTTAATCTGTGGAGCTGTGAGAGACAAAGAAATGGTGACGCTGAAACACGAGGAGTGGCAGCGATCACTTATTTCCAAAAGAGACATTGATAGGGTCAGAAATTCCATACTTCACCCAGGATTAATTGGTTTGATTTATTGTCACATGTATCTCAGTACAGGGAAACACTTTATTTATGAGCAGTGGAGGCAGATCATAGTAAGCATGGCCAGACAGATCATAGGGTGGAAATAGACTTGGACAGAGTAAGGCATACAGGATACACTGAACAGGACGTGCACTAGACAAGGTCAACATGAACAAGATCAGCATTATTTGAACTTAGAGAGTCCATTCATCAGTCTAACGTGACTTTCCTAATAGTTTATTTGCCTAAATTAACTCTCCCCATGTTATTGTGCAGTCGGTGTGTGAACCCTGTACTGAACGTCAGGTTGCTCACAATCCCCAACAACAGCCACAATCCCTTCCATCTGAAACTGATAGCCATTTACACCAGCTTCCGCCCTACACAGAGAAGGCATCTCGGAGATGAAAGATGCCTTCTTGAGACTTCACACAAGACATATGGCTTCCCTCCTCACCACTAGAAAACCACGTTAAAGTGCCACGTGTGTATCATGAGCAACGGAGCCACGAGGAACAACGTGAACAGTCTGTCTGTGCAGCCTCTGCTCCACTTGTTCATCATGATGGAGCATCATTCTGGAGACAGTAAGGACTGCCGATGCTGGAGATCAGAGTAGAGAGTCGATTACTGGAAAAGCACAGCAGGTCAGGCAGCATCCGAGGAGCTGGAGAATCGATGTTTCGGGCATAAGCAATTCATCAGGAATCAGCATCAATTACCTCATTCTGTCCCTGTGTAAGTGCTTTGAGGGGGGAATGGCCTCTTACTGTTCCTGTGAAAGTGACTCAAGGAGCTGAATGGCCTCATCCCATTGCTGTGTAAGTGACCCAAGGGTCTGAATGGCTTCTTCCTCGTCCGATTGGACAGGGTCAAGGGCCGGATTGGGTTACCCCTGGTTCTTTTTGAAAGCTCGATGTACTGACAAGTGTGATGATGCTGCAGCTTTAAGAGGTTATTTTCTCTGGGTTTCTTTTAAGAGAGAGATTGAACGATCATTACCAAGCTGGCTAGTTAGGATCACTCGAGAAAACAACGAGGGAGGCCTTGTGTTTATTTTAATGCAGCCTGAATGGGTGTGGCCAGATCTCACAGATTAGGATCTCTGGGTTTTGGTTTCTCAGTAACATCAGAAACTATTGGGGTCTCCACAGAGTTGGAAGCTTCAGTGAATGTCTCCTGCTACTTTCCCTGAATTTTTTCTTGGTGCTGTTTTTAATTCCTGGATTGGAGAAATGTTTGTGACAATCTGTGTCTGAATCTTCCTTTCTGCCGAGGGCTGTGTTTATGTGATTTTCCTATATTGGAACAGTTCATTAGTAATAGTTCCTAGGTCTATTATTCTGTTAACTTGTCCAATAGAATTACGTTATTCTAGATTCCTCTTTCTTTGGTTTCATTTTATCTTTCGTGTTTCAATAAATGGTGTTTTGCTTCACACCAAGTACTTTGACCAACATATTGCGTCTAGAACAGACACTTTACATTTTCATTAAAATAAAAAAAAGAGTCCAGGCTACCGCCTTCCAATATTTTCCAGGCGCTCTGGTGTGGTCCATCACACTAGACTCCTTCTCGTCCTGAGTAATAGGCTGGAGGCACTGAATGGGCTCTCCCTGTTCTTCTCCAATAGTGTCAACGGGCTGAATGGCTTCCTCATATTCCTGTGAAGCCAGCGTGAGATGCTGAATGAACTCTATTTTACTGTGACAATGTGCAGTGTCAGGCAGTGCTGGTAGATGAATGTTACCGACACTTTAACAGCACAAGTCTCAGTGGAGTCTGCGTCTTGCTGCACATGGACACAGACTAGTTCAGCAGCTGACGGGGGACAAAATATTCTGAACATTGTGGAATGTTTGGTGACCATCCCCACTTCTGATCTTTTGTTGGTGAGGGTGGGGACGGGAGACATTGATGAAGCAGCTGAAGCTGTTTGTGAAGAGGAAGCTACCCTGAGGATGTCCCACAGAGCTGACCCAGGACTGAGATGATGAACATCTTCCTTTTTGCCATGTTTGACACCAAACACTGGAGAGGTTACTCTGATTCCCATTAAGTCCAGTTTTGTTAAGCTCCTTGATGTCAACAGAAGGGAACCACTGCCTTGATATCAGGGCCAGTCATTTATACCTGAACCCTTGTCTCAAACTCTTTTGTTCATATCAATAAACCATGATATAGGAGCAGCAAATGTTTTCTTTAAACAGGTGCGATTGAATGTCAGGATTCCACTTCTCAAGAGTGTTCGGGGAGCAAGATAACTGAAAGTATTTGAAGAGGAGATAGATGGATATTGACCTGTCAGAGAGGTGAGGGCTATGAAGAATTGGGTATGAAAGATGATTTCAGACCGAGAGCAGATCAGTCATGATCTTAGTGAAGGGCAAGGCAGGCTTGGGGAGTGAACGACCTGTCCCTGTTTCTGATGTTCTCACATTCTGTTTTTGGAAAGTTAGTGGGTGTTATTTTAATGAAAGTTATGTTTTTGAATATTGCAGTCAGGAAGAGCAGATGATTTTCTGAGCCATCTCTGCGTGAGGTATATGGGCTGTATTCACAGTGAATCTGGGTCTACAACGTGACCAACAACTGAAGCACAAGTTGTAGAGAGGGGAAGCTCTATAAAGAGAGATGAGGGGACACTTTCATACCTGTGCCTGGATTTTCCAATTACATTTCCCAAATCATTTTAAAGCGTGTGTGACTGTCTTGAGAGGCTGAATGGTCTCCTCTGTTTCTGTGCACCAGATCATAGGAGTAAGTGGTCTCCAACTGTTCATGTCTAGCAGGTATGAGGGGCTGAATGGAACACAGGAACATGGGACTGAGGAGTCATTAGATATTTTGACCCTTCTCTGCCAGGAAGTAAGATTGTGGTTGATCAGGTTGTGGACTCAGCCCCACTTCCCTGTCTGTATCCCAATATCCATGACTCACTTCTCTGTCAAATATTTTGTAATGCAGCTTTCAAGCAATGTGAACATAGAGGCACAATAAACTTCCAGTGAAGAGAATTCCCACTTGAATGGTCCTGTCAGAATTTTTCATCATCCCTCTTATAGAATCAAAGAGTCATGCAGAATGGGAACAGACCCGTTAATCCAATCTGTTCACTCCGATCAGATATCAAATCTGATCCAGTCCCATTTGCCAGTATTTGGTCAATATCCCTCCTCTTTCAGATACTTTTTAAATGTACGATTGTAACTGCCTTCACCACTTCCTCTGACAGCACTTTCTGTAGACACACCACTCTCTGTGTGAAACATTTACCTTCAGGTCCCTTCTAAATCATTCGCCCTTTCCCCTTCAACCTATGCCCTCTTGTTCTGGACTCCCCTACCCTGGAGAGCAGAACGTGGCTGTTCAGAATATCCATGCCACTGATGGTTTTATAAACCTCAATAATGTCACCCTTCAGCCTCTGGCACTCCAGGGGGAAACGCCTCAACCTAATCAACCTCTCCCTACAGCTCAAGCTTCCAGTCCTGGAACATCTGTGTAAGTCATTTCTGCAGAACACCGAGTTGTACGCATTATTCTTAAAGTGGCCGCACCAACATCCTGTACAGATGTAACATACCACCACAACTCCTATATTCAATGCTCTGACTGATTAAGGCAAATGTGCCTAATGTGTTCTGCACCACACTGTCTACCTGCAACTCCACTTTCAAGGAACAATGGACCTGCAGTCCTATGTCCCTTTGTTTCACAACACGCCCCAGGACCTGACCATGAAGTATATAATGTCTGCCCTGATTTGCCTTCCCAAAATGCAAAGCTTCATATTTATCTAAATTAAACTTCATCTGTTATTCCTTGTCCCTTTGACCCATCTAATTGCGGTCTTGTTGTACTCTGAGATAATCTACTACACCACCTTTCTGATGTAATCTGTAAATTTACTAACTATTGCCCCAATATTCACATCTAAATCTTTACATAAATGATGAAATGCAGTGAACTCAGTACTGATTCTTACAGCACACTGCTGCTCACAAGCGTCCAGTCTGAAAAATATCCCTCGTCCTTCAAGTCAATTGTGACTAGCTTCTTCTGTATCTCATGTGACTGAAACTTACTAATCTGTCTACCAACCAGAATGAAATACTAGCTATGAAGAGATGCTGAGTATGTTAGGTTAATTTTCACTCGATAAAAGGAGATTGAGGGGGGACCTGATTAAGGTTTGCAAAATCATGAAGAGCATTGACGGGGTGGATAGAGACAAGCTTTTTCCCAGGTTGAAGGATTCAATAACGAGAGGTCGTGCTTTCAAAGTGAGAGGTGGAAAGTTTAAGGGGGATACACGCGGTAAGTACTTCACACAGAGGGTGGTGGGTATTTGGAACGCGTTGCTAGCAGAGGTGATAGAGGCAGGCACGGTAGATTCATTTAAGATGCGTCGGGACATATGCATGAGTAGGTGGGGAGCAGAGGAAGACAGATGCTTAGGAATTGACCGACAGATTTAGACAGTACATTTGGATCGGCTCAGGCTTGGAGGGTGAAGGGCCTGTTCCTGGGCTGTAAATTTTCTTTGCTCTTTGTTCTTTAAAAGAACATCTTGCTGAAGTCTATATAGACAATGTCTACCAAATTGCCTTCATCAATCTTCTTTGTCACCTCTTCAAAAACTCAACCAAATTAATGAGACATGATTTCCCATGCAGAAAGCTACATTGTCTATTCCGATCAGCCCTTGCCTTCCCAAATGTATGTAAGTCGTGTCCCTCAAAATCCCCTCCAATAACTCACCCACCACTGATTTCAGGCTCACTGGTCTATAGTTCCCCGGCTTTTTGGGGTCACTGTTTCCTTTTCTCGTCCCACTCCTCCACTGCTCACAACAAATGTGAAATGTAACCAGGTTGGTGATATGGCTGATCATATCGGTCTCAGACTGGGTCAGTGTCAGATTTAGGAACAAGTCAGGCTAGCTTCGTTAATCTGCTAAAACAACACATTTATGATCCAAAGCAATGTTACTCAAACTATGATGGAAAGATGAATGGCAAACTGTTTGGGTATTGCAATAATATAATCAATATTTCCCTTTCTAAAAACACTGACACACACACACACACACTCTCTCTCTCTCTCTCTCTCTCTGCAATTTTAACTTGAAAGAACGTGGTCCAAATATTATTGGAACTCATGACAAAGGAAAAATTGTGAGATTGTCCAAAACGTTATTCTGTTTCTGAAGATATTGTACTCACAGATCTGCTAGCAATGGGATTTCATCCTGGGAGAGTTTGGATTTGGCTGAATTCCCTTTGCTTTAGGCAGTGAGTAGATTCCATTGAATTCTGCTTCGGGATCATCCAAAGTGTAGCACGGTGGTTAGCACTGCTACCTCACAGCACCAGGGACTTGGGGTCGATTCCAGCCTTGGGTGACTGTCTGTGTGGAGTTTGCACATTCTCCCCTTATCTGTGTGAGCTTCTAATGGGTGATCCAGTTTCCTACCACAAACTGTGTAAGTTCGGTGGATTGGTCATGCTAAATTGTCCGGAGTGTTCAGGGATTTCTAGGTTATGTGCAATAGTCAGGGGTAAATATAGGGAAATGGGTTGGGAAGGTTGGTATGGACTTGTTGGGTCGAAGGGCCTGTTTCCACATTGCAGGGATTCCATAAAGATAAGAATGGAAACGATGACTGTAGAGGTTTTTTTTAGCTCACACACATTGCTGTGATGAGGAACAATGAAGGAGAGAGAGTGCAATAGGCCAATCCTTCTCTGAGTTGAATCATACAGTAATGTCATCCTCTCCCAAACCTGACCATGTGGGGTCTCCTTGTACATTGTCCAAACTATGTCTCCATCACATTCCCTGTTCCATGTAGGTGCATCGTTGCTGCTGTCATACACAGAGCCATACCCTTCGCATAAAATGGTCTCGGTCAATTTGAAGATATGTTTATATGTCTCTGCGTCATTAAAAAATAAAAATGTTTAATTTATTCAGAATACCTGTGTTAAACTGAAAGCATTTTTTAAAGAAATACAGAAATTGCTGGAAAAGTTCGCCAGGTCTCTGAGTACCCAGATGCTGTAGTTGTACCAGCCTCGACCACTTCATCTGGCAGCTCATTCCATACGCACACCACCCTCTGTGTGAAATGGTGCCCTTTAGGCCTCCTCAAAACCTTGCCCCTCTCACTTTCCACCAATGCCCTCTAGTTTTGGATGCCCCTAACCTGGGAAAAAAACCCTGACTACTCACCCTATCCATGACCATTCTGATTTTATAAACCTTTACTGCTGCAAGATGTGACCCCAATCAACACGGATGGATGTACTTTCACTCATCCTGGGCCTAAATTCTGAAATGCAATACTGACACCACTTCCTTCTCCATCAAGTCACAATTCTAAATCCGTTTTAATCAGTTTGTTCAGATGTATCCTGAGACACTTCTGTGGGCTTTACGCCTGGACCATTGTGCCCGGAGGTAGGGACACTATCATCATTCAGCAATACCCATAAAGCTGTAACAGTATTCTCCTGTGTGTTTGTTCATCAGACTGTTCTGACAAGCTGGGACATACCTCTGCAACAGGCAGGATTTGAATCCTTCTATTCCTGAGCTAGGAGCACTACCATACAAGTTCAGGAATTGGAATCAAATCCTGAGTTCTGGCTCAGAAACAGGGACACTACCCACTACACTGCCATACCCAGATTTTGTGTCATATTTTTGTGCCCACTTTCAGCTCGGTGTGGATTTATTATAATCAGGTTCCCATTACTGAGCAACACAAAACACTTTGTATTGTTAAACGACTGTAAGATATTTGTCTCAACTGTAGGATGTTGAGTGCACGTGCTGTGCCATCGAAATTAACTGTAAACATCTTTAATTGCTATTATCTGTAGTCTGCAATATTAAGCAAAGAAATCCTGCAGACACACTCTGCCCAATGAAGGGTCTTAAATGGGTATTTATTACTGAACACCAGTGACGAAGGAAGAGCTTAATTTCTGACACCAAAACACCGATCACTCTTACCTAACTCTCACGTGCGACTCCCTTTTTCCTAAAACCATGAAGTGACACCAGGCCGCTGATTACTGTCCAGCCTCTCCTCCCCACTGACTGTGTCTGCAATCCGTCCCTCCTCTCCCTAACCATACAAGGCAAACCAAGCTCAGGGTCTTTGTGACAATCAAGGCCGGAATGTGCAGGCATCCTGGAGAGGGATGGGCGTTTTAAAATTGAAGGGGGAGGGTGAGGTGACAGTAATATCACTCACTGGGCTGAGGGGTGGCTGATATAGTTTAGTTTGGATTAATGCGAGATATTGGATTTGGTAAATCAAACAACTGCAGGATCTATACAATTAAAAGAAGAGCCTTTGGCATTGCTGTAGAACAGAAACCCAGGCCGTCAGGTTTAATTCTTTAAAATTTGCATCTCATATAGATAGTGTGGTTAAGAATGTGTTTAACACACATGTCTTCATAGGACAACCTTTGAGTATCGGAATTAGGATGTCATGTTGTGGTTGTACAGGACATTGGTGAGACCACTTCTAGAATATTGTGTCCAGTCTGGTCACCCTGCCCGCTCATTCCATAGGCACACCACCTCTGGGTGAAAAAGCTGCCCCTTAAGTCACTTCTAAATGTTTCTCCTCTCACCTTAAGCCTATGTCCTCTAGTTTTGGACTCCCCATACCCTTAGAAAATTCCTTGACAATTCACTTTGATATTATTGACCTTGATATTATTAAGCTGGAGAGGATTGAGAAGAGATTAACCTGGATGTTTCTGGGAAAGGTGGGAGTGAGCTATAAGGAGAGGCTGGATAGGCTGGGACTTTTTTCACTAAAGAATATGAGATTAAGCAGTAACTTTACACAGGTTTATAAAATAATGAGGGTTACAGAGAAGCTGAAGGGCTAATGTCTTTTCTCTAGAGTGGAGGATTCAACACTGAGGGATTTTTAAGGTGCGAGGAAAAAAGATTTACGAAAGTCATGAGAGGTAATTATGTTAGACAGAAGCTGGCTTGTGTGTGGAATGAACTTCCAGAGGAAGTGGTGAAAGCCGGGACAGTTACAACATTTAAATGACATTTAGATCAGTCCATGGATAAGACATCAGTTTGGATGGTGCTGGGAGCAGCTGCCCTCTCCCTCCCCATCTCTGAATGAATCTCTGTTGGTTTTCACCCTCTGTCAATGCCTGTGCAGTGGCATGGGGAGGCCAGCAGAGGGTGGCTTTGCATCACTTTAAACACCACAGAGACTGGCAGACCTGCCCCACACAGAGACACACAGATACACACACGGGAAAGGTTTGGACACGGCGGGAAGCTCATCTGGTAACTTAAATGAAACATAAAGAAATACTCAATTCGCCCCGTAAACTGTTAAAATATGAGTGACAGATCTGCCAAATTCTACGGTTTAAATAAAAACATCAATTTAAGAATTTATTTTTTTCACTCTGAAAGTGAACATTTTACATCAACTATTCACAACTCTGGGACCCTATTTCTCTTAACTGCTTATTACCCAACTCCAGCTCTACAGCAATATACTGTTTCTGGGTCTGCCATCCTCTCATACTACAGGTGCTTGTAAGCTCTCAGTTCAGAACATCATTCCCTCTCTCTTAAAGGTACAGTACACACTTTCAACTTCATCAAATTATACCCTGATGAATATCGATAAGTGGGACCTATCCGGATTTCTCTTGCTCTGTGGTTTGTCAATATTTCATCTACTCTGTCTAGTACATGTCGGGGCTTTTGTTGCTCTATTGACAGCATGTCATTATTTGACTCTGTCCATGGGAATATATCAGTATTTCACTCGCTCACACTCGTGTATGTGGGGCAGGATTTCAGTTGTTTCATGGGGACTGTGACGCTATAACAATCTCAATGTTTGTAGATAGCACCGAACCTGGAAGAATTGTAAAGTCTATGAAGGAGAGTGTGGAACTCAAACAGGACAGTGACACGTTGGTGTAGTTTTCAGTTGTAAGGCAGATGGGGATCAATGCAGAGCAGTGTGAGGTGATGTACTGTGGTAGGAATACATTGAAAGGCAGTTTAATACAGGCCATACCGTTATAAAGGGGTTGCAGGAGCAGAGAGCGCTGGGTGTATATGAGCACAGATTGTTGAAGATATCAGGACAATTGGGGAGACCAGTAACTATCACAGATCAGTTTCAGTATCTGAGCTGTTTACAGGAGGAGGTGTAGGAGGGAGTCTCGGTGCTCCCTTCCCGGAAGGTGGTGGTGACGATGTGTTGTGAGCCCACCCTCCTGCCCACCGAGACTGTGGGGATTCCATTTGTATCAGCTCGACACAAAAGGGAGATGGCATCAGGGCCACGGCTTCTAAATTGTGCCGGGGGGAAACGGAGCTGCCGGTGGGTTTAAAGTGAGAATTGCCCTTCACTGAACATTGCTCCTTACTCGGTCGGTGGGACGTGGATGTTTCAGATTCTCCACGCGAGGTGTCCTGGTCCTCTCCAGCTCGTACCAGGGTCCTCCCCACATGGAGAGGGGGAGAGGATGAGGGAACGGATATCGGGCACTCCACCACCCGGATAGGCCCTTCCTGTCCTATTCCAGACTGTTTCTCCTGGAATGGGAGAAAGGGAAGGATTGAGTGAGGGTGGGAGTCGGTGGCCCTGCTGTTAGTGTTAGTGTAGATGGCGAGGGGGTCATGGTGAGGTGTCAGGTGGGAGTCAGTCCACAGTGTTGTATCCATGCAGTGTTATTAATGTGGGGGGGTAAAGTGGAGAGAGGAGGAAGACAGCGAGAAGACAATGAGAGAGCGAGAGAGAGAGATCACGGAGGGGTGGGAAGGTGCTTTACCTGTTATACAGTGAGTGTGAGGGAGCAGAGAGAATAAGGGGACCCTTATCCTGACAGAGCGGGGAAGGTTATTGATGCTTGTCCTGTAGTGCTGGGCATTTCTTCAGACCCCAGATATTGCACTGAGCTGGGTAGGGAGCTCAGACCATGTTCGGTGGGTCTGGTGGTGTGGACCCTCTGGGAAGAGAATGGTCCCCCTCTGTACTAGCCCATCCACCAGCACCTCCGTGCCCCTGTCGACAAACTGCAGGGTAATTGTCCCTTATCCCCCATGCTCAGGGTAAACTGCACAGGGTAGCTCCTAACTGAGAAAGCGCAACCGTGTGCTCATTGGCCTTTTAAAGATTGCACCAGTTTCAGGGAACAATGAATATCCAGGGTCACCCGGGAGATGGTGAGTACCTCCAGCCATGATGGGTGGGAGAATCGGGCTGGTATTGAATGAGAGGGACAGCATGGGGTGGGCTGGGCTGTTAATGAGGTGAGTTTGATTCGATAGCACCAGGAAACTAGCTCAGCCTCGTGCAGATTATCGTTCTGTCAGATTAAAGGAAAATGTCACTGAGACAGTTTTTGTTTGATTCAGCCCAATGAGTCATAGATTCTGTTGAAACAACTCCCATTTACAAAGCTGTAGAACAAATGCTCAAATATCCCATTTTCCCATCTTTCCTGGGAAGACTGGCTCATGTTACAGGATGCTATCGAAGTGTCTACATTTCTGCATTCTGAAACCTGGGAACACATCCATCAATGACACTGTCTCTCAGTCTCCCCCTCTCTGTCTATTTCCCAAGCCCCTCCCATGTGGTGATATTTAAACTGATTCCCCCGCCATCTCTCTCTGGCAGTGATGTTCACACCCACAGCACCCCCTTGTCAGGGCAACAATGGAGAGATGGAGCTGTAAATGGTTGGGAGCGGTACATCCTGTCAGTTCCAGAACGGGCTGCAACTTTCCCCACACTGGGCAGGGATCTAACACAGTGTTGCCGAGCAATGCACTGGGGGGACAGATACAGTCCAACAAGCTGGGAGGGTAACTGCTCTTGGGTTACAGATCAATGCACTGGGGTGGTGTACACACTCCTAGATGCTGGGAGTGTAACTGCTCCTGGTTTACATATCAATGCACTGGGGTGGTGTACACGGTCCTAAATGCTGGGAGGGTAACTGCTCCTGGTTTACATAGCAATGCACTGGGGTGGTGTACACAGTCCTACATTTTGGGAGGGTAGCTGCTCCTGGGTTACAGATCAACGCACTGTGTCGGTGTACTCAGTCCTATATGCTGTGGGGGTGGGGGGCGTGGTGGTGGGGGGGTGGGAATGGCTCCTGGTTTACAGGGGGAGAGGTGATAGGTCAGAGAGGAGGGTGGGGTGGATGGGGGGGAAGGTGATGGACAGGTCAAGGAGTTCCCTGGAACATTCCGTCCCTGACATTCTATAACTGCCATTCCCCGGAATGTTCTGTCCCTGACATTGTTTGTGAACGGCCGGACGTCAGTGAATCGAATAAACGATAAGATCCCGAGGGAAGAGATCCCGTTCCAGAGAGAAGGAGACACTGTTCCGAAAGCCCCTCAGGCAGTTAAAGGGGTGAATACATTTTCCCTGCATTTACATTTCTCCACGACTCAGGATCGACCACAATTTAGACCAAAATACAGAAATTCCCAAACTCCGTTTGTCTTCAGGAAACTGGGAGAGAATCCTTCAGGACAGCAACGTTTCCACCCTCCATATTAGGAACTGGGAAGGAGTGACCTGTGTCTGCTCTCGAGTGATTGAGAGTGTGGGAATGTTCTAGAAACCATCTCTCCTTATGGATGTGTTCCTGTGTGTTTGGGGAGGGAGGGTTTCTTGTGGTTTATGTCACATTTTGTCAGTAATTCCGACCTTCTCATTTGTTATTCCAGCTCCAATTATTTTAATAAATCCCTGAATAGAGGGACACATTTGAAAATCACACTGGGTCCCCAATCAAACGGGTCCCTTTGCCTCCAGGCTGATGGATAATGGGTTTGTTTTCCTTCCTCACAGTAAATGTAGTGACCATCTACGTCCTGCTTTATAAAGATTGTGGATTGTCTCCATGTGTCAGACGTTACCTGGGGGCCATGGCAGCGGCGGATCTCCTGGTCATTATCCTCGACCTGATCCTGAGACACATTCCCATTGTTTATCGGGAACAGTTTTATTTCCTGAGGGATTCCGTCCCCGTGTGTAATATCCACGCCGTCCTGCTTTATGCAGCCACTGACTGCTCTGTCTGGTTCACCGTCACTTTCACCTTTGATCGGTTTGTGGCCATTTGTTGCCAGAAGCTGAAAAGTAAATATTGCAGTGAGAAAACAGCGGCTGTGGTTCTGGGAGCAGTGACTGTGCTGAGCTGTTTAAAGAACATTTATTGGTATTTTATGCTCACGGCTCGGTATTGGCTGGAGAATGACCCCTGGCTTTGTGATGTAACAGACGCTGTTCTCGTCTCCATTGTCTGGGTCACAATCGAGTTCCTCCACTACATTCTAACCCCGTGTGTCCCATTTCTCCTGATTCTGCTGCTCAATGTTCTCACCGTCAGACACATTTTAGTGACCAGCAGAGCCCGCAGGAGACTCCGCGCTCACACCAATGGGGACGCTCAGTCTGACACTGAAATGAGAAACCGAAAAAAATCCATCATTTTACTGTTTGTGATCTCAGCCAATTTCATCCTGTTATGATCAGCGTTAATGCTGTATTCTATATGGTACCGGATGTGGTGGATTGTGGATACTGCTGTGTATCTCGATCCCTTTGTGCAGGAATTGGGCTTCATGCTGCAGCTCCTCAGTTGCTGCACAAACACCGCGATTTATGCCGCGACCCAAACTAAGTTCAAGCAGCAGCTGAAGAATGTGCTGAAATATCCCTTCACCCAAATCCATCCATCAATTAAATTCCCTCATTAATCAATCCATCCGGGATTTTCTCATTTCAGTTCAGTGTTTAGTGATGGAGCAGACTGTCGCTATGGTAACAGACTGAGGGTAGCGCTGGTTTATCCATCTTTATCCCACAGGGGGGTTACAGGGAAACATTTCAATGTTTCTCACAACTCAGAGGCCGGTGAGAAAAGGCATCATCCCACTGACTGTATTCATCACTTCCATTTGTAAACAATAAAAATATTGATTAAAGTGTGCCGAGCAGCAGAGTGACCAATGTTGTTGTGTGTCATTGTGTAGGAGAAGCAGAGCTGGAGAGAGAAAGACTCAGCCTCAAGTCATGGTCCTCAGGAAATGGGAGGGCACCGCGCCCTGAGCTCAGGAGCTGGGTTTAACTCCCTCTGCCCCCCCAACTCCAACCTGGCCTCCCCCTTTCCTCTCCCCTACTCTTTCCTCTCATTTCTCTCCCCCTCTCTCTCTGCACACACTCTCTCTCTCACTACCTCAGGGGGAAAGGAACGAACGAGGGAGACAAAGTGTATCAGACAGAGAGGGAGAGATGAAGGGTGGAGAGAGATGCAGTCAAAGAGAAACAGAGGGAGGTGGGGAGAGAGAGACACACACAGAGGGACAGAGATCGAGAGTGAGAGAAGGTGGAGAGTGACAGAGACAGGAGGAGATGAGGGGCGAGAGAGAGACAGAGGGAAGGGGAAGCAAAACTGAGGGAGGGAGGGAGACAGAGGGAGGGAGCAAGACGGAGGTAAGGACCAAGACGGAGAGGGAGCGAGACAGAGAGGGAGCAAGAGGGAGAGTGTGAGCGAGAGAGAGAGAGATCGAGAGAGAGAGGACGAAAGACCGAGAGGGGGGCCAGGAGAGAGACAAAGGGGGCGAGAGAGATAGGGGAGGAGCGAGATAGAGAGCAGAGACAGAGAGATTGAGGGGGTGAGCAAGAGAGACACAGGGTGAAAGACGGGAGCAAGAGAGAGAGGGTCAAAGAGTGGAATGATAGAGTTTTGAAAGAGGGGGAGAGAGCGGGGGTCGAGAGAGAGTGGAGGGAGAGAAGTGGTTGAGAAAGGGAGGGGGTGGCGAGAGAGGGGGCAAGGGGGGGCGAGAGAGAGGGCGAAAGAGAGAGAGAGATGAAGGTCGAGAGAGAGAGATCACTCTCTCTCTCTCTCTCTGTCCCTTTTCTCTCTCTCTCTTTCCCGTTTTTCTCTCTGTCCCCGCTCGAACCTCTCCCCTCGACACTCCCACCCTCGACTTTCCCCCCTCTCGACTTCCTGCCCCCGACTTCCCCCCCGCAACAGCATTGGAAATAAATAACAGATTTAAAAGAGGATCTCTTTTAATGCAGTGTTCTTTCTCCATCCAAATACAACAGGACCTTCACAATCCCCCCCAAAAAAAACACATAAGCCCTTCCTCCTCTCCCTCCCTCTGTGTCTATATATATCGATATATAAGGTTAAACCTCAGGTTATAGTCCCTACAGGTTTCACTGGAAACACTCGTTTTCAGAGAATCCTGTTACACTATAACCTGGTGTTGTCCCAGTCCAACACTGTCATCTCCATCATTGAAATATAAAGATCCCATTGAGCTTTTAACCAGATGCTTGCTTGAACCACACACAGCAAGAACCCACAAGCAGCAGTGTAACCACAAACAGATCGTGTGTGTCCCTGGTGCTGGTTAAGGGTTTGATTCTGTCTCCTGGAGAAGAGGGAACAATCCTCCTGTTGGAAAAATTCCAAACATTTCCCCCTTCCTTCTCAGTACCCCGCACTCTCTGATCCCCGCCTTGTGCTCTCTCCATCTGAGATCTCTCTCTGTTCTCTCTCTCTCTCTCTCTGATTCCCCCCTCGCTGTCTCCATCTCTGATCTCTCTTCCCTCCCTCTCGCTTTTTCCCCTCTTACTCTCTCCATCTCCGAGATGTCTCTGTTCCTCCACTCTCTCCCTTTATCTCTGAAATCTCATCCTCTGTGTTCCCCCCCTCGCTGTCTCCACCTCGAATGTCTTTCTCTCTGTCTGTCAGATTTCTCACATTTTATCCCCCTGACCTATGCTCATGGCTCTGACATTAGAATGGGGCTTTGGAGAGAGTTTATCGTGTTAAGGTATTAATTCACACCTTCGGGAGTCCTTCCTCCCAGACCCTGGGGGTGTAACCAGTTTGTGTCACAATCCCCAGGCCTCAAATCAATTTTAAACCAATGAACCTTCCACTGGGACAGTCAGCGCTCTCTTTCACTACTTCGTCTCTCTCTTACTCTCTCTCTCTCTCTATCTCTCTCACTCTATCTCTCCCGAAACCTTCACACCCCCATTCTCTCTCCACCTCTCTCTCTGCCGCTGGAGCTGGAGTGAGAGAGGGAGGCAGTGACATCTATGGGATCAGACTGTGCAGCAGCTCCCCCTTCATCTTTTCCCCCCTTTGTCTCCCCCAGTCCAGACCAGAACACGCCACCTTGTGGTAAATATCCCAGAGACAGCCTGTACCCCACCATTCTTTTCCCAGTGTGTGAGTGTGTGTGTAAATGAACGATAAGGAGACAGGACATTCTCTGATTATTCTCTCTCTGTGTGCCTGATGATGCCTCGCGGCAGAAATGATTTAATTCTCTTTGTCTCTGCATCGTCCCGAGCTTCAGCTCCTGGATCCAATCTCCTCCTCACCCCCAGGGTTAGGGGGTGCAGGGGGTGGGGAAACACACTGAAAAATAAAATAAAATCAATATTGCAGAATTAATGAATTGCTGACCATCACAGCGACATTGAAATACACAGACGTCACCGCAGAGCAGTTGACCAGAGGTTAGAAACATTAATAAACACGCACGCACAGCAAGATCCCACAAACAGCAATCTAACCCCACACACATCGTGGGTGATGCTGGTTAAGGGTTGACATATTTGTGTCAAATCCCAAGGCCCCAGTTACCTTAGCCGCAGGCTTCAAACCTGTTCAAAAATGACAAGGCCGCAATCTGACAGAACACGGTTTACCAGAAATCTCGTTAAAAGCCAGACACCTCCACTGAGAGAGGAGATTAAACCTCTGGGTAATACACAGACAAAACTCACCTGGGCCGAACAGGGTGCATCCTGTCAAACAGGCCTCAGGACTGCGTTTCCCCCTCTGGAGGAAGCTCTTGTTTGAAGGTTTCCTGCTCCCAAGCACACTCTTTTCAAATCCTCAAGTGGTCGGGAAGATCCCTTTGGGAGGAAAGAGACAACATTAGTGGGACGGCTGAGCAGGAAAATCTTTCACAGGAAGATAGCACAGCAAGATTCCAGCTTTTGCCCTCTCAGTGACGCAGACAATTTCTCAGCAACATCCAAATACAAACATGTCGGATAATGAGTTGAGTTTTCATGTTGAAAAGTTTTTGAAATGACGGGTAAGCTGATTAAACCACTCACTGCCTGCAACGATGGCATTAGGGCAATTGATGCACAGCAAGATTCCCCAAGTGACAGTGATGCAGGAGCTCAATAATCTGATCATTTTTATTTCCAGTTTAATTATTTCCTGTCACCCCAGAATCAAATATTGCAGCTATTTCACAATCTCACACTGCCTCTCTCTCTCTCTCTCTCTCTCCTGTTTCTCTTGGTCTCACCATTTTCCATTTCTTTCTCTCACTCTCTTTCTCTCCATGTCAAATTCGATCATCCTGCCCTCTCTATGACCCAATTTCCTCTGATAGCAATTCTTTACGGAGGGTCAGACATTTTGGGTTAATGTTCCCTCCTGAGGGAGTCCCGTCTCCCAGATCCTGGGGGTTTCACCTGTTAGTGTTACCAATGCCCCGGTTACTTTAACCCCAGGCTTCAAACCCGTTTTAAAACCGACAAGGCTGTGATCTGACAGGACCCAGTTAACCAGAGGCCCCGACAAACCAGGCTCCCACCCCACACCCCACCACTAGAGGTGATGAAACCCCGGGGGAAGAAACAGACCCCCACTCACCTGGGACCCTCTTGCTGCAGCCTGGCCAACAGGCCTCAGGCCTGTGCTCCCTGCCCTCTGGAGGTTGTTCTTGTCCAAGGCTTTCCTGGCCCCCAGGCATTTTGGATCTTCACTCTCCTACTTTCCCAACAAAAGTTCCTCATGATAAAAGAGACAAGTATGATGCAAAATTGCACAGCAAGATCCCACTTTAAACACAATCCCACCACCCCCTTCCCCCATCCCTAATGCATTTCATAACCTCACAGCTACGTCAAAATACAAACAAATCATAAGAAAGCAATTAGCCAGAGGCTAGAAACATTATTAAATACACACACACACACACACACACAGTCACAACCAGACAGGGAGGGCTGCTCATACAGAGAGAGGACAGGGTATGAGAATGAATCTGACCAATTCCTTGCACACATTTATTCTGGGTGAGGGGAGCCCATTTATTCTAGTGGAGCCCACCCCTGCCCTCTCTGACACGTTGCATCGTCTGTCAGTCTGCTCCGTGGAGAGGGCTCTGTCTGATTGACATGTTAATTCCTAGGACAGGAGCCTTGTGGGATCTTGCTGCCCACTGAGATGTTCATTCTGGGGCAACAAAGTGTCATCTTTCCCAGTTGCTACAACTCTCTTTTTTATTGAAACCTTGGTAGTTGTGTCAGTGCAGTTTGAAAATATAAACGATTACTCCCACACTAGTGTCTCAGAGCCTGACTGTAGGTAGGCTTCCTGAGACATACACACACAGGGCTGGGAATGGAGAGGGGGGTATTTGCTGAGGTTTTCTTGGGATTTTCCTGCTGTATGTGTGATTCCTAGAATTAACCTCTGTCTCTGTCCCTGTCCCTGTCTGACTGTCTCTGCGTTATGTCTCTCTCTGTCACTCTCTTTCTCTCTGTCTCTTTCTCTGTCCCTGTGTGTCCCACTGTTAGAAACGAAAATCGTTTCGTAATAATCGCTCTAGACAAATTCAGGAAAACAAAGGTTTATTTACAAGTCTGCAGAGTTGGGCACCCTTCTGAGAAAAAGGCGCCCCGAGGCTTACAAAGTTTCTCATTATATACAGCACAAGTCCCTCCCCTCCTTGGCTCTAACGAGCCACGAGGTTCACATTCTTAAACCGTCATTATTCTCCAATTTGCACCCTTATCACAAAGTCTGCAACAAATGTCTCCAGAGTTGTTGTTTTTTTTACCCTGTAGTCTTATCAGTCAAAGACTTATTCTTCTCTGTCTGTGCTAGCGGTCTTATCAATCTGTAGCAGATGTCTCTGTATCAATCTGTAGCAGATGTCTCTCGAGTCGTTTTTCTATCCTGCAGTCTTATCAGTCAAGGACTCATTCTTCCCTGTCTGTGTTAATGGTTTCATCAATCAAGGACTTGTTTTTACTCTGCTCACAAAATGTCAGCATTTGCACAATTTAAATTATCCTACTTTTGAGTATACAAAATGTTTTAGAAAAGAAGCAAAAGTCTTGTCTTTTATTATAGAGCAGCCTGTTGGTTCAGGCACATCTTAATTGTTTGAACCGGAATTGACTCTCACACCCACTCTCTATGTCTCTTTCTCTGACTCTTTGTCTCTCTCTTCTCTGTCTCTCTCTCTCTCTGTGTCCCTCACTCTCTCTCTGTCCCTCTCTCTTTGTGTCCCACACTCTCTCTGTGTCCCTCTCTCTCCCTGTCTCTCTCTCTGCCCTTCTCCCTCTCTGTGTTCCTTTCTCTCTGTCTCTCTCTCCCTCTGTCTCTCTCTCTGTCCCTCTCTCTCTCTCGATCCTTCTCTGTCCCCCTCTCTCCCTCTCTCTCTGTGTCCCTCACTCTCTCTGTGTCCCACACTCTTTCTGTGTCTCTCTCTGTGTCCCACACTCTCCCTGTCTCTCTCGCTCTGCCCTTCTCTCTCTCTTTCACACTGTGCCTCACTCTCTCTCTGAACCCTTCTCTGTATCCCTGTCTCTCTGTGTCCCTCTCCCTCTCTCTCTGTGTCCCTCACTCTCTCTCTCTGTCCCTCAGACACTCTGTGTCCCCCCCTCTGTGTCCCCCACTCTCTCTCTGTCCCTCTCTCTCTGTCCCTCTCTCTCTCTCTGTCCCTCACTCTCTCTGTCTCTCACTCTCTCTGTGTCT
Source organism: Chiloscyllium punctatum (assembly GCF_047496795.1). NCBI lineage: Eukaryota > Metazoa > Chordata > Chondrichthyes > Orectolobiformes > Hemiscylliidae > Chiloscyllium > Chiloscyllium punctatum. The sequence goes on from NC_092780.1 coordinate 57,350,139, forward strand.
CTCCCTCTCTCTGTGTCCCTCACTCTCTCTGTGTCCCTGTCTCTGTCGCTGTGCCTCTTTCTCTCTCTCTCTCTCTATCTGTCCCTCTCTCTGTCCCACAGTCTGTTTGTCCCCCTCGCTCTCTGTCTCTCTCTCTCTCTGTCCTTCTCTATGTCTCTCTGTTCCTCTCTATCTGCGTCCATCTCTTGCTCTCTGTCCCTCTCTCGCTCTCTCTCTCTGTTTCCCTCTCTCTCTGTCTCTTTGTCCTTCTCTCTCTCTCTGTCCCTCTGCCTCTCTGTCCCTCTGCCTCTCTGTCCCTCTGTATCTCTGTTCCTCTCTCTCTGTCCCTCGCCCTCTCTCTCTGTGTGTCTCTGTCTCTCTCTGTCCCTCTCTCTCTGTCCCTCTCCCTCTCTCTCTCTCTGTCCCTCTCCCTCTCTGTCCCTCTTCCTCTCTGTCCCTCTCCCTCTCTGTCTCTCTGTCCCTCTCTCTCTCTCTGTCCCTCTCCCTCTCAGTCGCTCTGTCCCTCTCTCTCTCTCCCTCTCCCTATCTGTCTCTCTCTCTTTCTGTGTCCCTCCGTCTCTCTTTCTCTCTTTCCCTCTCTCTCTGTCTCCCTCTCTCTCTCTCTTTGTCCCTTTGTCTTTCTGTCCCTCTATCACTCTGTCTCTCTGTCCCGCCTCTCTGTGTCCCTCTCTCCCTCTGCCCCCCCTCTCTCTCTGTGTCCCTCCCTCTCTGTCCCTCTCTCTCTGTCTCTCTCTCTCTCCGTCCCTCTCTCTATTTCTGTCCCTCTCTCCCTCTCTGTGTCCCTCTGTCTCTGTCTTTCTCTCTCTCTCTCCCTCTCTCTGTCCCTATCCATCTCTGTGTACCTCTCTCTCTCTGTCACTCTCTCTCTCTGTTCCTCTCCATTTCTATCTCTGTGTCTCTATCCCTCTCTCTGTCCCTCTCTCCCTGTCTGTCTATCTGTCTCTCTCTCTCTGTCTCTCTGTCGCTCTCCCTCTCTCTGTCCCTTTGTCTCTCTGTCTCTCTGTTCCCCCCTCTTTCTCTTTCTCTGTCCCTCAGTCTCTCTGTCCCTCTCTCTCTCTGTCCCTCTCCATCTCTCTCTCTCTGTCTTTCTCTTTCTGTCCCTCTCTCTCTCTGTCTCTCTGTCCCTCTCTCTCTCTGTCTCTATATCCATCTGTCTCTCTGTCCCTCTCTCTCTGTCTCTCTGTCCCCCTCTCTCTGTTCCTCTCTCTCTGTCTACCTCACTCTCTCTCTTTCTGTCCCTCTCTCTCTCTGTCTCTCTGTCCCTCTCTCTCTCTGTCTCTATATCCCTCTGTCTCTCTGTCCCTCTCTCTCTGTCTCTCTGTCCCACTCTCTCTGTCTCTCTGTCCCCCTCTCTCTGTTCCTCTCTCTCTGTCTACCTCACTCTCTCTCTTTCTGTCCCTCTGTCTCTCTGTCTCGCTCTCACTCTGTCTCTCTGTCTCTCTCTCTCTGTGTCTCCGTCCCTATGTCTCTTTGTGTTTCTATCACTCTGTCTCTCTGTCCCTCTCGCTCTCTCTCTCAGTCTCTCTCCCTCTCTGTCTGTCCCTCGCTCTCTGTCTCCCTGTCTTTCTCTATCTGTCCCTCTGTGTCTCTGTCCCTCAATCACTCTGTCTCTCTGTCCCTCTCTCTCTCTCTCTGTCTCTCTGCTCTCTGTTCCTCTCTCTGTGTGTCTCTCTGTCCCCTCTCTCGTTCTATGTCCCTCTCTCTCTTACTGTCTCTCTTTCTCTCTCTCTCTCTCTGGCTCGCTGGCCCTCTCTCTCTGTCTCTCCGTCCCTCTCTCTCTCTCTGTCCCTCTGTCCCTCTGTCCCTCTCTCTCTCTGTGTCCCCCTCTCTCCCTGTGTCCCTCTCTCTCTCATTGTTTCCATTCTCTCTCTGTCCCTCTTTCTCTCTCTGTCCCCATCTCTCTTCTCCCCCTCTCTCTGTCCCTCTCTGTCTCTCTCTCACTGTTGCTCTCTCTCTCTGTCTCCCACTCCCTGTGCCCCTCTCTCCCTCTGTCCCTCTTTCTTTGTGTCCCTCTCACTCTCTGTCCCTTTCTTTCTGTCCCTCTCTCTCTGTCTCTCTGTCCCTCACTCTCTCTATCTCTCATTGTCTCTGTCCCTCTCTGTCTCTGTCCCTCTCTCTCTCTGTCCCTCTCTCTCTGTCTCTCTCTCTGTGTCTCTGTCCCTCTCTTTCTCTATCTCTCATTGTCTCTGTCCCTCTCTCTCTCTGTACCTCTCTCCCTCCATGTGTCCCCCTCTCTTTCTCTCTCTCTCTCTCTGTGTCTCTTTCTGTCCGTCTCCCTCTCTGTTTCCCTCTCTCTCTCTATTTGTCCCTCTCTGTCCCTCTCTCTCTCTGTGACCCTCTCTCTCTCTCTCTCTCTCTCTCTCTCTCTCTCTCTCTCTCTCTCTGTCCCTCACTTTCTCTGTCCCTCTCTCTCTCTCTCTCTGGGAGCCTCTCTCTTTCTCTGTGCCACTCTCTCTATCTCTGTCCCTCTCTCTGTGTCCCTCTCTCTCTCTGTCCCTCTCTCTGTCGCTGTATCTCTCTCTCTCTCTGTGTCCCTCTCTCGCTCTCTGTCCCTCTATCGCTCTCTCTGTGTCCCTCTCTCTCCCTCTGTGCCCCTATCTCTCTGTCTCTCTGTCCCTCTCTCTCTCTGTCCCTCTCTCTCTCTCTGTCCCTCTCTCGCTCTCTTTGTGTCCCTCTCTCTACCTCTGTGTCCATCTCTCTCTGTCTCTCTGTCCCCCTCTCTCTCTCTGTCTCTCTCTCCCTCTCTGTGTCCCTCTCTCTCTCTGTCTCTCTCACTCTCTGTGTCTCTCTCTCTCTCTGTGTCTCTCTCTGTGTCCGTCTCCCTCTCTGTTTCCCTCTCTCTCTATCTGTCCATCTCTCTATCTGTCCCTCTCTTTCAGTGACCCTGTCTTTCTCTCTGTCCCCTCTCTCTCTGTGTCCCTCTCTCTCTCTCTGTCCCTCTCTCTGATCTCTGTCCCTCTCTCTCTCTCCGTCCCTCTGCCTCTCTGTCCCTCTCGCTCTCTCTCTGTCTGTCTCGCTCTTTCTCTCTCCCTCTCTCTCTGTCTCTCTGTCCCTCGGTTTCGCTGTCTGTCTCACTCTGTCTCCCACTCTCTTCTCTCTGTCCCTCTGTATTTCTGTCCATCTATCACTCTCTCTCTCTGTCTCTCTCTCTCTCTCTCTGTCCCTCAGTCTCTCTGTCCCTCTCTCCCTCTCTCTCTGTCGCGCGGTCTCTCTGTCCCTCATTCTCTCTCTGTTCCTCTCTCTCTCTGTCCCTCTCTCCCTCTCTGTGTCCCTCTTGTAGGGGGTAGTGTAATTTTTAAACGGTTAGCTGCCTTTTAGTCTTTTCTACCTCAGAGTAAACACAAGCAGACACTCAACTGTTGCCGGACCTCCCCCACGTTTATATGAATGAAACAGTTGTAACAGCTTTCCTCGATAGTTGAGAGGCCGCCCTTAACCACAGTTGTACAACATCATCCATATAAGGGAAGAACGGGAAGCTCAAACACTGATTGGCCAAGTGAATGATAAAAGAATCCCAGGCACCAGAACCCAAATAAGGAAAACAGTGGGGAATCCGAGCACTCGTTGGTCAAGGCAGCAGTAGTAAACCCAGCCCACATATACATGTATATAATGTGTGCAGATTACTATGCTTGTGTGTGTGTACCTTTGGGAACAGCACCCGACTTTGCAAAGTTGAATGAAAAAGTTTTGGACAGACTCCTCCGTGTCTTTGTTCCTGGGAAGGGAAATAAAAAGTGCCGTAGATGGGGCTGGACAGCCACTTATCTCGCACAATTGGGGGCTCCTCCGGGATGAAATAATTATTGCCGGGGGGGGCAGTCTCTTCGGCTCACGGATCAAGCCTGATTACAACAAAGACGCGTCTAGTATATATTTATACTTCTCACTGATCGGCTTGGTCCGTTGGCCGTCGGCCAAGAGACGATGTGACCCGGCTCATTTAAAAATAATTTTGAATCCTGGAAAAGGAACACACGGACGAGTGCTGGGACGACCGGTTAGTGACTATACACGGGGGTACACACATTTAAAAAGGCCAGACAACTCCGTGCACGGATCAAGGTAAGAGATTCTTTTGTTCTTCCTTGTTGGCCGCGTGGTTTTGATGGTCATCTGTGAAAACGCTTTGGGCGTTTAAGACCAGGACTGAAGATAAACCACGGGAAATTGTGGTTTTGACGGTCATCTGTGAAAACGCTTTGGGCGTTTAAGACCAGGACCGAAGATAAACCATGGGAAATCAGACTTCTAGATTTACTAGGGAAAAGTCAGGGAAGACTGCAAATGGGAAAGAAATACCCCCCGATAGTCCATTAGGTCGGAAGTTAAGTCTATGGACGGACAGTAGTAGAACGAAGGACTTAAAGAAAGAGAGCATGATAAAATATTGTTGTTTTATATGGACCAAAGAACCTATCCGCGCCCCCTCGGTAGTTTGGCCCGAGTATGGGTCTGATGAAGACTGGGTGTGTCAAATCCTAAATGTATATGTTAACAGAAAACAACCGTTTGACCCAGAGGAGAGCAAATATGCCGCCGCCTGGTTGGCGGGAGACGGCGAGAGTCCTACGCGTCTCTATCCTCTGAATCCCCAAACAGACCCGAGGAAGCCCCAGAAGTCTTGGGACATCCTCACCGACGGTTTGCCACCGTCTTCCCCGCCCCCGTATATACCACCCGCGCACGACCAGGCGTCCAGCGCGGACCTCCCTCCCGCGACGGATAATTCCGAGTCCCAGCAGGCTACGACCAGTGAGGAAGGGACTGCTGGGGGGGGCACAGGAGGGGGCACAGAACTCACCCCAGGCACTAGGAAATCAGTCCGACTCGAGATGCGGAGAGGTCGAGAAGAGGGATTGAGAGCTGGGAGGAGTGACAATATTGAACAGCTGAACCCCTTACGAGAGGTGCCGTTTGGGAACGAACGGACCGGGTTCGTAGTACAACCTTTAAATTCTGGGGATATCCGGCAACTCCGTAATGAACTACCCCGTCTACTGGACGACCCCGTCAGTGTGGGAATACAACTGGACCAATTTCTGGGGCCCAGTATATACACATGGGCTGAACTGCAGGCCATGATGAGAATACTATTTAATTACGATGAAATTGTTATGATCCGGAATAGTGCAATGGCCATTTGGGATAGGGAGCATCAGGACGGCCCTCAGCGTGGAGAGCAGAAGTACCCCTTAGAGGACCCCCGGTGGGATCATAACGACGCGGGGCGAAGGGCCAATATGACAGACCTCAGAAGCCTTATAATCAGGGGAATCCAAACCTGCGTGCCCAAACAGCGGAATTTAGCAAAAGCATTTGAAGTTGGACAGAAAAAGGATGAATCCCCGAGTGAGTTTTTAGACCGTTTGCGGGAGTCCATGCGAAAGTATTCAGGTTTAGACCCCGATGGGGAAATAGGCAAGAGCATGCTTAAGGTGCACTTTGTGACCCAGTCATGGCCTGACATTCAGAAGAAATTACAGAAAGTGGAGGATTGGGCTGAAAAGGATGTTGCAGAATTATTACGGGAAGCACAGAAGGTGTACGTTCAGAGGGATGTAATAAGGGAGAAACATAAGACAAAAATGATGGTGGCAGCCGTACGGGAAGCTTGTAAGTCCACCGGAATGGGGGAGGGAGATTATGGGGTGGAAAGAGGAACGTCGAAGAAAAGTTGGAGAGGGAGAGAAGCGAGACGGGGCAGAAGTGAGAGAGGAAGAATTAGCCGTTACCATGTCATACCTTAGTGAGTCCCGATTGACAGAGATAGACCCTAGGGTTTGGGTCGCCAAAGGGAACCGGGGGGGACTCGCAATTCGACCTGTGGAGGTAAAATTAAAGCCCCAGAGCCCCGACGTCAGAGTGCGCCAATACCCCATCTCTTGGGAAGGGAGGCAGGGCCTGAAGACAGTTATGGAAGACCTAATAAAAGATGGATTGGTAGAGCCCTGTATGTCACGATACAATTCCCCCATCCTGCCGGTCCGGAAGTCGGATGGGAGCTACCGAATGGTCCAAGACCTAAGGGAAGTAAATAAAATTGTCTAAGTACGGCACCCTGTGGTACCGAACCCATACACTATTCTGGGGCGAATCCCCCCGGACCACGGCTGGTTTAGTGTTATAGATTTAAAGGATGCCTTCTGGGCGTGTCCCCTGGACAAGGACAGTAGGGATCTTTTTGCTTTTGAATGGGAGGATCCTGATACTGGCAGAAAACAACAGTACAGGTGGACCGTACTCCCCCAAGGATTCACTGAGTCCCCGACTCTGTTTGGGCAGATTCTGGAACAATTATTGGAGGGACTAACCTTGTCCCCGGCCCTTAAGCTTATACAATACGTGGACGATCTCCTTTTATCCGGACCGGCGGAGGAGGACGTCCTACTTGGGACTAATGCCCTGTTAAATTACCTAGCTGAGAAGGGGTTAAGAGTGAGTCAGAAGAAGCTCCAATATGTCGAGAAAGAGGTTAAGTACCTAGGACACTTGATAAGCCAGGGACAGAAACGAATAAGTCCGGAAAGAGTGCGGGCAATAATCGAACTAGGCCTCCCAACGACCAAGAGGGAGTTGCAGAAGTGCTTGGGACTCTTAGGCTATTGTCGGTTATGGATAGACGACTATGCCCCCCTTACTAAAGACTTGTACCTAAAACTCATTGAGGAGGCACCCAACAGAATAAAATGGGAGAAGGAGGAGAAAAAGTTAATTGAAATCCTAAAAGGAAAATTGATGGCCGCACCTGTTTTAAGCTTGCCGGATTTTAGTAAGACATTTCGCCTCTTTGTGAACCCAAAAAGGGAACCGCTCTTGGAGTATTGACCCAGGACTGGGGGGGGTAAAAGGAAGCCCGTGGCTTTCCTGTCAAAAATTCTGGATCCAGTCTCCCGAGGGTGGCCGGAGTGTGTCCAAGCGGTGGCAGCCTCGGCAAAGCTGGTAGAGGAAAGCAGGAAGTTGACTTTTGGGGCCCCCTTGACAGTCACTACTCCCCACCAGGTTAGAACTATTCTGAATCAGAAGGCCGGGAGGTGGCTGACTGACTCGAGAATTCTGAAATATGAAGCCATATTGTTAGACCGAGAAGACCTCCGAATCGAAGTCGGGGGCTGCCAGAACCCGGCGGACTTTCTTTGGAAAGGGGAAGGGGAGGAGGAACTGGAACACTGCTGTTCAGACATAATAGAGTACCAGAGTAAAGTGAGGGAAGATCTGAGGGATACCCCCTTACATGCAGGTAGGCGGTGGTACATTGATGGGTCCTCTCGAGTGATAGATGGGAAGAGACACAACGGTTATGCAGTCATTAGTGAGACTGGTTGGGAATTAGTGGAAAGTGGACGGCTACCGAATGCCTGGTCCGCACAAACGTGCGAATTGTACGCCTTGCACCGGGCTCTGAGGAATTTAACGGGAATAGCCGGGACAATCTACACTGACTCTAAGTATGCCTTTGGGGTAGTACACACCTTTGGGAAGATCTGGAAAGAAAGGGGAATGATAAATAGTAGAGGAAAGGAGTTGGTCCACGAGGAACTAGTAGCCATGATCTTGGAGGATTTGTTGCTGCCACAAGAGATTGCTGTAGTACCTGTGAAAGGACACCAGAAAGACGATAAAATAGAGACCCTGGGGAATCAATTGGCAGATGAACAGGCAAAATTGGCTGGGATGGGGAAGGAAGTAATAAACTGCCTGGTAAGGATTCCACAGATATACGAAATTACCGAAGTGCCCACGTTTACTGACAAAGAAGAAACTCTTCTCGCGTCTCTGGGGGGTACAAAGGATAGGGAAGGCAAGTGGACCTTACCCGATGGCCGCCAGCTACTAAATCGACCATTGACGCGGGACATTATTGCCCGTTTACACCAAGGGGGTCACTGGGGCGCCCAGGCACTGTGTGATGCCTTCCTACGCCGATATGCTCACCCTGGTCTGCATACGGTAGCCAAGCAGGTCACAGGAGATTGTATAACATGTCGAAAGATTAACAAAAGGGGGCTGCGGCAGCATGCAAGACAAGGGGGTAGGAGTCCGGCCTATAGGCCGTTTGAGTATGTTCAGGTAGATTACACTGAGCTCCCCCCCATAGGTCGCCTGAAGCATCTATTAGTAGTGGTAGATCACCTGACAGAATGGGTGGAAGCTTTCCCCACTACCACGGCAACGGCAACTCAGGTTAGCAAGATTCTACTCGAGCAAATCATCCCACGATTTGGGCTACCCCGCGCTATTGACTCTGACCAGGGGAGCCACTTCACCTCGACCGTCCTCCAGAATGTAGTGCAAGCAATGGGGATTGACTGGGATTTGCACACCCCCTGGCATCCCTCCTCCTCGGGCAAGGTCGAAAGAATGAACCAGACCATCAAAAAACAGCTAACCAAGCTCACTAGTGAAATCGGCCTGCCTTGGACCAAATGCCTACCCCTTGCCCTGTTGCAAATTCGCACCCAGCCAAGGCGGGATTTGGGCGTCTCCCCTTTCGAAATGTTATTTGGCCTCCCGTTCCATGGGCCGAAGGGGGAACCTCCTGTATTTGAGTCTCGGGATATGTTTGTGCAAAAATATGTGGTGGCTCTGGGGTCTGCTCTATCTCGTTTACGCCAACAGGGACTTTTGGCACAGACGCCGCCCCTCGAGTTTGCGGTGCACACCGTCAAGCCGGGTCAGTGGGTCCTGATTAAAAGCTGGAAGCAACGTACCCTCGAACCAACTTGGGACGGTCCCTTCCTGGTACTTTTGACGACCGAAATTGCTGTCCGTACGGCCGAAAAGGGCTGGACACATTACACTCGAGTCAAGGGACCAGTGCCACAACCGACGGAGGACGAACGAACCTCTCTGACAAAGGCATCTAAGGAACAGAGACTCTGAGAATGAACTAATCGGACTTTGGCGAGTCTAAAGGAACTGTGCCCTCGGGCTACGGGTGTCGCGACAAAATGCGGTCAATCGTATTGTTAACTTGCTATGCCATTGTCCTTGGGCTGGGTCATAGTGTGCGTGTTACCCAATTTGGCCTCCGGATGAAACAAATAGAGGACCGTCAGTGGTTCACCATCTCCGTGCTTGCCAACCAATCAACACAGACACTTAGCTTAGACCTATGTGAGTTGGTGCCCTGTCGGACTAAAAGTCAACTGAATCAAACTAAGCAGAATCGAGAGAGAGAAAGGGGATTCCAGGGTCAGACGTTAGTATTACAATTGTATGGTAGGGAAGGCCTAAGTAGGCTTCCAGCCCCCGGGGTCCAGGCTATGGTGTCAGTTGTCCGTGATCCCATCACCCCTGGACGAGATTGTGGGCATAATCGGTGCAATCCGCTTTATCTGACCATAAAGAACTTGGAAAAGAACGAGGCGAGACTTAATAGAACAATACTGGGTATTAGTGTTGGGGGCCAGGCAGGATGGGGGGGGAATGCAGCTGTGCTGCACGTATATCACGGTCATTGAAGCTGAGTCTGGGGGCTCATCCACCACTGGTAAGCAGGAAAAGATCAGAATAATTGAGACAACGGATTTGGAAAAGACCTTTGAAATAGAAACGGGATACGGGGAGGCGAATGCCTGGATGGAATGGGTCAAATATACTGTGAGGAGCATGAAAAAGAGTGATTGCTACGCATGCACGAGTGCCCGCCCTAACCCTCAGGTGGTCCCATTCCCGTTGGGATGGGAGAAACACCCACGAGCCATGGACTGCATGATAAGGCTGTACCAGGACCGAGAGGCCTGGAACGACCCCACTTGTCGACCCTTGAGTTTGAAGTTTCCCCCCGTCAGGTCTGAGGGGGCGCCCCGCCCGCCATCATTCTCAGGGGTAACGGGTACGCACCAGGCCTGCGTCTCTCGGACGGGACTACAGTGGGACGTCGATGTGGGGACATTTGACAAGTGCAGCGGATCAATCCGGCTGGTCAATGAAACTACCGGGGGCGGGAATTACTCCCACATTCATGTACCTAGGGCAGACCTCTGGTGGTACTGTGGTGGGAGGGTTCTGCGACCGACCCTGCCCCAAAAATGGACGGGCACTTGTGCGATCGTTCAATTGGCCATCCCATTCACCCTGGCATTCGAAAAACAAGAGCAACCCCGTTCTAGTGGAAGAACTGAGAGAGCTTTGGAGACCTCTTTCGATGATAACATATATTTAGATGCCATAGGGGTCCCCAGGGGTGTTCCTGACGAATACAAGGCTAGGAACCAGATAGCGGCGGGTTTTGAGTCGTCACTGTTCTGGTGGGTGACTATCAATAAGATTTTGGATTGGATTAATTATATTTACTACAATCAGCAGAGGTTCATTAATTATACCCGGGATGCAGTGAAAGGAATAGCAGAACAACTGGACGCCACTAGTAGGATGGCATGGGAAAATAGGTTGGCCTTAGACATGATGTTGGCAGAGAAGGGGGGGTGTTTGTGTCATGATAGGCACTCAGTGCTGCACTTTCATCCCCAACAACACAGCCCCTGATGGGTCCATCACCCGCGCCCTGGATGGACTCACCACATTGGCGGACGAACTAGCCGAAAACTCGGGCATCGACTCTGGCCTCACGGACTGGTTGGAAGCTTGGTTCGGTAAATGGACGGGGGTGGTCGTTCCCTTTCTCGTCTCATGTATAGTGGTGGCAGGGGTACTCACTGCCCTTGGGTGTTGCGTTATTCCCTGTGTCCGGGGATTAACTCAACGACTGATCGAAACCGCCCTTACTAAGAAGGATGTTCCCTATGGGCAGGTTGAACGAATAAATCTCGAGATGGAACAACGTGAATCCCGCTTGGCCGGGGGTAGTATTAGAGAAGGGCAGTTTGATGAACAAGCTCGGGAGTTATTAAATGCCCTGGAGAAGAAACTTACGGTAGAAAAATTACAGGCCGTAAGAAAAGACACGGGGGATTTGTAGGGGGTAGTGTAATTTTTAAACGGTTAGCTGCCTTTTAGTCTTTTCTACCTCAGAGTAAACACAAGCAGACACTCAACTGTTGCCGGACCTCCCCCACGTTTATATGAATGAAACAGTTGTAACAGCTTTCCTCGATAGTTGAGAGGCCGCCCTTAACCACAGTTGTACAACATCATCCATATAAGGGAAGAACGGGAAGCTCAAACACTGATTGGCCAAGTGAATGATAAAAGAATCCCAGGCACCAGAACCCAAATAAAGAAAACAGTTGGGAATCCGAGCACTCGTTGGTCAAGGCAGCAGTAGTAAACCCAGCCCACATATACATGTATATAATGTGTGCAGATTACTATGCTTGTGTGTGTGTACCTTTGGGAACAGCACCCGACTTTGCAAAGTTGAATGAAAAAGTTTTGGACAGACTCCTCCGTGTCTTTGTTCCTGGGAAGGGAAATAAAAAGTGCCGTAGATGGGGCTGGACAGCCACTTATCTCGCACACTCTCTCTCTGTGTCTCTCTCTCTCTGTCCGTCTCCCTCTCTGTTTCCCTCTCTCTCTATCTGTCCCTCTCTCTTTCGCTCCCTCTCTCTCTCAGTGACCCTCTCTTCCTCTCTCTCCCTCTCTCTCTGTGTCCCTCACTCTCTCTCCCTCTGTGTCCCTCTCTCTGTCTCTCTGTCCCTCTCTCTCTGTCCCTCGGTCTCTCTGTCCCTCTATCACTCTTTCTCTGTCTCTCTCTCTGTCTCTCTCTCTGTCTCTCTCTCTCTCTCTCTCTCAGTCTCTCTGTCCCTCTTTCCCTCTCTCTCTATCGCTCGGTCTCTCTGTCCCTCGGTCTCTCTCTCTCTCTCTCTCTCTCTCTCTGTCCCAATCTCTCTATGTCCCTCCTTGTCTCTGTACCTCTCCCTCTCTGTCCCTTTTTGTCTCTCTCTCTCTATCTCTCTTTCTCTCTCTGTCCCTATCTCTGTTTTTGTCCCACTCACTCTCTGTCCCTCTCTCCCTCTCCATGTCCCTCTCTCTCTGTTTTTTTCTCTCTCTCTGTCCCTCTCTCTGTCCCTATCCCTCTCTCTCCCTGTCCCTCTCTCCCTCTCTGTGTCCCTCTCTCTCTCTGTCCCTCTCCCCCTCTCTCTCTCTCTCTGTCCCTCTCTCCCTCTCTGTCTCTTTATCCCTCTCTCTCTCTGTGGCTCTCCCTCTCTCTCTCTGTGCCCCTCTGTCTCTCTGTCCCTCTGTTCCTCTCTATCTGTCCCTCAGTCCGTCTGTCCCTCTCTCTCTGTCTCCCTCTCTCTCTCTGTCCCTCTGTCTCTCTGTCCCTCTATCACTCTGTCTCTCTGTCCCTCTCTCTCTCAGTCTCTCTGCCCCGCTCTCTCTGTTCCTCCCTCTCTGTCTCCCTCACTCTCTCCCTTTCTCTCCCTCTGTCTCTCTGTCCCTCTCTCACTCTGTCTCTCTGTCCCTCTCTCTCTCTGTCTCTCTGTCCCGACTTCTCTCTGTGTCTCTGTCCCTCTATCAGTCTGTCTCTCTGTCCCTCTCTCTCTCTCTCTCAGTCTCTCTGTCCCTCTCTCTCTCTGTCTCCCTCTCTCTCTCTTTCTGTCCCTCTGTCTCTCTGTCCCTCTATCACTCTGTCTCTCTGTCCTTCTCTCTCTCTCTTTCAGTCTCTCTGTCCCCCACTCTCTGTGTCCCTCTCTCTCTGTGTCCCTCTTTGTCACTCTGTCCCTTTCTCTCTCTCTCTGTGTCCCTCGCTCTCTATCCCTCTCTCTCTGTCCTTCTCTCTGTTTCTGTCCATTTCACTCTCTGTACCTCTCTCCCTCTCTGTGTCCCTCTCTCTATGTGTCTTTCTCTCTCTCTCTGTCTCTCTCTCTGTCGCTGTCCTGTTCTCTCTCTCCACCACTCTCTCCCTCTCTGTGTACCTCTCTCTCTGTCCCTCCATCCCCCTCTCTCTCTGTCTCTCTATTCTTCTCTCTCTCTCTGTCCCTCTCTCTCTCTCTCTGTCCCTCTCTCTCTCTCTTTGTCCCTCTGTCTCTGTCTCTATCACTGTCTCTCTGTCCCTCTCTCTCTCTGTCCCTCTGTCTCTCTGCCCCTCTCTCTCTGTCCCTTCCTCGCTCTGTCTCCCTGTGTCCCTCTCTCTGTCCCTCAGTCTCTCTGTCCCTCAGTCTCTCTCTCTCTCCCTGTGTCCCTCTCTCTCCCTGTCTTTCCGTCCCTCTCTCTGTCTATCTGTCCCAATCTCTATATGTGTGTCTCTCTGTCCCTCTCTCTCTGTCTCTCTGTCCCTCTCTCTGTCTCTCTGTCCCTCTCTCTCTCTCTCTCTGTGTCCCTCTGTCTCTCTGCCCCTCTCTCTCTGTCCCTCCCTCGCTCTCTCCCTGTGTCCCTCTCTCTGTCCCTCAGTCTCTCTGTCTGTCTGTCCCTCTCTCTCTGTCTCTCCCTCACTCTCGCTGTCTCTCTCTCTCTGTCCTTCTCTCTGTCCCCTCTCTCTCTCTCTGTACTTCTCTCTGTCTCTGTCCCTCTCTCTCTGTCTCTCTGACCCTCTCCCTCCCTCTCGCTATGTCCCTCTCTCTCGCTGTCCCTCTCTCTCTGTCCCTCTGTCTCTCTGTCTCTCTCTCTCTCTGTCTCAGTCTCTCTGGCCCTTTCTCTTTCTCAGTCTCTCTGTCCCTCTCTCTCTCTGTCTCTCTGTCCCTCTCTCTCTCTGTCCCTCGGTCTCTGTCTCCCTCTCTCTCTCTCTGTCCCTCTCCGTCTCTGTGTCTCTATGTCCCTCTCTCTCTCTCTCTATGTCTCTCTCTCTCTCACTCATTCTGTCCCTCTCTCTCTGTCCCTCTCTGTCTCTCTCCCTCTCTCTTTCCCTCTCTCTGTCTCCCTGTCCCTGTCTCTCTGTCCCTCTTTGTCTCTATCCCTCTCTCTCTCTGTCCTACTTTGTCTCTCTGTCTCTCTCTGTCCCTATCTTGATTTCTCTCTGTCGTTCTCGCTGTCTCTGTCCCTCTCTCTCTGTCCCTCTCACTCTATCTCTCTGATCCTCTCTCTCTCTCTGTCCCACACTGTCTCGTTCTGTTCTCTGTCCCTCTCTCTCGTCGCTCTCTCTCGATCTCTGTTCCTCTGTCTCTCACTGTGTCCCTCTCTCTGTTCCTCTCTCTCTGTCCCTCTCTCACTCTGTCCCTCTCTCTCTCTCCCTCTCTGTCCCCCTCTCTCTGTCCCTCTCTCTCTGTCTCTCCGTACCCCTCTCTCTCGCACTTTCTGTCTCACTCTCTCTCTCTTGGTCCTTCTGTCTCTCTGTCCCTCTCTCTCTGTGTTGCAGTCAAATATCTGAAAGACAGGAAATCCCTAAGCAGAGACACAGAGTTAAACACAATTTAAACTCTCCCCATCACACGCACACCCACACATAGAAACTGAATATAATGCGGAGAAATGTGGATGTGCAGCACAGATTTCCAAACTAACTCAGTGATCGATGAAAATCCCTGTTCTCTGCCCAGTCCCCACTTCCAGACCCAGGGAGGTTTTGTCCCTGACCCAGGGCAAGTTTCTGACTGGATATTATTACATTGCAACATGAAGGTACTGAGTGTGACAGTTTGCTACATCCCATCATGTCAGCGACTTTGCTGTCAGTGTTTTGTGAAATATATTGAAAACATTGGCAGGTGCAAGAGAATATTCTGGAAGGTGATTTGCAGTAAGAATATGTGGGATGTGGGAAAACTAGTGTTACTTCTGCAATTCCATTTACTTATACAAGGTAAATGAACTCACAGCAATCTGTAATTGTTTTAGCCAAGAGCTGAGTCAACAAGTATGGAAACTATGTGGAGGAAATACACAATTGTTTTTGTATTAGCTAAAATTGTATGACAGAATGAAACGTGACTGCAAAACAATGGTAGATATTACAGGCGAATAGATAAGATGCTGTGAGGGGATGAAGTTAAACTACATACGCCTGTACAAACAGTAGGTATAAACATCTGTTTCCCACTTTAACAAAAACACAGGAACAAACCCCAATTAAAAGGGTCATAAGGATCAGGGGAAGGTACAGAAGGAGGGAGTATATAATGGTGAAGAAATAATATGCCTAACAATGACCTACAGGTGAATGAGGTCAAACAGCCTTGTGAGGCCAGAAATAAGCATTTTGTCAAAGATAAGGCCGGATAAGGCAAGAGATAAACAGGAGTAATGGGTGCCGGTCTTAGGGAAGTGGAGGATGTAAACAGGGGAGGAGCAATGTAAAACAAAAGAAACCAAATTATATAAATATTGTGTATTAATTGAATTTGCGGTGTGTATCTCTCTAGAAATCACACCCTCTTGCAAGTGTAAAATAAAGGACACTACTGATTCAGATTTTGTCTCGGACTGCAATTATTGAAGTGTGTGAGCTTTGTTTCTCAAAACTGGGGGCTCGTCCGGGATGTTCTTCCATCACCGGGGGGAGTGGCTGGCCTTGGACACTGGGAAGACACATCCCGTTCCCCATTGAGGAGCGGTCTTGTGTCCCGGTTTGGTCCGCTCCCTTGGGCGACTGGTAAGGATCCCACAAGAGAGAAATCTGAATCAGACAGTGAGAGGACCTCGATAGAAAATACGGCGAAAAGGGGCCAGGCAACTCTGTGCACAGACCAAGGTAAGAAACCTGACTTTTAAGTATTGCCTTGGTGGCCGGGAAAAGGGGTATTTAATCGCTGAGGGACTGGCGAGGGCCCCGGGAAATGGGGTTAGGCAGAGTAGCTGTCATGGGGTAAAGGAAGAAGAAAAAGTCCCTTGTAACATTCCTCCTGGAAGTCTGTTGGGGGAATGGACAAGCAATACTTGTACAAGGGCAAAAGATACAAAGGAAATGATTAAATATTGTTGTTTAGTATGGAACAAAGACCGAAACCTTCGTCCGGCTGTCTTCTGGTCAAAGTATAGTTCGGACGAGGATTGGGTCTGTCAGTATTTAGGTAGGTGTGTGAATAAAAAACAACCTTTTACTCAAGAGGAGACGGACTATGCGTTCTGTTTTGAAGGGCAGTTTGGGAATGATAGTAGTAAAGACAAAGGATTCACCCTCTGCCCCTCCTACTCCCTGGGATCCTCTTGGATGTTTGCCCCCAAGTACCATAAAATCAGATTAGTTGAACATGAGGAAGGAGGAGAGACAGACAGACAGGGACAGGGAACAGTTGACTCACAAGAGGAGGACGAAGGGGCGGTGGACGAGGATGTTGTTGTTCCTGACCCTCAATCCTCAGCAAAAGTAAGAAAACCTACAGTAGAGGTGGAGGAGGCCTCCGGAGGATCTAACTCAAAGCCTAAGAGGGGAAAACAAAAAAAAAGGGAAGAACGTAACGACTTATCCCCTTCAGGAGGTACCATTAGGAGACAAAGAGATTGGGTTTGTAAGTGCCGCCCTCACCAGTGGGGAGTTCAGAACATTTAAAAAGGAAATGAAGGTCCTGGTTGAGGATACAGTGGGGTTGTCTGAACAAATTGATCAATTTTTGGGGCCCAGTCTGTGTACATGGACTGAGTTAATTTCTATTTTGAATATACTCTTTACTGGTTAAGAATGGGGATTTATACAAGGAGCAGCCATTAAAATATGGGACAGGGAACACCCGATTGGAGATGGGGATGCTGGACAGGGAGAGGTGAAGTTTCCCCTCAGATATCCCCAGTGGGAAAACAAAAACCCAGAGCATAGAGAAGAAATGAGGGAATTGAAAGACCTGATTCTGAAAGGAATAAGAGAGGCAGTTCTGAAGTCACAGTATTTGACTAAAGCCTTTGAAGTTAGACAGGAGAAAGATGAGACTCCCTCAGCTTTCTTGCAAAGATTAAGAGACTCAATGTGGAAATATTCTGGAATGAACACTGAGGACCCAGTGGCACAGGGTCTTTTGAAAGTACATATTGAGACAAAGGCATGGCCAGACATACAGAGAAAGATACAGAAGATAGAAGGGTGGAGTGAAAAACCATTAGATGAATTGTTAAGAGAGGCACAGAAAGTGTTTGCAAAGAGAGAGGATGAGAGACAGAAACAGAAGGTGAAAATGATGGTAGCTACGGTTGACGAGGTAGTTAAGAAAAGAATGGAACCAATAGTGAGCAACCGGAGCGGCGGGTGGCAGCAGGTCGGACAGAGAAGGAGAGGGAGAAGACAAGGGGAGCATTTGATAGAGGGTTTGAGCGACAGGGGAAGAGATGGGAGTCTCCACAGAAAGGATGCTATTATTGCGGAAAGATTGGGCATTTTAAGCGGGAGTGTCCTGATCTACAAAGGAAAGAAAGGGCAAATCCGCTTATGAATTTTGATGAAGAATATGGGTGTCAGGGGTTTCTGCCCTCAGGGGCAAACCAGGAACCCTTGATAAACTTGATAAACTTGAAGGTGGGACTCTATAGTGAAGTGGTAGTCTTCCTCGTAGATATGGGGGCAGCACGGTCATCGCTGAATTTTAAAACAAAGAAAGTAGACATGTCGACACGGTCAGTTACTGTTTCGGGGGTAAAAGGGGAAGGATTTACTGTTCCATATTTGAACCTATGATGATAGAAGGCCCTCAGGATGGGGTCACAGGGGAACTGCTGTATATCCCTGATATAGGAAGTAACTGACTAGGGAGAGACTTAATTATCCTCTTCGGACCGGAGATTGGAATTCAGGAAAAAGAATTAGTTGTACAAATGGTAATGTTGACAGAGGATGTGGAGAGAGAGATAGACCCTATTGTATGGGCTAGAGAAGTGAATCGTGGAAAACTACAGATCCCTCCCCTTCTAATAAATTTAAAAAGGAAAGGGGACGTTGTCTGGGAGCATCAATATCCCATTTCCATAGAAGGTAAACGAGGACTGCAGCCAGTAATTGAGGGACTGATTAGAGATGGACTGTTGGAGCCATGTATGTCTCCTTACAATACCCCAATACTACCAGTGCGGAAATCCGATGGAACTTATCGATTGGGGCAGGATTTGAGAACATTGAATCGAATAGTACAGATCAGGCACCCAGTGGTGCCAAACCCCTATACGTTATTAAGTAAGATCCCTCCTGGCCACAAATGGTTTAGTGTGATAGATTTAAAGGATGCCTTTTGGGCTTGTCCCTTGGCGGAGGAAAGTAGGAATTTGTTTACCTTTGAATGGGAAGACCCCAAGACGGCAATACCGGTGGGCCGTGCTCCCCAGAAGTTTACGGAATCCCCGAATTTCTTTGGACAGATGTTAGAACAAATATTGGAGAAATTTAGCAGCCCCAAGGGAACTACCCTGTTGCAGGATTTAGACGACCTCTTAGTAACAGGAAAAAGACTAACAAATTATTGAATTTCCTGGGTCAGCAGGGACTGCGAGTATCTAAAAACAAACTACAATATGTGGAGCAAGAAGTGAAATACTTGGTACATTTAGTTAGTGAGGGAAAGCGAAGGATAAGGCCGGAACGGATAGAGGGAATAGTGGGGATGCCGCTGCCCAGCTCTAAACGGGAATTACGCAAATATTTGTGTCTAACGGGTTATTGCAGATTGTGGATTGATTCCTATGTTCAGAAGACAAGTAAATTATAAGTAAAACTATTAGAGAGGGAACCAAAGTGTCTAAGTTGGGATGATGAGGAACTCAAAAGAGATCTGATCCATGCCCCCGTGTTAGCCTTACCTTCTCTAGATAAACCTTTCCACCTCTTTGTTACTGAAGATAAGGGAGCAGCTTTGGGAGTATTAACCCAGAGGTGGGGAGGAATGAGACAGCCAGTAGCATATCTTTCGAAGCTATTGGATCCGGGGGTGGCCTGAGTGTGTGCAGGCCGTGGCTGCCACTGCACTGTTGGTGGAGGAAAGCAGAAAGCTTACATTTGGGGGAAGCCCTAATAGTAAGCACTCCACACCAAGTGAGGATGATCCTAAACCAAAAAGCTGGGCGATGGTTGGCAGACTCGCGGATTCTGAAATATGAGGCAATATTAAAAGAAAATGATGATCTAGTGTTGGTCACTGACAATTGTTTAAATCCAGCTGCCTTTCCTTGGAAAGGGGAAGGAGAATCTCCTCAGAATCCAGGGCACGACTGCCTTGACATTATTGAATACCAAACTAAGGTCCGCATGGACCTGAGAGATGTTCCGCTTCATGTAGGAGCCTGACTTTTTAAAGACGGATCATCCCGGGTGACTGGAGGGAAAAGACATAATGGGTCTGCAGACAGAGACGAGACAAACGATAGTGTAGTGGAGGAAGGAAGGTTGTCAAATGGATGGTCAGCTCAGACCTGCGAACTCTATGCATTGGAAAGAGCCCTTAGGGCGTTAGAAAATAAAGAAGGAACAGTATTCACTGACTCTAAATATGTATTTGGTGTTGGCACTTTTGGAAAGATATGGCAGGAAAGAGGACTGATCAATAGCCGGGGGAAGGAATTAGCACATGAGGAGTTGATTAAACGGGCCTTGGAGTCCCTATTCCTCCCCTGAGAAATAGCAGTAGTGCATGTAAATGGTCATCAGAAAGGAAATGAACCAGAAGTTAGGGGAAATAGATTAGCCGATGAAGTGGCTAGGGAAGCCACAAGAAGTGGTGATTCATTCCCTAATACCTACTGTCCCAGGTCCTAGGGAAGCTCCTATATTTACTGAAAGAGAGGAAAAAGAATTGAGAGATTTACGGGCCGTAAAAACAGCAGAAAGGCATTGGAGGTTACCTGATGGAAGGGAATTGTTAAACAAAATGATGATGCGAGAAATTATGGCTGTCCTACATCAAGGCAGCCATTGGGGAGTACAAGCAATGTGTGATTTAGTTCTTAGGGAATATGGATGTAAAGGAATATATACAATTGCTAAACAAATATGTGAGGGATGTATAATATGCAGAAAGATAAATAAGAAAGTCTTGAGAAAACAGACCCCAGGAGGAAGAGACCTGGGATTGAGACCCTTCCAGTGTATACAAGTAGATTATACTGAACTCCCCAGGGTAGGAAGACTAAAATATATGCTGGTTATAGTAGATCATCTATCTGGTTGGGTTGAGGCATACCCCCTCTTTACTGTCACTGCGAGTGGAGTGTCTAAAACAATATTAGAGCACATAATTCCCCGATATGGGCTAGTGAACCGTGTAATTTCCGACCAAGGAACTTATTTTACCTCTAAGGTGTTACAGGGGGTAACAAAAGGGTTGGGAATTTCCTGGGAGATCCATACTCCATGGCACCCGCCATCATCAGGAAAGATTTGAGAGAGTGAACCAAACACTCAAAATTGATAATAGAAACCAGACTTTCTTGGACAAAATGTTTACCTATAGCTCTCTTGCGAGTACCAAAAACCCCAAGGAAAGATTTGGGCCTATCCCCCGATGAAATCTTATTTGGATTACCTTACCTGGGAACGAATGGAGAATTGCCAATTCACGAAACTAAAGATTTGTTTTTAAAGAAGTATATACTGGGCTTGTCTTTCCTCAGGAAACAGAGTTTATTGGCACAGACTCCACCACTTGAATTCACCGTACATCCCATCCGGCCGGGCGATTGAATCTTAGTAAAATCATGGACAGTGACTAAATTGCAGCCGGACTGGGAAGGGCTGTACCAGGCTCTTTTGACTATCGAAACGGCAATAAGGACGGTGGAGAAAGGCTGGACTCACTACACTCGGATCAAAGGGCCAGTGGAATCTCCAGTTGAGGAAGAAGTCTGGACATCCAAGTCAAGGCAAGATCCGCTGAAACTCAGACTAAAGAGACTTTGAGAAACTAATTATACAGTGGCGACGCGAGCGCAGGATTCTTTCTGTAAGATTGTATATTAAGTCGTTTTCTGTTTCAGCATGATGTTTAGAATACTGGGAATGCTTAGAGTTATGATGCTAGCCCTCTTAGTATTGGGATTTTGTCAAATATCATTTTCATATGTATTAATAACGGTTCCTGAATCTGATAATCCACAAGTAATAGACGCTGATGCATGCAGATTAGTAAATTGTGGGGATGTAGATAATCAGGGACAGTACCGCAGCTCAGAGATACATCTTAAGTCCTATGGGGATGGCCTTGGGGATGGTACTTAGTATAATGATCTTGTCACAGTACACCGGAGCCCCTTCCAACCTGCTCGCGATTGTCCCGATAAAAATTGTAACCCAATATACCTGACAATAAGGAAAACCACATGGCATAAAGCAATGAAGGGTGTGTGTGTGTGTGGGAGGGGGGTGGTCACCTATGAGATACAATGAAATGAAACGTTTGGGATAGAAATGAAAGCAAATGGGAAGGATTTCTTGGGCTATTGTTTTCGAATTAGCGTAGGACAGGGAAAACGGGTAGAACGACTGGATAATAAGATACAATCTTTCACCCTTCCCGCTGATCCTAAAGTCGTAAAAATTATAGAGGTAAAGGACTTGAAACAAACCATCGAAATAGAAACTGGGTACGGGGATGCAAATGCCTGGGTTGAATGGGTAAAGTATACTGTAAAAAGTCTGAACAAAAGCAATTGCTATGCATGTGCCTCCGGTCGGCCAGTGGCCCAGGTGGTTCCCTTTCCGCTGGGGTGGAAGCGAGGCAGGAAGAGCATGAAGTGTATGATAGCTCTGTATCAGAATGAGACTGCATGGAATGATAGGAATTGTACCTCCCTGTCTCTGATGTTCCCTCCCTTGGAGAAGTAAGATGCAGAAGTTCCCCCCATATTTTCCATCGCAGTTGAAAATCACACATCGTGTGTGCATAGACGAGGTACAAGTCGGCCGAGAGATTTGGGGGAGCTGAAATTATGTACAGAGATTAAGAATTTTACTGAAACGGAGAAGGGAGGGAACTACTCAGCATTAAAGGTACCCCGAGCGGATCTGTGTTGGGACTGTGGAGGCAAAATATTGAGACCCACCCTACCTCCGGATGAGAGAGGGATATGAGCAATTGTACAATTGGCAATTCCATTTACCCTGGCATTTGAGAAGGAAAAGATAGTAGGGAAAAAGGGAAGGGGTAAGAGACTACTGTTAGACACTTCTTTCGATGACACGATTTATCTCGATTCAGTAGGAGTCCATAGGGATGTACCTGATTAATTCAAGGCTCGTAACCAGATTGCAGCAGGCTTTGAGTCAGCTCTCTTTTGGTGGGTAACAATTAATAAAAATCTAGAATGAATAAATTACATTTTCTATAATCAACAGTGATTTATAAATTATACAAGAGATGCGGTTAAAGGAATATCAGACCAGCTTGATGTGACAAGTAGGATGGCATGGGAAAACACAATGGCCCTTGATATGATTCTAGCGGGAAAAGGGTGTGTGTGTGTGATGTTAGGAGGAAGCTGATGTACCTTTATTCCTAATAACACTGAACCTGATGGTTCAATTACTCGGGCCTGAAGGGGATTGACTACCTTAGCAGAGGAACTGGCTGAGAATCCAGGAGTTGACACATCTCTCACAGGATGGCTTGAATCATGGTTTGGAAGGTAGAAGGGGGTGGTGGATTTTATCCTTACTTCCCTGATAGTAGTAGTCGGGGTATTGGTGGCCATTGGCTGTTGTATCATACCCTGTATACGAGGGCTCACCCAAAGACTGATTGAAACAGCCTTGATGAAACAGGTGCCCCTAAAAGAAAAATACAGAAGATAACAAATGGTAATTAAAGAAAAGGGGGAAATTGTGGGATATAGGTAAATTAATGTTACTTCTGCCATTCTGCAATTCCATTTTACAAAGTAAAATGAACTCACACCAGTGTGTAATTGTTTTAGCCAACAGCTGAGTCAACAAGAATGGGAACGATGTGGAGGAAATATATAATTGTATTTGTATTAGCTAAAATTGTATGTCAGAATGAAATGTGACTACAATACAATGGTAGATATTACGGGCAAGTAGATAAGATGTTGTGAGGGGATGAAGTTAAGCTAGATACACCTGTACAAACAGTAGGTATAAACATCTGTTTCCCACTTTTACAGAGACAGAGGAACAAACCCCAATTAAAAGGGTCATAGGGATCAGAACAGCCTCGGTAAAGGCACAGATGGAGGGGGTAGATAATGATGAAGAAAGAATATGCCTAACAATGGCCTACAGTGGGATGAGGACAAACGGCCTTGTGAGGCCAGAAATAAGCATTTTGTCACAGACAAGGCCGGATAAGGCAAGAGATAAACAGGGGTAATGGGGGCCGGTCTTAGGGAAGTGGAAGATGTGAACGGGGGAGGAGCAATGTAAAACAAAAGAAACTAAATTATATAAATGTTATGTATGAATTGAATTCGGTATGTATGTCCTCTGCCTTATAGACACTGGACATCACACCCACTTGCAAGTGTAAAATAAATGACACTACTGATTCAGATCTTGTCTCGGACTGAAATTATTAAAGTCAGTGAGCTTTGTTTCTCACACTGGTGCTGGCAATCTGTCAGAATTGAAGAATTCGCTGAGTATTGGAGCTGATACAGTTCCACTGTCTTTATTTTATGTTGTGTGGTATCTCCACCGGGAAACTGTGATCACATCTTCATTTTGAACAAACAGATTCTGACAACCTGTTTATTTTAATGATGTGATACCTGTGAGATTTAGGTCTGTCCTGAATACCCCAAAAACTGTATTAATCTGATCCCATTGGGTCTCAAATGTTAATTGCAAATTATCTTCAAACAACAGGAATTGTATTATTTCAAACAATATCACTCCCATCAAGATCTGAATAATTTTTGATTGTTTTTTTCAGTGATGCCCTTCATTTTGCTGAGGCTACTCAGTCATTCAGTACCTCATGTTGTAAAGCCTCTTGTGATCTCTTCTATTGCACACTGTTATACCAGTGCTTTCCTTGTTCATTCCAACTCATTTGGGAAATTCGACCTGTAATCGAGCACTCTAACACAAACCTGATGCTGATGCTGATCACAGCAACAGATAGAAACTAGAAGAGGTAAGATTTTCTCAAAATAAATACAAAAAAATGCAAAACGAATCCAGATTCTTCCCTTCAGAATCGCCGAATGGCAGAATCACATAAAACAGCAGAGGGCCTTCATCTATCGGATTTGTTCTGCCAAAATTAGATTACTTCCACTTTCCATCACTTGGCTCATTGCCTTGAATGATATGACAGTTCACGTGTTAATCCAAGTACATTTTAAAGGTTGTGAAGTTTCCTATCTCAACCACCTTCCTGGGCAGTGCAATTCAGGCTCCTGCCATCCTCTGGGTGAGAAGATCTTTCCTCATGTCCCTCTAAACCTCCTGTCTTCCAGCTTATTATCTGCCCATGAACAAGGGGAGCAACTGTTTTCTACTCACCCTGTCCACACCCCTTAGTCCTATACACCTCGATCACTGCTCTAAAGAAAGCAGCCTGAGTTTATCCAGCCTCTCTCTTCACAGCAACATTGCTCCAACTCAAGCAACATCCTGCTGAATCTCCTTTGCAGTCCCTTCAGTACAATCACATCCTTCCCATTGTGCAGTGACCAGGACTGTACACAATACTCAGACTGTGACCCAAACAAAGCAGCACCTCCCTGCTCTTATAATCGATGTCTCGATTGGGAAGGGCATGTGTCCTGTCTGCCTTCTTTACCCAATTAACCTGTCCTGCTGCCTTCAGGGATCTGTTAACAATCACCTCAAGATCTTTTTGTTCCTCTAAGTGTCCTGGTGTTCTGCCATTTATTGAGTATTGCCTTGTCTTGTGACTTCTGCCAAAGTGCATCATCTCACATTTATCGGGGTTAAATTTCATCTGCCACTGACTTGCCCGTCTGACCAATCTGTCTGGATCTATCTATAACCGATGACAATTTTTCTCACTGCCAACTACTCGGTCAATATTTGTGTAATATGCAAACATATGTATCAGCACCAACCTGCCCTTGTACCTACCCCCACACCACCAGGCCTACCCTGCACACCCCCAGTGATCCCACCCCCTCCCCACACAAACATACACCTTTATCAATGTCATTTGTGACTATCACAAAGAATGAGTCACCCAGCACTGAGAGCTGTAGAACACCATTGGACACCAGCTTCCAATTACCCAAACAGCCTTCTATCAACACCCTCTGTTTGCACTGACTGAACCAATTTTACAGCCAAGTTGCCAAGTTACTCCGGATGCCACGTGTTTTTACTGTCGTTATCTCCTATGTGGGTCCTGGTCAAAGGCTTTTCTGAACTCCATACAACCTACAGCACTTGGCCTACTCTCATCTACACACCTGGTCACCTCCTCAAAAAGTTCCACCAGATTGGTTTGGCATGACCCTACTCTGACAAAGATGTGCTGACTCTCTATGATCAAATTGGGTTTGGCATGACCCTACTCTGACAAAGCTGTGCTGACTCTCCATGATCAGATGTGTCTCTCGAAATGGAGATTAGTTCCCTCTAAAATTTTCTCGAATAATTTCTCTAACACTGATATAACACACACTGGTCTGTTAATCCTGGTCTATCTTTATTGCCTTTCTTAAAAAGTTTGATTTGAATTGATTTGATTTGATTTATTTAGTGTCATGTGGACCAACGTACAGTGAAAACACTTTGTTTATGAGCAAAGCAGGCAGATCATAGTAAGCAAGGATGTACAGATTAGAAACACTGAGAAAGAAGCATACGGGTAACATTGAACAGTGCATATGACTCAACAGTGACCCTGCACTGCCCGTGTGATCCAGCAGTGACCCTGCACAGCCATGTGACCCAGCAGTGACCCTGCATCACTGTCTGACCCAGCAGTGACCCTACATCACTGTGTGACCCAACAGTGACCCTGCACAGCCGTGTGACCGAGCAGTGACCCTGCATCACTGACCCTGCAGTGACCCTCCCAGCTGAAAGCCTCTGCTGTTTGGTTTCAAGCTCTGAACATGGAGTTCAGTCTCAGAAAAACAGTGACATTCACAGCTGTGGGGAAAACTCACAGCAGGGGAACGGCTCACTTTGTTTTTAAAAATCCTTCCTTACACCTCTTTTTACATCTACAATAATGAATTGAATGGGGCTTTTATGCATATGCTTTATTGAGATTTCTGTTGATTAAATTTTTACAAAAATATAAATCACAGGTACCAAGTTATCGGAGGGCAGTGTTTTTCGAGCAGTAAGACTATGCTATTTTCTCGGTGTGTGGATTGTTAAAGTGCAGTGATAGCCTTTGGGAGAGTGATGTCCTCTTCCTGTCGGACGTGGGAGATTAGGGATAATTTCCATGATACTGGGAATGATGTTTCTACAAAGTATGTCTTGTTGCAAATTCTGTCAGATTGCCAAGCTTTGTAGGTTGGAGCGACTGTTAGAGGCAATGAGGAATTTACAGGAGCTACGGGGTGTGATGGATGGCAGTTGTATGGAGGGAGATAAACCAAAGATGCAGTCAGCTAGATGGGTGACCTCCAGGAAAGGTAGGAGAGGGAGGCAGGTCATACCGGACTCTCCTGTAGAAATCCCCGTCTCAAACAAGTACACTGGTTTATACAGTACACAAACATGAGAGAGAGTGTACACAAGTGCAAGAAGGTTTTTTGAGGAAAGGCTGAGGGACTTGTGACTGTTTACGTTAGAGAGCAGAAGGTTGGGAGGTGACTTAACAGAGACATATAAGATAATCAGAGGGTTAGATAAGGTGAGCCTTTGTCCAAGAATGGTGATGGCGAAGATGAGGGGGCATAGCTTTAAATTGAGGGGTGATAGATATGGGACAGATGTCAGAGGTAGATTCTTTACTCAGAGAGTAGTAAGGGTATGGAATGCTTTGCCTGCAACGGTAGGAGATTCACCAAATTTAAGTACATTTAAGCCGTCATTGGACAAGCATATGGACGTACATGGAATAGTGTAGATTAGGTTGGTTTCAGATTGGTATGACAGGTTGGCGCAACATCAAGGGCCGAAGGGCCTGTACTGCGCTGTAATGTTCTATGTTCTATATCATCAAAAGATTTTTTTCTGAATCACTGCCGCCGAAACGTTCCGAAAGGCCATAATCCTGGAGCCGGTGAATTAAAGGCATTGGATCTTTTCGCTGGGTTCTGGAAACTTCCATTAGTTTTGTTTATCCCCATAACTATTTAACCGCATGCAGACAGGGCGAGAGCGCTGGTCTGAGCCTGACCTCTGCACCATAACCCGATGAACTGTCTCAGTCTTCACCCGTCCCTCTTCAGTTTCGAAGTGAAGGAATCGTTGCAGCCAGTTCTCAAAAAATACTCACTGGCTGATCACGTGCTGTCTGGGCCAGCAGACTGACGATGTGAACATTCTTCATCCTGCCCCTGTTCTCAAGGTCGTCATCATGTTCAATTAAGATACGGACCTGTTTTTTCAACGGTGAAGATCCTCTCTTGTGAGGAATTTATCGCAGACTCTGTCATGCAGTTTGGTGCTTGACATCGTCCATTTTGTTTCCAAGGCTGTCAAGTTGCTGCTCATGTTTTTGGAGTGCGTCTGAGAGTGGTCGTGGTTCTAGCCTCTGATGAACCCTTCTTCAATCAGAGCTTCAATCATTTCACATAACTTGGTGAACTCAGTGACCAAGGCCTGGTGAGTAACTGGGTCCATGGAATGAGCAGAGTGGGTTGCAGCTACAGCCTCAGGCCTGCTCGATGCTTCTGATGGCTGCACCACTTGTTGGGACTGACTCGATCCTTTCCCATGTTTTGTCATTCCCACTTGACAAACCAGGATCAGTAAAGATTCTATCACTCTTTTAGAGTTGAATTTTAAGTAAGTTGCTGGGATGGAGTGGGTTAGGGAACCACTTTGCCCGTGCTGTGATGCAGAGCCCAACAAAGCAGACCTTCTGGATCACCATTATCTTGGACTCCCCCTTAACATTTTATCAATAGTTTCATTTCGGTTTGCATTATCTTCCTGGATGTTATGGAGCAGTGTGATTTTGTATCGCTGTCTACATTTTCCCTTACTCTGCAAATTGCTGCCCATGCTCGATAATCCTTGACTCTGTTGTTGCTTATGAACCTTCCGTCTGTGCCTCAAAAACATTCAATATCTCTTCCTCCAAAGCTCTGTGGGGAAGAGAGTTCAAAATCCTCTCACCACTGAGAAAACAAAAGTTAACCTCAACTGTGTGTGAGATCATTTTTGTCTCCATACCTGAGAAAGGATATAATTAATTTGGAAGCAGTTCAGAGATGTTTCACTTCAGGTATTCCAGGGATGAGGGTCTTATATTACGAAGGCCTTAACAGGTTACTCTTGGAATGACAGGTGATCTTATTGAAACATACAAAACCTAGAGGAGAGTGATCAGACAGATACTCACTGGGTGTTTGTATAGTCCAAACTTCTTGTCATTTTTATAGAATCTCTACAATGTGGAAGCAGGACATTCCGTCCATCATGCCCACATTGACCCTCGGAACAGTATGCCCCCTGGACCTGCCCCCCCCCCCTACTCTATCCATGTAACCCTGCATTTCCCATGACTAACATATCTAACCTACACACCCCTGGGCAGTGTGGACAATTTAGCATGGCTAATCCACTCTAAGCTGCATATCTTTGGACTGTGGGAGGAAACTGGAATACTTGTAGGAAACCCACACAGACATAGGGAGAATGTTCAAAATCCAAATAGAGGGTTGCCCGAGGTTGGAATTGAACGCAGCTCCTTGGCAATGGGAGGTAGCAGTGCTAACCACAGATCCACTATGTGCATCCATTAGTTATATTAGTTACTTGTGGCTGACTAAAGAAATCTGCCTGACTTGTTCCTGTCACTAACCTCACCCAGTCTGAGACCTTTATCATCGGCCATATTACCAACCTGGTTACATTTAAAATCTGTTGTGAGCAGTGGAAGAGTGGGACTGGAAAAGGAAAGAGTGACACCCTCCATCCTCAGTCACAACTGGAGTGAGACAAAAATCACAAAGTGGGATTTCATTTCAGTGGGAATTCTCTTTTCCAGAAGTTTGAGATGGCCAGATATTTATATTATACCGAGGCTGGCTTTGTCTGATTGTCTGTAGACAGGTGAATCAGAGATAATGGTGCATGGAGAGCAAAGTGCAACTGGGATCACAATGAGATGAGCCACGACCTTATCAACTGGTGGAGTAGTGTCAAAGGGCCGAGTGGCCCCCTCGTGTTCCTCAGCCCTGTGTTCTGATGTTCCATTCAGCCCTTTGGACCTGCTACACAGGGGCAGATCGAGGCCACTCCGGTGGTTAGATGTAGTTTGGGAAAGGTCCGTGGAAAATGCAGGCTTGGCCAGAAAGTGCGCCACTACCCCACAATCCCTGTTTCCAGGCTTCCCCTCACTGTAACTTCTGCTCCAGACGAGGAACATATTGCAGCCCCATACCCCACGCAAGTTTAAAACAACAAATCCTCTGCTCTCCCTGAATGCAACATTTTACAACGCGATTTCCATGAAAATAACCCGTTACTTTCCAAAAGCATGACATGTGAAATGAATAAATAGGAACAGGAGTAGGTCAATCGGCCCCTCAAGCTAACCCTGTCATTTAATAAGAACATGGCTGATCTACTCCAGGGCTCAACTCCACTTTCTTGCCAACTCCTTGTATCCCTCCACACCTCTCTGGGTTAGGGAATTCCAGACATTCACTGCCTTCTGAGAGACGACATTACTCTGCATCTCAGATTGAAATCGATGTTCCTTATTCAGTATCTTTATCCTCGAGTTCAACACTTTGCCCAAGAATGGAAACAACTTCTCAACATCTAATTTCTCAAGCTCCTGCTGTGTTTTGTATGTGTCAACAGTATCACTCATCATTCATTTAAACCCAATGAATGATCGCGTCACCTTTTTAGAGATTCTCTATAACTAAACCCTTTCATCGCATGAAAATGCCTAATGTACCAACCTAGTTACTTGTTGCATCAGCATGCTGACTTTATGTTTCATACACAGGAATACTTCAATCCCTTTGTACTATTGCTTTTCTGGAAGTCCTCTCCATTAAATAACAACCTGCCTTTTGGTTCTCAGTGTCATCACAAACTCGGATATATATTGCACTCAGCTCCCTCCTTCAGGCTGTCAGTATAGATTGCAATAACTGATGCCATCAGACTGATATCTGTGGTACTCCAGCAGATACACCCTTATCATAAAGATCCATTAATCCTGACTCTTCGATTTCTGTGTTAACCAATCATCATCCCATGTTAATACAGTATCCAACGTCCTAGAGCTTCTATTTTGTGTAAGAACTTTTATTTTGTTATACCTTGTGGAAAATCTCTGGAATGTTTTGCGTCTCCCAGATCCCCTTTATCAAGTCCGCTTGTTACATTTTCAGGCATCTCCAGAAGTACTTTGCATGATTTTACGGGTAAAATATAATTTCCCTTTCACAGACTCACACTGACTCTGTGTGAAGCTTTTCTAAATGTCCATGCTGGCCAGGTTTTCCAAACTCTACTAGTCCCATCTGCTTTCATTTGGCCCATATGCCTCTAAGTGCTTCCCAGTCATATATTTGTCCAAATAATGTTAAATGTTGCAGCTGTACACGCAACTACCACTCTTCCTCTGGCAGCCCATTCCATACCCACACCGCACTCTGTATAAAAATGTTGTCCCTTTGTCCCTTTTAAATATTCCCTCTAACACATTAAACCCACTCCCTCTATGCTTGAACTCCCCCAGCCCGTGGAAAAGATCTTGGCTATTCACCCTATCCATTCCTCTCATGATTTTATAAGCTTCTACAATGTCAGCCCGCAACCTTCTACACTCCGTCTGATACTAACTTCAAGAACAAGCATTTAAAGATAAGCACTGCAAATGTGAACCTATATTAAACATGACAGGTAACCAATACTCAGCCCAATCTTCATACTGTTATTTGTTTTTCTTCATGTTACAATACTAAGGCGGCATGAAATGCTTACTCGTGCCAATAAGAAATTAAGCATCTGAATTCCTTTGTCGAAAGGGGATAATGATCACTAGAGTGAAAACGTATCTGTGGCCATATCTATATCATACCATATGGTCAACATTCTCCCTCCTGGCCTCCCTGTCACTGTGTGTGATTGTGTCTTCTTTATCTTGCAATCAATAGAGAGAACCCTTTTCCCCCATTTACACCTTAATTCAAACCCCTTTTACAGAATGTTCTCATTCACCACTGCTAAAAGCCCGTTTATCTTATGCCACACCCTCCTTTCCCTACCACCCATCCCCCAATTCTGGCAAGGGATGAAAAGACCATTTTACAATTGTATTCAGTTTTGAAGAAGTGTCACACTGGACTGGAAGCGTTAACTCTGTTTCTCTCCGCAGATGCTGACAGACCTGCTGAGTTTCACCAGAAATGAATAGGCACAGAAAAAAAATTTCAGTTAAACAAATAACTATGGATACTGGAAATAAAAGTACAAAAAATGCTGGAGATATTGGGAGCTTTATAGATGATTCACTGGGCCTGAAAGTTTAACTCTGCATTCACTCCAGAAAATGCTGCAACATCTTTAGCAAATTCTTCAGCAATTTCTGTTTTTGAACAATTTCCAATGACGTATGTCAAAGATGCCCAAACATCTTGTCCAACATGGAGCGCTGTACACTGGGAACTGAACAATAACACATGGTGCAGAAGTTCGTTGACTCTGAAATTGTATAAGGTTGGCATCACTGACACTACAGAGCTCTGAATCATGGTCAGGGAGAAAAACAGAGGGAAACACATTCACTTCAAATACAGAAGATGGCATTATGGAAAGGAGAAGATTCCGATTAGTACCTTAAATGGATTGAGTTAAAGTAACAAATTGGAGGCGTGACAACAATGAGAGACTTCCAGCAGAGTGAGAATATGAAAATGGAAGTTTAACCACATCAGAAACCAAAGTAGGTCACTGAATCCAGGGCTGATGGGTGAATGGGTCTCGGTGTGAAATGAATTGTAAATAATGCGGCTAAAACTGGGTTATCATCTGATGCTGTAGATCTCAACAGCAGAAGAAGCAGAATTGTTTTCAATGACAATCTGTAACATTTTCCCGACGATAACCCATCAGTCCACCATTACCATCAAGCCGATCCACGGTTCAGTGATGAGTGTGGGTGAACATGCCAGGGTCGGAATCACGTGCACCTAAACCTGATGATAACCCATTAATGCGACCACACCTGACTGGTTGCACTTCAAACAGCAGGACTAACATCTGATACAGAGGGAGAAATGATGCCAAGACTAACAAATCAGATCTAAGCTCTGTCGGCCTGTCAAATCCATGCATAAAAGTCGATGGACCATTAAACAACTTACTGGAAGAGAGGACTCCACAAATATCCG
This sequence comes from Chiloscyllium punctatum, assembly GCF_047496795.1. Lineage (NCBI taxonomy): Eukaryota > Metazoa > Chordata > Chondrichthyes > Orectolobiformes > Hemiscylliidae > Chiloscyllium > Chiloscyllium punctatum. Next base: position 57,382,350 of record NC_092780.1, read on the forward strand.
CACCCTAAATAATGGAACAGCCCTGTATGTCAGCGTAAAAGATGCAGTATCTGCACCATCCTTTACCAGAAGTGTTGAGTCGATTATCCATCTCATCCTCACCATGATGCCCACAGAATCACAGATGGCAGTCTTCAACCAATTCAATTCACTGCACGTGACATGAAAAAAACAGCTGGGCACGATAGGAAAGGCAGTGGGCCCTGACACCATTCCTGTAATAGGACTTAAGACTTGTGCTGCACAACAAGCCGTGTCCCTGGGGAAGCTGTTCCATTCCAGCTCTAACTCTGACATCTCCTTGGCAGTGTGGAAAATTACTCAGCGATGTCCAATCTGCTTAGAGGAGGATTACTGCAACCTGACTCTTTACTATCCTTCAGTCCCAACACGACAGTTAAATTGGTGGGTGTTCTAATTTGACAGAGCTGTCAAGCAGCACAGAAATAATCTGCTCAGTGTGGTTTCCGATAGGTCCCCATGTGGACATGGTGCTGTTGTGGAAATGTCACTGGATTACTAACCTCGACCAGGCTAATGCTCTGGCAGCTGGTGCAAATTAAAAACAATTAATAAAATATCAAGATCTAAAATCTGGTGTCAGTAATAGTGATCTTGTGTTCAATATCAGTTGTAAACTTCGATTTCCTTCCCCAATGTACTTTCAGGAAGTGAATCTCTCGTGCTTTTCTGGTCTGGCCTAAAAGTGCCTCCAGACACACAGAGATGTGATCAACTCTTCAATGATCTCTGAATCAGCCAAGCAAGACACTCAATTATATCAAACTGCACTGAGGTCTTAAATGATAAACCCGTACTGAACACCAGGCCCCAGCCTCGTTAGTAGAAAAGGGAATGGGAAACACAATCCTGTCGACCCTGAAGAGACCACTTTCCTAACAGGTGAGAGCTTGTGACAATATTTGCAGAGTTTTCCCACAGACTGCACATAAACATTGTGACAGGAGTAGGTCATACAATACATTGAGATTTCCCTGTGCTAGTTAATGGCCAAACATATCCTCAGTGCAGTTTTCCCCAAACAATAATCATATTCCTTAATATGTTTAAACATTGTGAAATATAAAATGAGAACTGCTGTAGTGCCTTCAGCCCATCAGTTCAATATTTCGACAGTTCTCTGATAACAAATGTTGATTAAATACAATTTGGCTGCAATGTGAATCGTGAATCTTTTCTCTATAAAGTGAATTCCCGTTCACTGTGACACGATTCCTTGCCGGGAACCGGCTGAACAGCAAAACCCTGCCTCAAGATCCTCTCTCTGCAAAATGTACAAACAATGTGGTCAGCTAAAACAGGAATGCAATGCACTCAGGAAGCCTTGAAACTGAGGCTGCAACTGGAAATTGTAGACTACATTTAGAAAGAACTTTATTTCAAACTGTGGAGAGAATCTTGAGGAGACCTGGAATTGCCCATCGGCATCACGTGGTTATTCAGCCCCCATCTGCTTTCTGGTGAAAGGTACAGTGCTCCAGTGAGTGACTGCAGAGCGAAAGTGTTACATTTACGACACTGTTCCATTACAACTTGTGATTTAAAGATTTATTTAGACTGAACTAGTGTGGTTGTTAGACCAAACTTAATTTTTGGTTTTTACTGATATTTTGGGGGGTTCGCCCCTTACCCTCTTTTTAGCAGAGATCCCATTATTGATATAACACGATTTTCGACAACACAGTGTTGCACAGGAACACAGTTACCGTGTTATTGGAGAACAACCTGGACTGATACCTGATCTTCTATCTTCACACCGTACTCCTGCTCTATCCCTATCCCTTTAATTTCCAGAAATCCTAATTTATATTCAGCTCCATGACTTCCACAGCCTGATCTGGGAGAGAGTACCCCTGGTTCGCCAGTCTCAGAGTGCAGACATTTATTCTCACCTCAGTGCAAAGCGACCTGTCTGTACCTGATACTGTAGCCCCTTGCTTTAGACATCCGAGCCAGGGGAATTACCATCCCTGCTTCCAATCTGTCTCGCCCAATCAGAGTGTTATATATTTCACTGAGATCTCCACTCATTTTCCTAAACCGCATGGAACACAAGTCCAGTTCCCCCAAACTCAGATCCCACAACAAGTCTGTCATCCCAGAGATCAGTCTGGTCATCCTTTACTGCTCTCCCTCAATGTCAGGTTTGTCCTCTATTAGGAACAGAGAACAAAACTGCGCACAATGCTGCACAATGTTCGAGATGGTGTCTCACCAAGGCCCTGGACAACTGCAGTAAGATACTCTTACTCCTGTACTCAAACCCCCCTGAAATGAAGGTGAATACAGAATTTATCTTCGTACCTGCTTTCTGCTCCTGAAATATTGCTTTCAGTGACTGGTGTACAAGGAGATCCAGATTCCTTTCAATGTTACAGCTCCCCACCTGCTGGGTCTATATACACTGGTCAGCGTGCCAATGCCAATCCCAGTATTGACTCCTGGATTCAGAACTCAGTGCCTAACATGGACTCGGGGCTGCACAGAAATAAACAAAAATGCAGCTTAAGTTCCTTTATAGAGCAACATTTTTCAACCACGCCCTTTTCAAATGATAGGCTGCCATTCTATTGTTTCCATCAAAGTACACAACATCTCATCTCTCCCATTGCTCTCCATCCGCCATGTATTTGCCCAGTCATTTCACTTGTCTCAGTCACCTTGGAGCTTTTTTACATCCTCCTCACCCACTCACAACCTGACATTGTTTAGTGCTGTCAGCAAACTTGGGAATATTGCATTTGAGACACTCAATCAAATTTCTGATGTGTATTGGCAATGGCTGGCACCCAAGCCACGATCCTTGCTATGTACTCCTATCCTTCCATTTAAAACAAAACGTTGTTTTATTCCTACTCACCGTTTCTTGCCAGCTCTGTCTTTCGAGAACTATGTCCATGTATTAGCCCCAGTCCCACAGGATTCGAATTTGCACAATAGGCTTGGGCTTTATCAAAAATCTTTCTGAAATTCCACTCGTAATGCATTGATAGCTTCTACATAATTTTGCTCAAAGCCGCTTTCTCAAATATGATTCCTATTTCATGGATCTCTGTTGACTTTGTCTATGCCCATTAATTTCAGTCCGATACTTTCTCTAAACTGTTTAGTTGATAATTTAATTCTATTCCCTTTTTCTCACAAGACTAAAGTTCCTTCGTATTGCTAGGAAGTTTTCTTTTTTGTTTTGCTTTCTTCTGGTGAAGGCATAACTGAAGTATTTGCTCCATAGTTCTGCTATTTCCCGGTCCTCAATTATCTGGTATCAAACTGTAGGAAAGCTGCACATTTATTTCCCTTAATTTTTGCATTGACATATTTTCAGAAAATATTACAAGTTCTGTCTTATAAACTTTGTTAAGATATTCTTCAGAAACCTATCAATTCCTATTTTAAGGTACTCAGTGATTGGCCTTCCACAGCCATACAATCGCAGAAGCAAAGACTCTGTAGTATCAGAAATACAGCATGGTCTACATTAGACCCACTTTCTGACACAATAACCGTAGCCATGAATCTTAAGGCATTTCAAGTGCACTGCAGTGTATTTTCTCATGGTTTTGAGGTTACCATGACAACTCACCTCTCAAGAAAAGCATTTCAGACCCCAACACACTTTGGGTGAAAACCAATCCTCAAATCCTCACTAAACCCCAAACCCTTCACTTTAAAAGTGTGACACTTTGACTAAAATGATCAGCTGCTGTCCATCCACACTGTCCATGCTCCTCGTAACCCTATCCTTCAGAATCACATCCCCCTCAGCCTCCTTTCCTCCAAACTAAACAACCCAAGCTTATCCAGCCTCTCTCCATAGTTGAAATGCTCCATCCCAGGGAACATCCTGGTGAATCTCCTTTACACGCCCTCCAATGCAGACACATCCTTCCTGTAATGTGATTCCCAGAAATACACACAGTATTCCATATTGGCATCATCAAAGTTCTGCATAGCTCTTATAATCTGTGCCTCAATGAATCAAGGTTATGTTTACAGTCCCCTATGCTTTCCAAAATTGTGTAGTAACCTGTCCATCACATTCAGGGATGTGTGGAGAAACACCCTCTGACCTTCCTAGTGTGCTGCCGTTCATTGAGTACTCCCCTGTCTGGTTCCTTCTTCCAAAGTGCATCACCTCATATTTATCAGGGTTACATTCCATCTGCCATTGATCTTCCCAGCTGACTATTCCATCTGTATCTTCCCGTAACTTAAGGCTTTCCTTCTCACTGCCAACCAACCGGCCAATCTGCGTATCAAACACAAACTTACTTATCACACTCCCCACGCCTCGTCCATATTCACAGCGACATCATTTATGAGTACCACAAATATTAAAGTGGAAAATCACACAACAGCAGGTTAGAGTACAACAGGTTTGTTCGGAGGCACTAATTTTCGAAGCGCTACTTCTTCATCAGGTGATTGTGCGCTTTGATGAAGAAGCAGCACTTCGAAAGGTAATGCCGCCGAATAAACCTGTTGGACTATAATCTGGTGTTATGCGATTTTTAGCATTGTCCACCCTCATCAGCATCTCCGAATCACAAATAATAAGGGACACAGTACTGATCCCTGTAGTATACCATTGGACACTGGCCTCCAGTCACACAAGCAGTTCACCACCACTATGTGTCTCCTCCCACGAAACTTCATTTGGATGCAATCTGGCAATTCACTAATGAGTCCTACCTGTTCCCTGGTCATTCTATTCCACTGGACACACTTGTATATTATCTGGGAATTCTCCCTAATCTTGCCCTGCAGCAGGTTTCCATGCCCCTGTGTTAGTTAGTCCCCTATGTGTGCAGAATGTCCTCCTTATTGCAGCCTTAAATGGTCTGTCCTTTATCCTCCCATTATTTCCCTTGATTGTGTATAAGGCAGCCGGAGAAACATCCTGTTAATTTCCAACTTGTCACATGTTTTGTGACTTTTATAAATTTCACAGTGATCCATCTCTCATTCTTTGAAAGTCTAGAGAACATAGGCCGAGTTTCCTCAACACGCAATCTCGCCAATTGAGGGAGTAATCGGGAGACTGTCCATTGAACTTGCTCTGTGGTCAGTATATTCTTTCTCAGATTTCGTGACCAAAACTGTACTCAATATTACAGGTACAGTACTCACCAACACGCTGTTAAACTGCTCCAACATGTCTTTACATCTATATTCTGACTCCCCTAAAGGAAGGCAATCCAAACTTTAACTTATCACTTGCATATATTCCTCCAAATACCCTTCACATTCATTGCATTTACGAACTCATTGTGTGAGTTCTTATAGAAAGCCTTCTGATAATCTAAAATATGCCAATTGTACTTATTCCCCATTATCTATGCTGTAAGAATCAACTTCAAACAATTCCAAAGCTTGTCAAGTATGATTTCCCTTTCAGAAATACATACCGATTCTCTCCAATGTTGCTGTTAATTTCTAAATAACGAATATCACATCCTATACAATAGACTCCAACAGTTTCCCCATAAATGCCAAGTTAATTGGTCTGCAGTTCTCCACACTATCTCTTCTTCCCTTTGTAGATGCTTGGATCACTCCCGTTCATCTATAGTGCTTGGATCCAGAGTATGCACAATGCACTTCGTAATAGAACACAGTCATCGACAGTGCAACTAATACTTCGATTAGTGGTTTATTTCTGGAGATTTTGGTATGAAGTACATCTGGCTTGTCAAGGTTAGCAATACTCAATCCAGCTGTATGTTCAAGTAAAGCCTTGTTACTAATATAAATTGACTTAATGTCTTTCGATCCACAAGCCCTATATGATGACGTCGAATTTCTGGGTGATTTTCTGCATCTTCCTCCATGAAGACAGATGCAAAGTAACTGGTTATTCGCTTGGCCATTTCCCTGTTATCCATAATAAGCTCGTCTCTCCTGATTGCAGATTTCCACATTTGGCAATGCTGTTTTTCCCTTTGAAATATAGATCATAGATTTATTTCGTCTGTGTTCCTGTTTGTTTGGATGCATGGTCGCGTTTTGATTTCCTTACCCATTTCATGCCCCCCCTTTTCTGGATGGTAAATTTCTGAGAATTCTCAGGAATCCACAATGTGTGGAATTCTTCTGAAGTCACTTCCTGTGATTCATGTAATCTTTAATTTATTATGCTAATCATTGTTAACTCACTTTCTCACTCTTGGGTGTTTTACCTGAAATAAATAAACATATTTTTTCAGACTTTGTAGTATTTCTATTAATCTCCTGGTCCTGACCATATATATTCAGGAACACTGCAGGAGGACAGGAAAGAAATAGCGGGGGCCCTGGTTGGTACATTTGCATCATCGGTAGTCAATGGGTGAGGTCTTGGAGGACTGGAGGGTAGTGAATGCTGTGCCGTTATTCAAGAAGGGCTACAAATAAAAACCGGGGAACAATAAACCAGTAAACCTAAAATCTGTGGCAGGTAAGTTACTAGAGAAGATTCTGAGGGAGAAGATCTACATGCATTTGGAAAGACAGGGCCTTGTGAATGGGGGATCATGGCTCACAAATTTGTGAGACTGCTTTGATAAAGTGACCAGTAACTTTGACAAGGGCATGGTTGTATGTATAGTCTATATGGATTTCAGTAAGGCCTTCAATAAGGTTCCACATGGTACGCTGCTCTGGAAGGTTAGATCACATAAAATTGAGGGGGAGCTGGCAAGTTAGGTCCAAAATTGGATGGATGATAGGAAGAAGAGGGTAATCGTGGAAGGATGTTTGTCGGTCTGGAGGCCTGTGATGAGTGGAATGCCTCAGGGGTCGGTGCTGGGACCATATATTCATATATTACACATATCTATGATTGAGATGAAAATGTACAGGCATGATTTGTAAGTTTCAAGGTGACATTAAAACAGGTGGTATCGTGGACAGTGAGGAAGGTTATCAGAAATCTCAGAACTTACAGCAGTACCTTGATCAGGTGGGGATGTGGGCCGAGAAATGGCAAATGGAGTTTAATTCAGATAAGTGTAAGTTCTTGCATTTTAGAAAGTCAAATCAAGGCAGGAGTTTCATGCTGAATGGCAGGGCCTTAAGAAGTGCAGTGGAACAGAGTGGCCTTGGCGTTCAGGTGCACGGTTCTCTGTAAGTGGAGTCCCGGGTAGACAAGGCACTGAAAAAGGCTTATGACTCACTGGCCTTCGTCGGTTCGAGCACTGAGTATCAAAATTAGAGAGTTATGTTGCAGTTGTGCAAGATGTTGGCGAGTCCATACTTGTAGCGTCATGTTCAGTTTTGTTCACCTTGCTCGAGGAAGGATGTTATTAAACAGGAAAGAGTGCAAAAGAAATTTACAAGGATGTTGCCAAGACTCAATGGTCTGAGTTATAGTGAGAGGTTGAACAAGATAGGAGTTTTTACTTTAGAATGTATGAGGCTGAGGGGGATCTGATAGTAGTGTATAAGATCATGGGAGGCATGGATAGAGTCAATGCACTCAGTCTTTTTATCCCCAGGATTGGGCAATCACAGTCTAGACGGCATCAATTTAAGGTCAGAGGGGAAAAAGTAAAAGGGAACCTGAGGGGCAATTTCTTTTAAACACAGGGTGGTATGCATATGGGATGAGCTGCCAGCAGAAGTGGTTGAGGCGGGTACATTCACAAAATTTAAAATACATTTGGACAAATACACACGTCAGAAAGGATTAGAAGGATACAAGGAAATGGCAGGGAAATGGGGTTAGTGTGAATGGACATTTTGTTCGGAATGGACCAGTTTGGGCTGAATGGCCTGTCTCCGTGCTGTAAAACTATATGGGTCTAACAATCATTGTTCTCCTACTGAATGTTATATTGTATTTTCCCAATTCACTGGAGTGAACTTGACCCTCTAACCTCTGGGCTTCCATGATGTTTGACCAGAATGTTCAAACATTCCACATTGAATGCAGACGCCGTGTAAAATACAACATATTAACGTCACTATTCCTCCAAAGATGCTTCAGAGCAAGGTTAGTAATTAGTCCTTCCGACCACACAATAGACAAGAGACAATAGGTGCAGGAGTAGGCCATTCTACCCTTCGATCCTGCACCACCATTCAATATGATCATGGCTGATCATCCTTAATCAGTATCACACAACACCAAATCCGAAATGATCTACTCTCTAGTTTGGTTCACAACATACTCTCCAACCGACCTGATATACACTAAAGGAATTTATTTTTCACACCATTAGCAGTCACTTAGTTAACTCAGTTTCGATGCAACTTGACACCATCCATTATTACTGCAGAACCCACGAGTATTTGTTACTCATGAACAGGATGAGGGCTTAGCTGGATAACCAGCAATTACTGGCCATGCCAGACGGCAGTTAACAGTCAACAGCGTTGCCTTGGATCTGGAGTGACATGCAGGCCAGACCAGGTAAGAACAGCCATTTCCTTCCCTAAAGGGCATGAGTGAACCAGAAGAGTTTTTCCAACAATCAGGGATGGATTCCTGATCATCATAAACCCTTGATTCCAGATACTTATTGAATTCAAATTCCACAATCTGCCATGGCAGGATTTGAAACCATGGCTCCAGAACATTACCGGGTCTCTGGTTTAAGAGCCCAGCGATAATATCAGTATGTCATAGCTTCCCTTTGCGTATAGTTGCATATGTAATTTCCAGAGCATATGATGCAAAATATTTGCGTGACAGTTTTGGTTCAGATATATAACACAACAAGTTTGTTTCTCCTTGCTATTTGTAAGACCCACCCAAACCCATTGTGTGGAATCTGAGGGACAGAGCATGTGTCATTATTGGTGATAGACTTGGATAAGACATTCGGGGAGGCTCACATCAATGCTGAGATGATCTGAAGACAGGTCCAGCAATATAGGGCAAGCATCAATATCCATTCTGCTCTGTCAGGATAAGTGTCACCGTATATTCTCACTGCTCCCTCAAACTCACAGTATGTCTCTTATTGCACCTACCCTCGACCAAGGCTCACACTCTATCTCCAAAAAGGCTCAAGCACGACCACTCCCGCTGTTGAATTCAGCACCTTCCCTCCCCCACATTTTCTGTCCATCATGCATTAGCCCCGCACACTAGTAGCACTACAGGGATACAACACTATGGACAGACTCCCTCTGGCCACCTCACCATGTCACATCTCACTTAGTCCAGCACTAACAGCAGGACCATCCACTTCCACCCACACTCATTCCTTCCCTTTCTCCCATTCCAGGAGAAACAGCCTGGAATAGGACAGAAAGGGTCACGCCGGGTGGTGGAGGGTCAAATATCCGTTCCTTCATACCCCTACCCTGATATGTGGGGAGGATCCTGGAGAGAGCTGGAGAGCGCCAGGAGGCCTTGGGTGGAGATTCTGAAACATCCAGGTCTCACCAAACTAATAAGGAGCAGTGTTTCGTAAAGAGCAATTCTCAATTCAAACCTACTGTGAGTTCCAACCTCATCTCTCTCATCACCCATTGCACAGAGATGCAGGCATTGAAATACACAGACGTATTGGTAAACACCCCAATATGCCAACATACACAATGCAGACAAGGAGATAAGCATGCACACACAGAGAAACACACAAAGGCATAAACAGTCACACACAAATAGATACAAACACAGATAGAAACACACAGGCTGATACACAGACAGACAGACATAGTCACACAAATACTGTTAAAGTGTCAATAACATTCATGTAACAGAACGGCCAGGCACTGCACATTTCCACAGTTAAAAGAGGAGCTCATTCAGCACCTCAAGATGGTTACACCCGGATATGTGGAAACTATTCAGCCCATCGAAATGACTGAACAAGAAGAGGGACAGCCCATTCAATCCTCCTGCCTGTTCCACAGGAAGATGAGGCGTCTGGCCAGTACATTGAGCTGTTAAGCAGGAACAGGCAGAGTCCAGTAAGACCCCTAAACCTGTTCTATTGAACTAGGAGGAGACCATTCACCCCTCGAGACACTTACACAGGGAATAGGAGGGTGTTTTTGATGCTCCAACCTAGAAAATGAATGGAGCAGAGACGGCACTCATCGACTGCTCACAATGTTCCTCGTGGCTCTATTGCCTGTGGAACAAATGATTCTTTAACATGTTTTGCTGGCAGTGAGGAAGGAACCCAAATGTTTTGTGCCAAGCCTCGAGGAGGCATCTTCCATCTCCAAGAAGGAAGACCCTTATTCTCCGTGGGGGTTAGAAGCTGGTATGGATAGTTAACTGTTTAGAATGTAGGTATTGTGGCTCCTGTCACGATGGTGGACAACGTGAAGTTCTATGTATGATCACACACCAAATGCACTGTCTTAATGTTGGAAGAGTTTAGTTAAAGACTGGTTTTCTCTCTCTCTCAATCGAAATGGGGAGTGGCGTGGAGTGAGAGGAACATTCTCAGAGTCTTTTTAGCCATCGAGAATAATGTAAACCAAGTTAAAAAAAACATGGAATTTATCACCGTAAGTCTGTGGACACCTCTGCTGCAGCTGAAGGGGGGGGGGGGGGGGGGGGGAGGGGTTCCTGCTTGCTGAGAGCTACGGGCTCCCTTCTCTTTGGTCATTTTTACTAAATATTAGACTATTTAAATGTAATACTAAGCAACTAGTTAAATTTAACAGCTATTATGAATGATTTGGTGAGTGTGGTGGGGGTGTGTGCCCCACTTTGCACAAGTCTTGGGAAGAGCACTATAGACTCAGACTTGCTGGGTCGCCGCCATCTTGGATCCCCACCAGTCCATAGTGTTGTATCCAAAGGGTGTTATTAGTGAGGGAGATATAGTGGAGGGGAAAGAGAGAGAGAGAAGGAAAGTGCTATTTGCAGCAGTGAGAGTGGAGGAGCATGAGCCTTGTTCGTGTGTCAGTACTATAACAGATATACAGTGAGTGTGAGGGAGCAGAGAGAACACGGTCATACTTATCCTGACAGAGTGGGGAAGGTTATTGATGCTTGTCCTGTATTGCTGGGCATTTCCTCAGACCGCAGATACTGCACTGAGTTGGGTGGGGTGCTCAGACCATGCTCGGTGGGTCTGGTGATGTGGCCGCCTCTGGGAAGAGAACAATCCTCTTCTGTACTAGCCCATCCACCAGGACCTCCATGCCCCTGTCAACAAACTGTGGTGTGATTGCCTCTTACCCCCCATGCTCGGAGTAAACCGTGCAGGGCAGCTCCAAACTGAGAAAGCTCAACCGTCTGCTCATTGGACTTTTAAAGATGGCACCAGTGTCAGGGATCAGGGAATATGCAGGTTCACCCGGGAAATGGTGAGTACCTCCAGCCATGATGAGAGGGTCACCATGGGGTGGGGTGGGTAGTTAATGAGGTGCATTCGATAAGATCGTACCAAGAAACTAGCTCAGCCTCGTGCAGACAATCCCTCTGTCACACTCAATGAAAACGTCATTGAGACAAATTGTTGTTAGAATCAACCCAATGAGTCGAAGACTCTGCTGACCCCATTCCTAGTTACAAAGCTGCAGCTCTTTGTCCAATACTCTCCATCACAGGGAAGGAGCTAAACATCACCTTACCCTTGGGAAAAAGGCAGTGGGGAGGGGGTGGTTTTGGTATCAGTGTGGGAGCACTTTATGGCAAGTCATCATAATTCTATTAGTTTCAACATAGAGATGGAAAAGGATGAACAAGGTCTAAAACTTAAAGTTTTAAATTGTTGAAAAGTCAATTTTTATATTAATCAAGAATTTTCAAAGTCGATTGGGGCAGATATTCGCAGAGAAGGGGGAAGCCTTCAAAAATGAGACATCAGGAGTAGAGAGACAGTATGTCCCTATGAGGGTGAAGGGTAAGGCTGGTACGTGTAAGGAATGGTGGAGGATTGGAGAAGTTGAGGTTCTGGTCACGGAAAAGAGGGAAGGATATATCAGGTATAGACAGCAGGAATTGAGTTTTGTTTTCTTAATTCATTCACGGGATGAGGGCGTCCCTGGCAAGGCAAGCGTCTATTACCCATCCCTAATTGCCCAGAGGGCAGTTAACAGTCATCCACATTGCTGTGGGTCTGGAGTCTCATGGAGGCTAGACCAGGTAAGGATGGCAGTTTGTTTCCTTAAAAGGTATCAGTGAACCAAATGGATTTTTCTGACATCGGAATGGTCATCATTAACCTCTTAATTCCTGATTGAAAGTGAATCACTAGAAGAGTCTGAAGTCAACAATAGTACACTTAAGAGATAAATTGGGAGCATAAAAAGGGGACATGTGATAGCTTTGGCAAATAGAGTTAATGAGAATCCAAAGGAATTCTACAAATATATCAAGAACGAAGAGTAACTGTGGGGAGAATAGGGCATACTTAAAGATCAGCAAGGCTGCCCATGTGCAGAACCACAGGGAATGGGGGAGGGACTGAACGAATATTTTGTATCAGTATTTACTGTGCAGGAGGATATGGAAGCGAGGGAACTTGGGAAATATGTAGTGACATCTTGGAAAGTGTCTGTACTACAAAGAAGCTGCTGGAGATCTTAAAACATGCAAAGAAAGGAAAATGTCTTGGCTTTTATTAGATGTACGCTATACTCTGTGGGATGCCAGGGAAGTGTTTGCTGAGCCCCGTGCTATCATCAATAGCCACAGGTAAAGTGCTGGAAGACTGGAGGTTGGCTAACGTGGTGCCATTACTAAGAAGGATTGAAGAAGGGTAATAAGGAAAAGTCAGTGAACCTGACGTCAGTGGTGGGTAAGTTGTTGGAGAGGATTACAAGGCATTGGATTATCACGCATTTTGAAAGGTAACGACTGATCAGGGATAGTCAACATGGTTTTGAACAAGCAATATTGTGTCTCACTGACCTGACAGAATTTTTTGAAGAAGCGACTAAGAAGATTAATTGAGGTAGAGAGGTGTACATTGTCGATATGGACATCAGTAAGGTGTTGAATAACATTGTGGATGGTCATCTGTTTAACAAGGTTCGTTCATATGAAATACGTGGAGAACTAGCCATTTGGATACAAAATTGGTTCAAAGGTCGGAGACCGAGGGTGGTGGTAGAGGGTTGCAATATCCTGGCAAAGTTTGCAATGTTCTTCATGCTGTGCATATAGTCCGGTTTATGGAGTAGTCCACCAGCTCGGTCTCCTTAGCTCTCAATCTTAGCCATTACCTTACCCCAGTTTATAGTGTCTGTGCTGATTCTGTGAAGCAGATTCAAAATTTGAGGCAATGGACCATTCCAACTAATCTGACAATGTCTTTCTTCAATATATGTATTCTTGTGATTGGGCCTACTGTTGTCTCACTTATCCAGTTATTTCAAATCCCCATCTCCTTATCCACATTTTCACCAAGTTATCAGTTAATTAATTATTTGTTTTTTTTTTCTGTATCTTTCCCTGGCCTTGGCTTTTGACTCCCTTGTGTATCGAATGCTGGCATGGTGAACTTCAGAAACATTGAAATGGTGTGTGCCATGCTGTTGTTCACTTCCCGATGTGTCCCATGTGGTGGTCCGTGGACAGCAGTGTTCCAGCAGCTCTGACTCACGTGTTTGAAACTTGGTATGTGCCTGATCACGGAATACCTCTGTTTGTCTCTCTCTCAGTTGGTTGTGCAGTCAGTAACACGAGGAAGTCCCTTGAGTATAATTGTAAAGGACCAGGCATCTAACTTGTAGCTGAGGGGCTTGTGACTGACTCCTGTTATTGAAAAGTTAGTGGAGCTGCTGTGGATGGTTTGCTGGAGGTTGTGCTGTGAGCTGCCCCAGACATTCCAGACAAGCTGAGGATTTGGTGACCCAACTCTGAATGGAACAGGGGTCTGTCGTTACAGCACCTGGGACTGTAACATGAACAACAAATGTAGCAGAGGCTACAGAGAGGGGAAGCTCTGAAACCACGGAGTGAGTCTGTGTGGGGAAAGGTACCAGTGTCTGTGTCTTAGTCTGGACAAGTACACACTCTCACTCTCCCCGTTACATAGACTGATGTACACTCTCCCTATCTGCCCCTCACACACATTCACACTGCCCCTCTCTCACATTCCACACACGCACTCCACTCTGTCACACTCACGGATGAACACAGACCCTCTCTCTCTCTCCCTCCCGCACACATACGCACAATCCACCTCTCTCTCACACATACAGAATGTGTGTCTCTCACTCCCCTTCACGCAGACACGCCCTCTCTCACACACATACGCACATGCGCTACTCCTACTTTGTAAATAAAATCAGTCTGACTCCAGGTCGAGACAGACAGAGTCCAAACAAGGCCTCAAGCTTAGAATACATTATCTGACTGCAAGTGTTACTTCATTTACATCGATAGTACCTGAAGGTATCTCCAGGCAGTGACTTGAAATAAATTCTGTGATTTGCATTTTAATCAATCAAACTCGTATCTCCATTCTAACTGATTAAGTTTTCAAGAGCCATCTTAGGTGTGTACAATTCATGTGCATGACTTGTACAACCCTTTAATCTTGGCTAAAGATGGCTGGAAGTGAAGACTTTACGGTGGAACCATTGATGAACAGTGGAAGGCTTTCAAAACAATTTTTCAACGTTCTCAGCAACAGCATATAATGGTGAAATGGAAGGACTGTAGGAAAAGGGTAATCGGCCATGAATGTCTAAGGAAATAAGGGAGGCTATCAAATTAAAATAAATGGCATAAATAATGGGAAAGACCAGTGGGAAAGTAGAAGATTGGGAAAACTTTAAATGTCAAAATAATGTCAAAACCGTTAAATGTCAAAATAAAGCAACAAAAAAGTTATCAAGATCCATCAGATAGGTTATGAAAGTAAACTACCTCAGAATATAAAGACAGATAGCAAAATATTCTATAAATATACAAAACGAAATGAATAGCTAAGGTAAGCAATTGTCCTTTAGAGGGTGAGAAGTGGAATCCAGTAATGAGATATGAGGAAATGGACGAGAAATTGAAGAGTTATTTAGCTAGTCTACACAATGAAGGACACTAATAACATGTCAGTAATTGTCAAAGGCAGGAAGGTACGTGAGTACCTGGAAACAACCATTCCCAAGAGAGAGATAGTGTTGGGCAAGCTCATGGAGCCAAAGGTAGATAAGTCACCTGGCCCTGATGGAATGTATCCCAAGGTACTAACAGAGGTGATAGAGAATTAGCAAATGCACTTGTGGAAATTTTTCTGATTTCACTGGACTCTGATACAATTCCAACAAATTGGAAAACAGGAGTTCAGACACCACTGTTTAAAAAGGGAGATAGACAAAACGTGGGGAATTATAGACCAGTTAGCCGAACATCTGTAGGAGAAAATATTTCAATATATAATCAACTAATAAATGGCAATGCATCTTGATAGAAATTGTCCTGTTCGGCAGACACAGTGTTGGTTAATGAAAGGCAGGCCACGTGTAACTAACCTACTGGAATTCTATGAAGATATTACAACTACAGGAGCCCAGTAGGTGTGGTGTACTGAGATTTCCAAAAGACATTCAATATAGTGACGCCAAAAAGGCTGCTGCGTAAGGTGTGGCATTACGTGCAATGTATTAGCATGGATAGAGGATTGGTTAACTAACATGAAGCAACGAGTGGGAATAAAATGATTGTTTTTCTGCATGCTGATCAGTGACTAGTGGAGTGCCCCAGGGATCGGTGCTGGGACTGCAATTATTCACAGCTTACATAGATAATTTGGAGTCGGGGACACGTGTATTGTCTCAAAAGTTGCAGACGATACTAACATGAGTGGCAGAGTAAAGTGTGCAGAGGATGGTTAAACTTTACATCGGGACATAAAGAGGTGAAGTGAGTGGGTCAAGGTCTGGCAGATGGAGTACAATTATAATAAATGTAAAATCCTCCATTTTGGTAGGAAAAATACTAAAGAGGACTCTTATTTGAATTGTTTAAAAAATGCAGCATGCTCTTGTGCAGAGGGACCTGGGTGTCCTTGTGCATGAATCACAGAAGCTGGTCTGTAGGGGCAACAGGTAATTAACGAGGCAAATTGAATTTTGTCCTTCATTGCTAAAGGGATTGAGTGTAAAAGTAGGGAGTTATGTTGCAGATTTAAAGGGTGCTGGGGAGACCACACCTGTAGTACGTGCAGTTTTGGTATCGCCATCTGAGAAAGGAAATACTGGCACTACAATGTATGCAGAGGAGGCTCGTTAGGTTGGTTCCAGAGGTGAGGGGTCTGGTTATGAGGAGAGACTGAATAGATTGGAATTATACATTGATTGGAATTTGAAAGAATGAGGGAGGAAGGAATAGAAACATTTATAATGGTGAAGGGAGTAGGTACGATAGAAATATAAAGGATGTTTCCAGAAGCATGTGAAATTAGATAACAGGGCAAAGCCTCAAAACTATATGGAGCAGATTTAGGACTGAATTGAGAAGGAACGTCTTGACCAAGAAGCTTGTGAATCTGTGGAATTCTTGAGGATTTGTCATTGAATGTGTTTGAACTCATATAGATAATTTTTTGAAGGTTAAAGGAATTAAGGATTATGGTGAGTGGGCGGGTAAGTGGAGCTGAGGCCATGAAATTATCAGACATTATCTTACTGAATGGTGGTGCAGGCTTGAAGGGCCCGATGACCTACTCCTGCTCCTAGTTTGTACGTTCTTATGTAATGGGTGAACATGAAATGGGAATTATATTTGACAAACTGACTGGTCAATGCATACAGAGAAGAAATGGATGCAATGCATTTAGATTTTCAGAAAGATCTTGATAAAGACTACGGCCGAGTGTGCAAACTCAAATGTTACGGCATTGGGACTAAAATATGAACATGATTTTAGAATAGGAGAACTGACATGAAACAGTGAACAGGAATAAAACAATCTGTTTTGAAGTTGAAGGATCATGGCGTATCGTAGGGATTAGTGATTGTGACACAGCTATTTTCAATGCATACCAAACATTTAGGTGAGGGAATCAAATGCAATATTTCTCAGTCTGCTGACAGTACTAAATGAGGTGGGATTGTTAGTGGGTGAGGAGGATTGTAAAAAAGCTCCAAAGTGATTGAGACAAGTGGAGTGAATGGGCAAATACGTGGCAGATGAAGATCAGTGGGGGTGGATGTGACGGGGTGTACTTTGATAGGTACAGTAGAACAGCAACCTATCATTTGAAAAGGGATTGTATGAAATATGTTGGTTTTAAAGGGATTTATGTTCTTTCTTTTTTTCCTGTTGCGCATCCCTCCGAGGTCAGTGCGAGGCAGTGAGTTCTGAACCCAGAAGTCAATACTGGGAATGGCATTGGCACACTGACCAGTGTACACAAACCCTCCAAGTGGGGAGCTGTAACATTTAAAAGGATCTGTATCTCCTTGTACACCAGTTACTGAAAGCAATATTGCAAGAGCAGAAAGCAGGCAGAAAGATAAATGGTGTGTTGACCTTAATTTCTTAGGGATTGACTGACAGGAGTAAGGGTGTCTTACTGCAGCTGTACAGGGCATCGGTGAGAGCCCATCTCGAACATTGTGCAGTATTGTGTGTAGTTTTGGTCTCCTTACCTAATAAGGAACAAACCTGACATTGAGGGAGTGCAGTGAAGGATGACCAGACTGATCTCTGGAATGACAGGCTTGTTGTGAGAGCAGAGTTTGGGGCGTTTGGGCCTGTATTCCATGGGCTTCAGGAAAATGAGTGGAGATCTCAGTGAAACATATTAAACTCTGACAGGGTGAGACAGATTGGAAGATGATAATTACCCTGCCTGGGACGTCTAAAACAAGAGGCCACAGTATTAGGTACAGGCAGGCCACTCTGCATTGAGATGAGAATAAATGTCTGCACTCAGTGACTGGTGAATCTGGGAATTTCTCTCCCACATAAGCTGTGGAACACAAGGCACTGAATATGAATAAGGATTTCTCGATACGAAAGGGAGGGGGAGGCAAATGGAGTATGGCTGTCACAAGCTCTCAGACGTTAGGAAGGAGGCCTCTGCAGGGTCAACAGGAATGTGTTTTCCATTCCATTTTCCGATACTGAGGCTGGTGCCGGGAGATCTGTCAGTTTTATCCTTCCAAACATCAGAGCAGTTTGATACAATTTCGTGTCTTACTTTGCCATTTTAGAGACCATTGAAAAGTTTATCACATGCATGTGTGTATAGAGTATCGTTTAGGCCAGACCAGGGATGCATGGAATTCACCAGGCCAGAATTCACTTCCTGAATGTACATTGAAGAAGCAAATTGGCGTTTGCAATCGGCATTGATTTCAGCATCATCGTTACTGATACCAGATTTTAGATCTCGATATGTTGTTAATTGCTATTAACTTCCATCAGCTGCCAGGGTAATAGCCTGGTCTGGATTAGTAATCCAGTGATATTTCCACAACAGCACCATCTCCACGTAGGGACCTATTGGAAACCACACTGAGCTGGTTATTTCTGTGTGGTTTGACAGATCTGTCAAAAAGAACTTCTACCAGTTTAACTATCGTGATGGGACTGAGGGGGTGGCAAATGGTCAGATTGTAATTATTCTCCTCTTCGCAGACTGGACATAGTTGAGTAATTTTCCACATTGCCAAGAAGATGTCAGAGTTGGAGCTGGAATGAAACAGCTTTCTCCAGGGACACGATTGTTGTGCAGCACAAGTCTTCAGTCCTGTTGCAGGAATCGTGTCAGGGCCCTTTGCCCTTGTCGTATCTACTGTGTTCAGCTGTTTCTTCATGTCGCTTGCAGCAAATTGAATTGATTGAAGACTGGCATCTGTGATTCTGTGGACATCATGGCGAAGGTGAGGTGGATCATCCACTAAAACGTCTGGCGGAGTATGTTGCCAAAACTACATAATTATCTTTTACACTGATATACAGGACTGTACCATTATTTAGGATGGGGATAATAGTGAGCCCTCTCCTCCATGAAGTTGTTTAACCGTCCATCACCATTTATGGCTGGATGTGAATTTACTGTTGGTTTGTTGGTTTTGTGATCATTACACCCTCTCTATCAGATGTTATTGCTGCTTTTTGGAATGCAGGCAGTCAATTATGGTAGCTTTAACGGCCTGTCATCAGGCTTAGGTACACACGATTGGGACACTGGCATTTTCACCTATACATCACTGAACCATAAATCAACTTGGTTGGAATGGTAGGCTGAGGGATTATCCCAGGAAAAACGTTACAGATTGTGCTTGAATTTAATTCTGTTTCTGCTGCTGCTGTGGTCTGCAGAACCACATCAATGTCAGGAATTCTCTGTTTAACAAAGTTTGGAGAGTTAGATCATTTAAAATATCTGCAGATGAGCTTTGACTTGGAAATGAATTGAATGCAATGAAGGACTAGTGATGAAGGAGGAGTGAAAAAGTCATAGACTCTTAGAATCATACAATATGCAAACAGACCTTTCGGCTCAACTCGTCCATACTCACCTGGTTTCCTAAACTGAATGGTTACTATTTTCATTCTTTAGGCGCACACCCCTCCAAACCTTTGCTATTCATGTACACATCCAATTGTCTTTCAAATGTTGTAACTGTACTCCCCAATGCTACTTCCTCTGAAAACTCGCTACATATACACACCACCCTCTGTGAGAAACAACTGTCCCTTAGATCTCTTTTAAATGTCTTCTCTCTCACATTAAACCTATCCTGTCTGGTTCTGGACACACACACTCGGAGGAAATGAACTTGTCTATTCATCCTATCCATGCCTCTCATGATGTAATAAAGGTCACCTCTCAGCCTCCAACGCAAAAGGAACAAAATCCCAGCCTATCCTTATATCTCAGAACGTCCCGTCTCCGACACATCATTTTAAATACTTTTGTCCCCTTCTCAGTTTATAACATTCTTCCAATAGCAGGACAACAAGAATTGATTGAAATGTGGCCTGACCATTCTCTTGTAGAGCCACAACATTATGTGCCAATTCC
The DNA here is from genome assembly GCF_047496795.1 of Chiloscyllium punctatum. Lineage (NCBI taxonomy): Eukaryota > Metazoa > Chordata > Chondrichthyes > Orectolobiformes > Hemiscylliidae > Chiloscyllium > Chiloscyllium punctatum. Next base: position 57,402,254 of record NC_092780.1, read on the forward strand.
TATAATCAATGCTCTGACCGATGGAAGTCAGCTTGCCTTATGCCTTATTCACTGTCCTGTCAATCTGCGACTCCACTTTCACGGAACTATGTACCTGGACCCTGAATTTCCCTGTTTGGCAAAACTCCCCAGCGCTACCATTTTCTGAATAAATCCTACACTCATTTGTCTAACAAAATGCAACATCTCACATTTATCTGCATGAAGATCCATCAGCCAATCCTCAGCCCACTTGTCAAGTAGATCAAGATATCTTTGTGCTGTAAGATAGCCTTCTTCACTGTCCACCATAACTCCAGTTTTGGGACGTTTCATCTCCAAATTACTATCCATGCTTCCAATGTTCTCATCCAAACCATTTACAAAAACAATGAACAACAGCAGCCTGGTCCTTGTGGCACAACGCTGGACACAGGCCTCCAATTGGAACAGCAAATCTCTTCCAGCACCCTCAGTCTCGTACAGTCAAGTCAGTTTTGTATCAAATTGGATAGCTCTCCATGATCTCCTGTGATCTAACCTTATTAACCAGACTACCATGTGGAACCTTGTTGGGCCTCAATAAGGTCCACATAGACAACGTATGTTGCTTTACCTTCATCTATCATCCCAATCACCTCTTCAAAAACTCCAATCTAGTTTGTGAGACATGGATTCCCAGACATAAAGCCATGCTGAATATCCCTAATCAGTCCTTGCCTTTCCAAATGCATGTAAATCCTGCCTTTCAGAATCTCCTACAAACACTTATCCATCCTTGACATCAAACTTACTGGTCTGTAGTTCCCTGGCTTTTCTTTGCAGCTAAATTACAAATAATGTAACAACATTAGCTGTCTTCCTGTCCTCCAGGACCTCAACCGTGGCTGTCAATGGTACACATAAGAAAGTCAAGAGAACTTCAGATTTCGTAAACCAGAAACTAAGACAGTAATGTGCTGGAAAATCTCTGCAGGTCTGGCAGCATCTGTGCAGAGAAATCCGATTTAATATGTTACAACACGGGGGAAACCTTCCGCCCCCGCCCCACATCTCCACCACCACCCCGCGCTAATTTAAACTTGCAACACAGAAAAGATTTAACCCATGCTGTAATGTGTAAAAATTCGGAAGGCGAATAACCATGCTAAAGGTCACTGTTTAAAGTAAAAATTAACATTTTTTTAAAAAGTCTAACAGGGAATAATTACCTAACAACTTTATGCAACTCCTTTCTCGGACCTATCTTTTACTTACTCTTCTACAATGCTGGTCCGATAATCCCCCCACCCCACCCCACTCCCAATTAAGATATACCAAAACATTCAAATGTCAGAACCAGGCAGCTGTCGAATCTTCTCTTTGTATCTTCCTCTGTCTTCGCTTCTTCTCCTTAGAGTTTGTGTTTCACAGGTCATTGATAAATAAAGGTACATTTCGGAGAGCTATTCTCCGGGCAGTCTACAGATGTTGATGGCATGGCAGTTCTCCCCTAACTGGTCAATTTTCTTTTCAGCTTTCTATCCTAAATCATCGGGTAATTTCATTTTTTTATAATATTGCCAAATGCCAAATTTAAACTCGATTGTAGTTTAGCTTCTTGGGACATAATTTAAATGGATTGATCAAATTTTATTTTATTTTTTTTCTCATCGCAACCCAGGAACTGCAAGCTGCTGGACCACATGTTACATTGTAAATTTTCCAGAACTCACTGTGCTTGGAAATCCTTCAACTTTCTTAAAGGTACAGTACCCTTCACACGTTCATAGCACCTTCTCTCTCAAAAAAGAACCATCATAATGAAAACACGGTCTCATTTGATTTTTTTTATTCTTTCAACACATTACCATAACATACAGATAACCTAAATCTAGTTCACCTTAACTTCTTCCCCTTTACCTATATTTAACATTGGATAATTACAAATCTCGTCTAATCTTAATCAGTTAAATCTGTGAGAACGCATCTGAGATTACATACTTACCTCACGCTACGTGTACGATTTTTAAATTAAAAGTCTGTAACATAAGACTAATTAAATAGTCTTTAAAGCGTTCAAAGAATGTCAGCAGATTGGGCTCCGTGTACACAACCATCTCCAACACTCTGTTTGTGAATACACATTAAAATGGGAGAAGGCTCGTACCAAACTCAATCGTCCTTTATCAATCGTGGAATATTTTCTCTGGTGGATGTTGAGTTTCTTTGAAAAGTACGATCCCATCTCATCGCAGTGCAGCTCCAACTCCTATGTCACTCACATCGACGGCAACTTTGAAATGTTTTCAAGCGTTTGGTGTAGCTGAAACTGGTTTGGTGCTCAATATGTCTTTTTAATGGTCGAATGCCTCCTGGCATTGTTCTGTCAACCAATACTTTGTGTTCTTCTTCAGCAAGTCCGTTAACGGTGCCACTACACTGCTGACATTTGGAACAAACTTCCGTTAGAATCCGCTGACTCCGAAGGACCGAAGCACCTTTTTCTTTGAGGTTGGTCGTGGAAATTCCTCCGTTGCTTTTGTCTTTGCGTTCCATGGGATTAACCTTCCATGACCGATAATTTGTCCCTAGAACATCATGTCTGCTTTCACGAATTCTGTTTTGTTTAAGTTTATCACCAGTTTTGTTTCTCGTATTCGTTCAAAAAGCTCTGCCAAC